>NW_027186296.1:61586319-61677816 GCF_028583685.1 Petaurus breviceps papuanus | reverse complement strand
AGAAAGAAAGAAAGAAAGAAAGAAAGAAAGAAAGAAAGAAAGAAAGACATTTCTATGAGAAGGCAGAAAAAGCTCATGTCAAAAGGAGGCTGTTAACACCACAAGGAAGGCAATGCCAGCTCTATGAGGTTAGATAGGGATAGGTATTATGCCAGAGGAGTGCAATAGTAGTAACACTCACATTAGGTTTGGATATGTGTAAGTGATGAGGATAGCAGTTATTTAAGTCATTATTCATTTAAGTAATGCTTTCAAACTGTGGTTTGGGAGAAGACTTTTAAGATGCCCTTAGATAGCAAGGAGATCAAATCAGTCAATTGTTGTTGAGTCATTTTGCAGTTGTATGAGACTCTCCATTTTCTCTGTTGCCCAAGCTTGAAGCTTTGAAATCATCTGTGATTCTTCCTTTCCCCATCTACATTCAATTGTTGGTGCTCAGTCGTTTCAGTGATATCTGACTCTTCTTGACCCCATTTGGGGTTTTCTTGACTAAGATACTGGAGTGGTTTGCCATTTCCTCCTCTAACTCATTTTACAGATGAGAAACTGAGGCAAATAGGGTGAAGTGACTTGCCCAGGATCACATAGCCAGTACTTGTCTGAGGCTGGATTTGAATTCATGAAGATGAGTCTTTCTGGTTCCAAGCCCAGTACTCTATCCACTGCACCACTTAGCTGCCAAATCAGTCAATACTTAAAGGAATTAATTCAAATTATTCCCTGGGAGGTCAAATACTGAAACTGAAGCTTAAACTTAGGTCATAGAATGAGAAGACAGGACTCAATGACAAGTTGGGAAAGATTGAAGGCAAATGGAAAAAAAGGATGACAGAGGACAAGATGGATAGATAATATTATGGAAGCAATGAACATGAGCTTAGACAAACTTCAAGATATAGTGTAAGACAGAAGGGCCTGGAATATTATATACCACAGGGTCATGAAAAGTTGAATATGACTGAATGACTCAACAACAACAAAAAATAGTGCTAGTGTTGATGAGACCAGTTCTATGATCCTGAGGATTCATCCCGATGGAGAACAAAGGCCCCAAAAAGTACCAGAAGAGGGGTGGCTAGGTGGCCCAGTGAATAGAGCACCAGCCATGGAGTCAGGAGGACTTGGGTTTGGATCCGGCATCAGACACTTAACACAAAAACTAGTCATGTGACCTTGGGCAAGTCACTTAACCCCAATTGCCCTCCAAAAATCAGAAGGGCAGGGACATTTTCTCCCTTGCCTGTATGTCCTAAGGGAATCATGGAAGTCTTCATTAAGGAGGTACTACTTCAGCTGAGGCTTGAAGAGGATAAGAATTTCACATCATGCCTATAGCTAAAGTTGCTGATGTCACCATACGTTTGTAACAATGATAATAACCATACAGTTGGCATTGCTTGAAACTGAATTAGTCTTGTATAATATGGCAATCTCAAAGAGAAGCTTCCTTCTTTCAACACTGAGACCTAGTGTGGCATGGTAGAAAGAATAAAAAAGAAAGAAAAAAAAGTTCAAATCCCACCACTGCCACTTACTAGCTGTGTGACCAGGAGCAATTCACTTAACTCCCTAAGCCTCAGGCCACCTTCTAAGTCTAGATTATAGATAGAATACGTCTATACAATCTATAATGCAGTGATGCGAGGAGCTACTACACCTATAAAATCACAATATTCTGGTGCTCTTTTGCTCTGCTGGGCATTTTCCCCTTAGGAAATGAAAACCATCAAAATATTCCACCTGTTTCTCTTCTGATGTTTCTGCAGCTATATTTGCAAAGTACCATTGGCCCCAAAATGACACATATAATATCAAGAAACTGGCATTTGGTAAGTGCCACTGGCTCAGTCTCATTGTGTGGCTGAGCCAACATTTATGAAGCCATCTCTTCTCTCTCAGGATATGTTTATATCAGAGATCAGGGGTCTATGGAAAAGGGCAGAGCTGCCATTCTATCCTATAAGCTACTCCCCAAACCCTGCTGTTTCTGTCAATTTGTATCCAGACCTCAATACTCTCTGACATCTATTTTTGTCACCCATGCTTGAGACACCTAGCACTACACTTTGTATAACTTCAGGTACAAAAGTGGAAGTTTACATATCCTTCTTTAGTTTTATAACTTTTTTAGTGATACAACACTTCCTATTCCCTTTCTTCTGTTCTGTGACCAGCAAGTGGGAAGCCATGTCGGGATAAGAGTGGGGTGACTGAAGTAGCATGAAGGAAACATTGACTGAGTCCAAGGTTTTGGTCTTCATTTCAGCAGGACTGTGCCAATTAATGTAGGTTTAAACTAAGTCCCAAAGCTACTGGCAGAAAGACTAAAAGAGGTTTGCTGTGACATCTGGCCTTTCAATTATACTTCAGTTCAATGAGATAAGGTTTCCAGAGGCCCAATATGGACAACAACCTAAAATTCTTTCAAAACATGCTGTGAATATTGCCAAAAAAATCCTAAAACATGGGTCAAGTGAAGTACTGCATCTTCATTCTTAGAGCACTGTATTTGAAAGCAACCTAAGAAAAAGACTGGACCAAGGACTTTGATATACAAAAACTCTCATCGTTGTTCATCCAACCATCTACAACTTTGAAAAGGAGTAGAACTGAGATACCTTAGATCTCAAATGAGTTTTGATCTCAAAGATGTTTGCTCAAAATGAGTCTGAAGACATGGCTAAGTAGCAATGTGGGTCCCTTTGAGGGCAGCAGGAAGACCTTGCTTTGTGCCCACAAAATGCTTGATATTATCTAACTGGATCCTCATTAGGGTGCTGTGAAGAAGATAATCTAGTTTTACTGGGCAATTCTGATTAATTTTTTTTTGGAGGAAGGAAGGCAAGGCAATTGGGGTTAAGTGACTTGCCCAAGGTCACGCAGCTAGTAAGTACATCAAGTGTCTGAGGCCACATTTGAACTCAGGTCCTCCTGACTCCAGGGCCTGTGCTCTATTCAGTGTGCCACCTAGTGGCCCCTGGGCCAGTTTTACAGGTGAAAAAACTTATGCTCAAAGAGATTCCCCAATATCACAAATCATACAACCAATTCATGGCAGAAACAGGCTTTGAACCTACATCTAGTCCAAGATCCAGTGATCTCCAGGGTGTTCTTTTTCTTTTTAATTTTTTTTCATTATAATTTATTTTCTCTTCTTCCTGCCTCCCTGACACCCTTAAAAAGAAAAACAAAAAACCTTATAGAAATATGCATAATCAAGCAAAACAAATCCCCACTTCGGCTATGTCTAAAGATTTGTGACACATTCTGCATCTTGAGTCCATTCCCTCTCTGTCAGGAGATGGGTAGCACCCTTCATCATCAGTCCTCTGCTATCATGGTTGGTTACTGTATTGATCAGAGTTCTTAAGTCTATCAAAGTTGTTCATTTTCACAATGTTGTTATAAATAAATTATTCTCCTGGTTCTCACTTCACTGTGTCAGTGTACTCTTTCTATCACACAATTAGTAACCAATCTGTTTGTATTCCTAAGTGGAATCTCTAAGTATACAGTAAAGACAGTCCCAAACTCCAGTTTCTGGAAAATTACCAGGAAAAGATGACATGCCCATTGTACAAACTGCACAGATGTGGATAGACGGATGCTCAGACAAGCCCAATGTGTATTATTATATAAACTACATAACTAGAAAGTCTTGACTTCCAATCTCCAACCCACAAGTGGAGTCTAAGAATGTTCTTTGGTAATTTTTTTAATTTTTTTTAAAGCAATTGGGGTTAAGTAACTTGCTCAAGGTTACACAGCCAGGTGTTTCTGGGTGGATGCTAAGTGTCTGAGCCCAGATTCGATCCCAGGTCATCCCAACTCTGGGGCTGGTGCTCTTGCTCGCTGTGCTACCGGGCCACCCCAGTGTTCTTTGGTACTTAAAGGAAAAAGGAAGAGCTCTGGATGCCTTCAAAGGACTTCATGGATCCAATGCTTGGCTATGGGAACAGGGGGAAATGGCAGTATTTGCTGCAGCAACTCAGGACAACAAGCATGGCATGATGCAAACCCTAGACCAGCCATGAAAAATGAGTAACAATAGTAAGACTGGGATTCCCAACCCAGATCTCAGGGGAACTGGCTTTCCATCTGGGGACAAAGCTGTGAATGCCTTATCCTCTTGTCATCTACCCAAGAAAACTCACATGTAAAAGAGAGGAAGATGGCAAATAGATATTCTTTCTTAAAAATAGATCTAGAAGCATAGGGCTCATTGTTATGACAGATGAAACAAATTAGACAAAAAGAATCTAACTGTATCTTTTAATGACTATAATGTAATCTCCTTTCCTGAGAGCTTTAGAAATGATCTATTTATCCATCTTTCCAAGATTATTTAAATATAAACTGCTCTGGAAACATGGGATTGTATTCCATGACCTCCAAGAGTCCCTTTTAGCCACAGAATTCTCTAGGTTGGCTATTCTGTAATTTGCCCCAGCATTGCACCGAATGCTTTAGCAGCTACTGCCATCTTGTGGATACTAAAGAGTCTAAATCTAAACCAAAGCATCAGCTTTCCCACATTGGATACCAAGCCAAAGTTAAATGGTAATGAGTCATAACACTTTAGTGTGATATCTAACACATTGTAGGTTAAAAGTTTAAGTACACTTATTAAATGCATTCAAAATTGTGTAACAATTAAACACAGCTAATATTTTTGCATCTACTTCCTAGGTTCATGTGAGGTTTGGGGGTAATTTGGGGGTTTTTTGCAGGGCTTTTTGCTTTTAAAATGACCAGGCCTAGCAGAGGTTTCATTGATTTCACTCAGTGGAAATATAACTGGGAAACCATTTACTGGCATTTTACAGTCATTTGCACATATTGACTTGTTGACCTTGTTTTCTTGTTCACAAACGTTAATAAAAATAATGCTCTATGCCTCTCATACAAGCTTTCCAAGCCCCTTACAGATGCTAATTAGTCTTCACAACAAGACCTGGAAAATAGGTTAGTGTGATAATTCTTGACTGGATGGAAAGGAGATAGAATGTCTTAGCAAAGAAGAGAGAGGTAAGTCAGAAGCTGAGGAGTGAGAGAGAATGCTTCAGGAAAAATAGCTCAGCCAGAAACATTTCAAAGGCACGAATATTTCCTCAAGCAGTTTTCAAGGATATTTTTTGGTACTTGTTTGTAAAATCTTTTATCAACTTCATATAAAAAGTGGAGAATCAGCATTGTAACAGTACAACAGAAGACAGAATTTCATTTTGTGAATTGTATGAATTCTGCTTGGCTTAATTTTCTTTTTATCAAAAACCTAAGATATCACTTTGAAGATCATGTTAACTTGTTTTGCATGTACAGAAGAGAGAATGCCAGTTTAAAGAAACATGGCTTACTAGAGAGACTGAAACTGGGCTTTTGCAATTACAGGGAACTCCCAGATGAGGAGTCTCCATCTACTAGTGCAAAGCAAGGCATTTTCTGCAATTTAGAGAGATGCCTAGAGAAGTAACTTGTAGCCCAGCTAGCATGTGTCAGAGGAGGGATTTGAACTCAGGTCTTCCTTATTCAGAGGCCAACTCTCTATCCATTACGCACCCTGCCTCTTCAGCATGGTTACAACTAATAGTAATTGCAAAGTCCTTGTTCCCTAATAAAGTACTTTTCGTAGAGAAGTGGAGGAAAAGCACATGAGAGACTCAACACAGCAAGAAGCAGGAGAATAAAAACAAACAAGCTCGGGAAATATGAAAAGGAAAGCAGGTGGGAAGGAACATTGGAAGAAATGACTCTCTAAAGGAACATCCCTAGTGTTCAGTCTTTATTTTCCTAATGCACAATACGCCAAATGCTAAATATTACAAGAATGAGAGGGGAAGGCCTCCTGTTCATTGGGTAGCTCCCTTCTAGGGCATTTACAGCAAGACACAGTCAGGGATCATGCAGCACAAGAAGGCATGGAGGGGTTATGTTCCACACCTGTGCGGGAGAGCTCACATTCATGAGACTGTAGCTTGTTAAGGTAAGGTGCCAGCTAGGTTTGAAGCCAGAGTAATTCTTCCTAAATGGATAAGCCATAAGGGGAGCCTGGTGAATAGGGGGAAAGGGAGGAAGTTAAGAACTGAGGCAATAAAGATGCAGCTTTAATTCCTCCTAAAATGCTTTACCGATATTATCTCATTTGAGCATCATTATTGCCCTTTGAGGTTGGTGTTGTTATTATTCCCATTTTACAGATTAGAAAATTGAGTCTGAGATAGGTTAAGTGACTTGCCCAGGGTTCCAAAGTAGTCATCGTCTGAGCTGGAATTCACACTCAAGTCTTCTTAAACTCCAACTCCATATGCCACATTGCCTCTTTTATGAAAGCTTTCACTAGTATAGGGAACTCCCAGATGAGGACACTCCATCTACTAGCTTTTGACTAAATCTTTTTGACAAAAGCTTCTCATTCTATTCTTTTAAAAATAATGGGAGAGACTAGTAATCACTAGTGGTAAAATGTCAACTTGGAAGGAATTCTATAAGAGAGTGCACCATGGGTCTGTGACTGGCCCTGCACTGTTTACTGTGATCAGCAACAGTGTGGATAAAGGCATATATAAACTTATCACAACCAGTGTAATGCATGTCTAGAGTTGAAGTGGTGGCACACTGGCTGGTCCCCATGGCCACTCCACAACAGGCCACTCCCCTGGGTCTACAGAGCCAGAGGGAAAACTTGACATTAGGAGGAAATGTTTCTTTTTCTTATGCATTACACATTTCCTGGCACTTTGGGGTACAGGCTTACTTATTGTTCTTCACACATGAGGCTCCATTTCCCATCTCCAAGCCTTTGCACTGGCTGCCTCCCCTCACTTGACATGTTCTCCTTCCTCACTTTTACCACTGAAATCCCTGGCTTCCTTCAAGACTCAGCTTCAGCAACCACCATCAGAGGAATGCCTTTCCTGCTTCTGCCCTCCCTGCTCCACCACCCACTCTAGTATGGACAGTTTTTTAGCCTTTGTCACTCTGAACATAAATTAATTTCATTCCCACTTCAGTCCCACAATCTCTCCCACCAGTTCCAGCCTAAAGTCCTCAGTGCCCTGGGGCCGAAGGAAGCAATGAAGCCAAAACATAGTCTTTGTGTTTTTTGTCCCTTGCTAAACAACAGGCTATGAATTACCCAGAACTTGGCCTCAGTGGAATGACAGCTGGGTCCCAGTTCTGCCAACTGTCTACTGCTCTGATACACAGTACCAAGAACTGCCTACCCAGGGCTTTGGGGATATGGGCTAACCTATCCCTCGACCTCCCTCCTCCTTCAGAGGCCATTAGGGGGTTCTACTTCTCCCTAGGTATTGGGCAGCTTTGGAGGTGGCTGACCTCTAGCTGACCACCATCCCCAAAGGTAAGCATTTTCCCTTCCCTGAGTGGTCACCATCTTTGGCTTTTCGCAAAGCAGTATTGAATTCAATGGGTTTTTCCATGTACATTAGATTTTCATCATATAATAAACTTTTATTATGAAGTAAAAAAAAAAATACTGGGCCCAGTGTGGCACAGAGGGCAGGTGCAGGCCCTCCCAATGCCAATCTCAACGCCTTACTGAGGAACTATGGGAGTTCTAGAACAGTATGACACAATAAGTAGAGAGTACTGCTTCTAGGTTCAAGAAAAACTTGGTTCAGATCTTGCTCCTGATGCTTACTGGTTGTCTGTTTATGGACGAGTCAGTCACCCTGTCTGAAACTCAACATTTGTCAAATCAATTCATTTCTTCAACAAAAACCAACCCGAGGTGATGACCTTTCCCCTATGTCTTGTCAGTATTCATAACTGACATTTCTGTGACATGAAAGCTTTGCAAAGTGCTATATATGCATTTTTTTCATTCAATCCTCTACCACCCTAGGAGTTAGGCGGCAAAAATATTATTATCTCCTTACAGATAAAGAAACTTAGGCTCAGAAAAGTTAAATTAATTTCCCTGTAGTCACATAGCTAGCATGGGGGAGGAATTTGAACCCAGTCCTTCCTGAAGCCAAAGCTAGCTTGACTTCTCACATCAATCTACTAGGCCTCACTGCACCTCTGCCAATGAGAAAAACCTTCTTGATTAAAGGTTGAAGGACAGTAGAAACTATTACCAAGATAGCAGGGTTGGTTGGTTGGTTTTCTATTTCTTTTCTTGTTTGTTTTGTTTTTAAGAATTGAATGGATAGTCAACTGTCTGGGATAAATGAACAGTTTTGACATTTTGTAATGAATTTCCTGCACTATGATCCCAACATCTCTCTGCTGGGCTTTGCCTAGAATCCAGGCTCACAACAAAGGATGATAGATTGAGCGATAGGAAATACCTTAGAGCAGAGGTGTCAGCTCTTGGTGGCAAGCCCCATTTGGTTGCAAAGCTCCTGAGTAGAGCCTGAAGCAGATTTAAATGTAATTAGGGAATTTTTAACAAAATAAACAAAAATACAATACAACATAGATAATGTTAATTTGTGGTTTTCTCAGTCAATGTATGAGGACAGAGATCCATTTAACGCCACTGCCTTGGAGGTCTTCTGGTCCACTGCTTGTTTTATAGATGAAGAAGCTGGGGCCTGGAAGAAGTTAAATGACTCACTCAAGGTCACATGGGTAATAAGTGGCCAAGGTATATTATGACCTCATTCTGCTTTGAATATTTCTGGTTTTGTGCTCAAGATTAAGGTACTGTGGAAAAACTAAGATTAAGGAAAAAACACTATGGTCCAAGTATATGAGAAGAAAGATTATGATTGTCATGTAAGGAAAGTCAAACTTATATTCATTCTCAATGGACACCTGAAGGATCCTGTCTCCACCCTTCTTTTTAGCCTTTGGTTAAGATTGAATATGTGGTCAAACTGACCGATTTTACAAATGCAGAATAGGGGGGACCTGAGTTAATTCATGTGATAAAGACCTGTGAGTTTAAGTTGACCACAAACTCAGTGAGTCAACCATATAACGTGACTGCTAAAAAGAAAACTAAAAAGCTGTGATATAAAGCTATATGGAAGTATAAAGGAAGGAAGGGAGGGAGGCAGGGAGGGAGAGAGGGAGGAAGGAAGGAAGGAAGGAAGGAAGGAAGGAAGGAAGGAAGGAAGGAAGGAAGGAAGGAAGGAAGGAAGGAAGGAGGGAGGGAGGGAGGGAGGGAGGGAGGGAGGAAGGGACTTAGTAAGTGCTTACTGTAGGCCAAGCATTGATCTAAACAGTGAAGATACAACTCAAAAAGCAAAAGTAGTCCCTGCCATCAAGGAGTTTATATTCTAATAAAGGGAAATAATACATATAGGGATGGTAGCCAGGAAAGGATATTTGACTTATAACATTACAGGGATGATGAGTGGAATCTAAGGGAAGTAGACTGACACATATTTTTTCCAGGAACAATTACAGGGTTGATTTTATTGTTGATTTTGCTTCCAGAACTTGAAGGAAAGGGTTGAAGGTTGGGGGATTAGGGAAAACATGCACAGTGATGTTTCCTCTGTTAGGAGATGGCTAAGGAAAGAAATGAAGCTTTAGTAGTTGTTCCAGGCATGAAAGACTGAAATCCTATAGGACTTAGTTTCTCATTCTAAAAGGGAAAGTAATAACCTTATTGTACTCTGGGCTGTATTGCATTTATTATAAATATGGTATTTAGTTCTGGAAAATAAAATTTTAAAAGCAGAACTCAAATTTTCAAGTGTATAAAGAAGGTTGCCAGGATGGTAAGGAGTCCAGGAATGTAGCTAGAATATTTCTTAGTGGCCCAACTTATAAATAAGTTGGACTAAGAAATCACCTTTCATTTCTGAGTTTGTGTTAAACCTTAAAAACAAAGTCAAATGAGCAACAGTAGGAACAGTGGGCATGCCTAGCTAAAGATCAGACAGGAAGGCACAAAATCTCTGCCTTCAAATGTCTGAAGAGCCGGCATGTAAAACAAAGAGCTGGTTTGTTCAGTGTTGTTATATGGGGTAGCGTTAGACTAGATGGGTAGATGGACATTCACAGATAAGTTCAATTTAATATAAATATTCAACCTTAAACAGATAAGTATTACAACTAAACCTATTCATCAACAGAATGTGCTGCTGGGCACTCAGAGGCTTGGTGACCATATGTCAAGAATGTTGGCAATTTGAACCATGCATTGACTTAATGACTAATAGATGATCTCCAGGGACTCTTGAAAGCTAAAATTCTATGATCATTTTTCACAGCCTTCCTACGCATGTATGCTTTAGGATCTTCCTTAAGTAATGAACAATGTTGACTTGTTAGCTAAACAATCTTAAGAGTAGCTTCAAGAGATCTTGTCTAACACTAAATCATATAAAACAATCAGAAACTTTCAACACCATTTTCCATAAATTTGCACTATTAAAGACCAATAAGCAATAACACACTGGTATATAGATCATTGATCTAGGTCTGGGAAGGACATTAGTGTCACCTAGTCCATAGGGATCAAATTTATCGCCAGCAAGAGGAATGTGGTCCCAGTGAGGCCCTAATCAGAATAAATTATAAATGGAAAATGTTTAACAAAATAAATTCAAATATAATGGAACATAGACAATGTTAACTTATGGTTTTCTAAGCTAATATGAAAGCTCCAGGAATCCGTTTCTATTTGAGTTTGACATCATTGACCTAGTCCACCCCAACTTCTTCATTTTACAAATGAGGAAATTGAGGCCCAGAGATAACTTAAACTTAATACTTAAATCCAATAATCTACATGAAATAACTTTAACTTAAATAACAAACCAAATAATCTACATGAAGCCTTTCCTAACTCCCACCACCAACACCAAATGTTAAGTCCTAGCCTCCTGCCCTACTTTATATTTACAAATTTTGTATCAAAGTGGTTGTACTAGGGGACTTGGGGACAAGAAAATCTGAGTTCACATCCTGTCTTGGACACTTACTAAGCTGTTTGACATTGGGCAAGTAATTTAATCTCTTTCAGCCTTAGTTTCCTCATCTACAAAATAGCATCTACCCCGAGTAGGATTGTTGTGATGACCAAGTGAGACGCATTGAAAACCTTAAAGCCTTATTAAGAGCCTAACGTTCCAGGCAATCTGGCTCAGGCTACACACTCAGGACCTTTGCAGCCAAATGGGGCTTGCTGCCTCCAGTTTAACCCCTCTGTTCTAAGGTGCCTTCTATTTCTCCACCAGGATTGGGTGAGTAGTAGCTGATATTCCAAACAATATCCATTATGAGCCTGAATTCTAGACAAAGCCCAGCAGAAAAAAATGATGTGCAGAAAACCTGTCACAGGATCACAGAATGTCAGAGCTGTTCATTTATCTCTACTGTTGAACCATCCATTTAATTCTTAAAAACAAAACAAGAAAAAAAAAAAACAAAGAAAAAAACTGCTCTCAGGTAATAGTTTCTAGTGTCCTTCACCCTTTAATCAGGAAGGTCATTCTCATTGGTAGAAGGTCAGTGAGACCTATTGGATAGACATTGAAGAGCCCAAGGTGATTCTGGGGTCAGTGCCCATCGTTGGTGTCCATGGCAGAAGCACTGAGACTAGCACCATGAGTAAGTGCCTGCCTTCTGTGCCACAGTGGACCCAGTATTTTTTAACTTTATATTAAAAGTTTATTTTGTTATGAAAATATATTATATGTTGAAAAACATACCAGCTTTATTACTACTTTGCCAAAAGACAAAGACAACCTCCATTCGGGGAAGGGAAAATTCTTGCCCTTGGAATAGCAGTCAGCCAGAGGTCAGCCACCATTGCCACTGCCCAATTCCCAAGGAGAAATGTAATCCTTCCTATGGCCCCTAAATGAGGAGGTTGGAAGCCTAAGGATGGATCAGGACACATCCCCAAGCCCAAGGGCAGGCAGTGCTCATGGCCCTCAAGGACTGTCTAAGTGCCCTGAATCTCATAGAGTACTATGTCAGAGCAGTGACAGCTGGCAGAGTTGGGGCCCAGAAACTGCTACTGTGAAGTGGCCACTTTCCATAATAATAACTTGTGAGAAAACTAAGATTTTTTCCCCATAAGTCAAGCTCCCTGCCCCCTCCAGTGCTGCCATGGAGAACCTATTCCAGTGGAACTGCCAGCTATGGAGTGGCCATGGGGGCCTGCCAACACGCCACCACTTCACCTCCAGACAGACATGCTGTGATAAGCACACCATCTACGCCTTTATCCAAGTGAGTGTTTATCACAGTAAACAGGCCAAGCACAGATCCATGGGGCACTCTCCTGCAGACTTCCTTCCACGTTGTCATTATACCACAAATGATTACTCTTTGGGTCCAGCTGTTCAACCAATTCTGAATCTACCTGATTGGATCATTATCTAGCCCACATGTCTCCATCATTTTCACAAGAGCAGCATGAGAAGATTTTGTCAAAATGCTTTCATAAAACATATTTAAACTGACTATATCAATAGCATTTTCTCCCATAAGTCTGGAAACTGGCAAAAATAGAAATAAGGTTAGATTGGCATGACCTTCTCTTTATAAAGTTATTCTGTTCGTTTTGGGGGTCTTTTTGAAGGGTAGAAGGGAAAGCAATTGGGGTTAAATGACTTGCCCAAGGTCACACAGCTAGTTAAGTGTCTGAGGTCACATTTGAACTCAGGTCCTCCTGACTTCAGAGCCAGTGCTCTATTCACTATGCCATCTAGCTGCCCCTCATAAAGCTATTCTGATTCTTTGTGCTTATCACTTCCTTTTCTAGAGTTTCACTAACTATACATTTAATAATATGTTCTAAAAATTTGCTTAGAATTTAGTCACGTGGCTGGGCTCCATGGACCCAGTCCATCCTCTTCCCCTCCCCCCTTATTTTGAAATTGGAACAATGTCTAGTATTTTTCAATGTCCCAGAATTCTCCTGCTCCCTATACTCTTTTAAGTGTCCCTGATAATGGCTCAGGAATTCTCTCCGCCAGTGGGGGAGACGATATGTAATATTAGCAATAAATGCTTGTTGCTTGAATGACACAATCCTTCTCTTAGGAGGTTTATCTCTAGGCACACACACACACACAACATGAAGATTAATCATGGTGGGGCTTTTAGCCATAGTGTATTATATAATGTATTATCATTCCTTAAGGAAAGGTTTTTCTACATTCCTCACTCTATACCACATCATCCTAATTTCCCATGAAGCATAAACATACTACTTATCAAGACCCAGCTAAAGAAATCAGAAATAGAAAGGGAACAACATGTAGCCATCCTCAGGGGCCACACTGTGATTGTCCAAACAGAAGAGAAATCACGCCTCATTCAGCTGTCCTGCATTCAGAGGGGAGGACAATATGAACACAAGCTTGCAGGTGGAGACTCCGATGCCTCCCAAAAGGTTATTGGACCCTGCTGCCTTCTTATAGCCCAGCCTGGCAAAATAAGCCTGAAGTCTAGTCCAAATGAGCATGGAAAATATTCACCTGCTAGTAATATAGCCAGAGTATCCCCTACCACTCTTAGATAAGTTGGATTAATAAACTGCTTTTCATTTGTGACACTTTGGCATGAATTTTACATTAGGCCCAATTCAGTTAAGTTCAAACTGATACCATCCCTTCTGAAAATTCTTTTCAATTGTCTGTGTGTGTTTACACAGGGGATGTCTTCACAATGTTTGAGAGGCTCCTGGCCTATCTTGAGAAAGGGTTTTTATAAGCAACCAGTCCTTCAGTGCTCTGGAATTAAGTCGAGAGATGAAACCGCTATTTGGATTTACCCGAAAAGAAAACAGGCTTTAAAAAAAAAAACTTGATGGAAACTTCAAGAGGCTTTGCATGGGTTCAGGTTTGATTCAGTGACATGGAAAATTTCCCATCGGTGGGTGAAGGAGACAGAAGAGAAGGGAGGGAGACAGAGGCACAGATATGATGATGGGGGGGGAGCCAAAGCATGAGAGCACCAATGCCTGTGGGCTTGGTGCAGTTATTGATGCCCTTCACAGTCATCGACTTTGCCCAATTAGAACTGGAGGAGGTGCTTGATGAGTTTATCAGACCGTGAATCCTACTCCCCTGAACTGCAAGCTCGGTGACAGTTCACCTGAGGGAGTCATTGCCTTCACTGATGAGCGACAGATGAAAGGAGCAGCACACTCAGTTAATTGACATGCATGCTGCTGCTAACGACAGTTTAATAATGGCAGTTCTCGAGTGAGGGAGCTTCATAATGGCAGTTCCCTCCTGGAGAAGCACTTTCCAATGGAATGGAAATTACCCAGTGAGCATGGGAATGGCAAAATGCAGCAGTGTGGAGAAACATGGAAGATGTCCCGAGGGGCCATACCTATGGGCCTTGTTTAGGACCCAACAGCTAGGGAAAGTCAAGTCAGGCCTAGTGTGTCCCAGGCATTCATCTTCACTCTCTCTCTTTATCACTCTCTAAGCATGTTGCATTTCCAAGAAGTCAGTATTATGAAATGGAAAGAGCAGTGGAGAAGGTGGTTGTTGTTGACTCAGTTTTCAGTCATGTTCCACTCTTTGTGACCCCATTTGGAGTTTTCTTGGCAAAGATACTGGGGTGGTTTATCATTTCCTTCTCCAGATGAGGAAACTAAGGCAAATGGGGTTAAGTGATTTGCTCAGGGTCACACAGTTTAATAAATGCCTGAGGCTAGATTTAAACTCAGGAAGATGGGTTTTCCACTGTGCTGCCCATTGCAAAAGGCATCAGGGTTCTAAACTTACCTCTGCCAACAGGTGATCATTTAGGTAAGTTACTTAACCTCTTTAAGCCTCAGTTACTATAAAGCCCTTTACAAAGCTTAAACCAATATATAAATGTTAGCTATAATCCTTATTTACCAAGCAAGGTTGTTGTAAAATCTAATGAAATAGGTATAGGGACAGGATCTATGATTTGGGGGGAAATTAATGCAGAGTAACACAAGGTCAGGTGGTGTAGTGGATAGAGCATTAGGTTTAGAATTAGGAAGACTGATTTTCATGAGTTCAAATCCAGCCTCAGACACTTACAACCTGTGTGAGCCTAGGCAAGTCACTTACCCTTGTTTACCTCAGTTCCTCATTTGCAAAATTACCTAGAAAAAAAGTGGCAAACTATTCCAATAACTTTGCCAAGAAAATCCCAAAATGGGGTCAGGAAGAGTCAGATTCTATGGAACAACAACAAATGCCTAACACCTTTCTCTGCAATTTATTGTCTTAGAGAGCTGCCTATGAGGGCTGAGAGGTTATATAACTCGACCAGGGTCACATGACAAGTATGTGTCAGCAGCCAGACTTGAACCCAGGTCTTTCTGACTCAAAAGTCAGTTTTCTATACACCATGCTGTGTTGCCTCACAATGAAATAACAAACATAAAAAATTTTAAAGCGATAAAGCATCATATAAATAGCGAATTAGCCTTAGAGACATTTTTTCCTCGTTACCCATTCAACAGCTTCACCAAGTCCCATGCTCATAGATGGCTGGGAAGGCCCTTAGTGAATGGTCCTCCAAAGGATAGTGTTAGGTGACTAGAGACCTAGCTAAGTTTCTAAAAGGTTTATCTCTGGACTGACCTGAGAGGACTTTGTTATTATGAAACCAGTTGTTCAAGACCTGGAGGTTATCCTCTGCAGCAGAATGCTTTCAAAATGTCTATAAGACTGCGTCCTGGGCCACCAGTTTCTCAGTTGCTCAATTGCTATTAACCACTTCGAAGTCTCTCTATCCTGGGGGGGTGCAGTGAAGATATCTACTTATCTACCTAGCTATTCACATATATGCATATATAAATACACAAGATATATAGAGGTAATATATATATATTTGTATATATGATTTATAGGAAGTGGCATTTTCACAGCACAATGAAGTTTGCAAAGTATTTTACTTATATTGTCTCAAAATCTCACAACAATTCCTATGAAAAGCATTATTTTTCCCATTTTTGAGATAAGAAGAAATGAGACTAAGATGTTAAATGACTATCGGTCACTTAACCAAACTTAGACTCCAAACTAGACTGTTTTTCCACCAACAGAAACACTTTCAGGGCAGAGAGGTGGCACAGTGAATAGAGCACTGGCCCTGGAGTCAGGAGGACCAGAGTTCAAATCTGGCCTCAGATACTTGACACACTTACTAGCTGTGTGACCTTGGGCAAGTCACTTAACCCCTATTGCCTTGCCTTCCCCCTCCAAAAAAAATGGGGAAAAAAGAAATACTTTCTACCTTAGAAAGACCTAACAGAACTTGAGCTCTGCTGATAATGACTTTGAAAACCCAAGGTCACCTCCACACCTTAGTAAAGTACCAGATTGAGATTTGAGCAAAGAAATAATAAAAATAACTCATTAACTAGTACTTTAAGGTATACAGATCACTTTCTTCACAACAAGCCTGTGAGATGTATAACCTATATAAGATTGTTTGCCAACTTGGGGAGAAGGAAGGAGAGAAAAGGAAGGAGAAAAATTAGAATTCCAAATCTTTCCAAAAAATGAATGTTGTAAATTATCTTTACACGTAATTGGAAAAAAATAAAATACGATTAAATGAAAAAAAAACCTGTGAGGTGAGTAGTATAAAGTTTTTGTATTCTCATTTTACATGTAAAGAAACTGAAGCTTAAAAATGTCCAGATCTACCTAGTATCATCATCAGAATCTGACTCCAGATCACCTTACTCCAAAACCAGTGCTTCAACAAAATCAAGCAAAGGCTATTACAAATAAAAAGCAACTTAATTTATTGAAATGGGTTCAGGGCAGGGTTTAAACGAGAAATAGAAAACATTCCAAGAAATGCCCTGGATCACTATTGGGCAGTTCCTCTGACTCTTCTGTTGGCCAGTCTCTTTTCCAAACGATGATGTTATCCTCCCTAGGCTCTGGTTTCCTTGGTTTCCTGGCCTCCTCCCAAGTAATGGTACCAAAGAGCAAAACAAATTATCACTCCTCCTATCCTAAATATAATAAAGACTCATGTAGTGGCAATGTGGTATGTGGGGAAGTAACAGCAAGCACCCTAGCAAACCCTGGATGGTTGCTAGCACAGGCTCTTTGATCTGCTTTTCCAAAGGAAACTCAAGAGAGATCAACAATATTAGTTTAATCAAACATATATCATTTACCTAGTTCAGGGGGGAAAAGTCAGCACCTTGAACTTCAGAGAAAATACAAACAGAAGTTACAGGCAGACAAAAAATACAGATAAAATAACACAATTCAATAGACCAAGACAGGGCTTTTAGCTGTCTGACCATTACATACATATAGTTAGTTACCAGAGAGAGAAGCACCAACATCTGGGGTTTCAAAGTCAGGGGGCTCAACAGCTGCCCAGAGTCTCATATGGCCAAATCACACAACTCTTGCCATAAATGAGCCCCAAAGCAAAACCTCACAACAGGGTATTTATATAGCCTTCTCCAGGGTCAGAGAATATCACAACATTCATGACCCACTGCCTAACTACAAAGTAACAAAAGGTGTGTCTTCCTGAATAACAAGTCTCCTCTAAGCAAGTTTCTCTTGTTGGGCTCCCAGTGAAGCCCATCTTCAAATTCCTCTGAAGTAGCTCCACATCTGGAGTCTTAAGGGTCTGGGGCCAACTCTGGCCCTTACTAGCTATGTAACCCCCACAAATCATTTAAACTCTCTATGCCTTGGTTTCCTTTTTTATAAGATAGTGATAACATCCCTTAAAGTACCACCCTCAAGGGATTGTTAATAGGGAAAGTGCTTTGTTAATCTTAAAGCACTGTACGAATATGATTTATTTTCTTTTATTATTGCAAACTAAGAAAATGAATGCAAGGGAGTACACCTTCTCATCTACCCTGTTAGCTAGTTTGGAACTCTCATTACCCTCCCCTCGACCACTTTAATAGCTGCTTAATTGATCTCCCTGATTCCATCCTCTCCTCTCTTCATTCTCTTCTCCACACCAGGGTGGAGCAGGAGAAAGAGTGATGCATTTTGAATAAGGGGAACTAGATTCAAATACTTGTTTTGCTACTTGCCTGTGTGATCCAGTGCTTGTCATTTTTCCTCTCTGGGTCTCAGTTTCCTCATCTATCAAACAAGGGGGTGGATTAGATGCTTTCTGAGGTTACTTCCAACTGGAAATCTGTCCTCATCTAACTACTGAAATAATCCTAAGGCACAGTCCTAGCCATGTCATCTCCCGATCAAAAAACTTTCACTGAATCCTTCATATCACTAGGATAAAATAAAGTCTCTCTGCCATCTGCTTCATACCTACTTTCTCAGCTTCATTTCATATTCTACTCTTCTTCACAAACTTTATATGGCAGCCAAACTGGACAGCTAGCTATTTCCCAAGTGGCACAGTCCATATCCTGCCTCCATGCATCTGTATAGACTTCTCCACTTCCACCACCACCCTGTTTTGAATGCTCCTTCTCCATCCACATCCGTCTTTTAGGATTTTCTTCTTCCTTCAAGGCTTAGCTCAGTCACCACCACCTCAGAGAAGCCTTTCCCCACACACCAGTTATCAGTGGTACCTATTTACCTTTTATTATGATTATTTATGTATTTGTTATATATAGATACATACACACACACACCCCACCTAGTAAGCATCTTGAGGGCAAGTGTTTGTTACCCCAGTGTTAAGTACATAATGAATCTTTGTTGTTGCATTAAACTGCTCACCTGCAGTGAGTAAATTATCTTTGTCCTAGGACACCAGGAAACTAGTCACTGCTCAGGAAGAGGTAATTTCCTGAATGGTCCCCTGGTGTCTGAAAAGGTGGAATTTGGTGAGCGATTTTCTCCCACAAGAGTTCACTCCCTGTCCGCACAGTGAGGCACATCTGGATCGCAGCAGGCCTGGGAGCACTTCCTGCTGCCTGTCTGGAATTGTAAATAGTGTCTCCACAACAGTGGGCATCCAAATCCTGAATACTGATAGAGAGCAGCAGCCCTGCAGGGAGAAGAGAATGAAAGGGAGTAGATGGAGGTACTGAGCAGATCGAAGCTGTGGTCTTTTGATATTGCATGGAGGCACTAAGGGCCTCAGAGCTTTACTCTGCAAAGAGGGATGAAAGTCCATGAGTATGTATGTGTGTGTGTGCATGTGAATGTGAATATGCATATACACATGTAGCATCCTGGAGTACATGAACATATGTTTTATGCATGTGTGAAGTATCGATTGCCTTCCCCCACAATGCAAACAGACAGGTGTGGCCTCCTGGCTCAACCTCCCTTAGCCACATCACAAAAGTCCTACCTCCCACCGCAGGCTGTCCATACATTAGACTAGAGCTCTCGTTCCATATTCCCGTGCACGCATCAAATACACTATGGTCCCACTAAGCTGTACAAACGCAGGCTTTGTCACTACACTAGAAAAAGCGATCTCTCCCACCTCTGGCTTCTCATTTCCTTGCACAGTGGGCTAATGCCCAGCTGGTTCTCCCCCTCTTTTCACATTAACAGTCCCTGCTGCAGAGCATAGACTTCCATGAATACTTACGTCCTTCTCCTCCAAAAAAATTTGGGGGGAAAAGAGGGGGAGGGGTAACCATCCCCAGTAAACTTATAAACTTGTTACTATAGTAACAGGCATCCTCACTGTCCAATTGTGGATCACCAATACCACCTAGTGGTACATCAAAATTCACTTTCCAGAGGGAGTGGTATGTTTTTGGTTGGGGGGGGGGGAGTTTGTGAGGTTTTTTTTTAAACTACAGCGATATATTTAAAATATATACACAGATACAGGGGAGTAGAAGGGGAGGCAAGAAAGGAAAAATATATCCTTTGTCAGTATCTGTTGTTTATCCCTTAAGTAAGATGTCCTGAGTAGTTTTCTGAGGATATACTATCTAGGTACAGCAATACTCCTGTCTTCAGAGTTGGTGCTGCTATCTGCGTAACAGCATCCTAATGGATACTCAAGGTTCCTTTGCGATATATGGATCAGGAATTACCAGGTATAAAACCAAATAGATGGGGGAGGCTAGGTGGTGCAGTGAATAGAGCACCGGCCCTGGAGTCAGAAGGACATGAGTTCAAATCTGGCCTCAGACACTTGACACACTTACTAACCATGTGACTTTGGGCAAGTCACTTAACCCCAATTGCCCTCCCAAAATAAAACCCACAAATAGAGTTTGTTGTGAGGGAGAAAAACACAAGGACCTGCACAGGTTTAGGGGCCTTTGTTGAAGCTGAGAGAAAAACTACATCAATTTTGTTTTTAATATTCATGAGACCATGCCCCTCCCCCTTCTGATTACACACACATTTTGCTTCTTTCCACTTGTGTATTTGGCCCATATGTTTCAGTGCTATTGTTCCTAAGTGTGACATGTATGTGTGTTATTGCCACATTTTTGTAAATTACACATTCCTTAAGCAAAGGCCCTCTATTCTTTCTTTTGTGTCTGCTACTAGCTCCTAAGGTAGACAGCAGACATTCACGGAATGTTTATTCATATTAATACATATAAAATTGCCTTACAGTATAAAGCATATTGTCTTACATATAAAAATGCCTTAATAGCCATTCTGGGGAGCTAGGATAAGAAATATGGGAGTGGGGCAGATACTAATCTTCCTCCAGAAACTTGCAATCTAAAGAAGATAGAGGAAAGTCAGGAAAAGAAAGAAGGGAAGGGATCCAATAAGTCTCAGAGGTTATTTGCTTTCTTATCTCATCTCTCTCCATTTTATGTAACCAAAAGACATTTTGTACCTGTCTTTAAGAAACAATCTCCCACCCCCACCCACTAACACTGGACCAACAGTATGGCTTCAAATGTATGTAATGTGTGGTGAATGGAATTCTGAGACTATAAAGCCAATGTATATAACAGCAAAGTAGGGAGGCATCCCCAGGAACCTATCCACCATGGCAGACTTCTTCCTTGCCAGCATCTATTTACAGGAGAGGGAAGCAGCTTTGCCTGCTACCACAACCAAAAGCTGCCTGGTCAGAAGGCAGACTGCATTCTGTACATTGAAATACTAAATCATTTAAAATTCAGATGCAAACAGTGTAAATATCCAGGCTATAAACAAGAGGAGCCATATGGAGTGGTCTTCACAGTTATTTTAGCTTCTCTGTCACAATATTTAGCACATACATAATTCTTTAAAAACCATTAATTCGTCATTGCACACAAACATTCCTATGCGTATCATTCCTCATTCCCAGGCTCCAGAGCTGAGCTCTCAGTCTCTTTAGCATTCAGCACTGGAGCACATACCCAGTCTAGGGGGGGGGGGGGGGAGGAATGCCGGTGAAGAGCTATGCCCGTCCAGCAGAGATCTCCATCCCAACTGGCATTACAGACCCCTGTTCCTGTCTCCTTATCCTACTCTGTGAGTAATCAGCAAAGCTGTCTCCCACTTCTGTATATAAATGCTGAAGCTATTCTGAGAGCCAAGAACAAGTCTAGCACAGTGGGCATATTTCTGAGATGTCTCTCTGCTCTGCTGTTTGGAAGAGTCAGCCTAATATCCTCAAACCTATTTCCCAAGATTGCAGGGGGTGGGGGAAGTGGGCAGACAGCTAGTTTCTAAAGGCACGAACAGTGTGAAACTAAATATATTTTTAATGTGCTAGCAATGTGAGATGGATTTTAATAAAAGTGATTAAATGCAGGGAAACAAACTCCAGAATATAAGGTCAATCTCCTTTACATCCCATAACACTGTCCCTCCCCATCTCAGCTCCACAAAAGGAGGGAAAAAAGTCTGACGAAAAATGATAGCATTCATGCCCACAGCTTAGTGGAAAAATGGGCCCTGGCATGTAAGCAATGTGTGTATATGTGCATACACATACATACACATAATAATCCCCAAGTCTTACATATGTATACATACAGATATACACATATATAGAAATGAAAAGGGAAAGAGACAGGGAGAGATAGCATCATCAGTGAAATACCAATTTTGTATCTTGATATCTCAGTTCAGGTCCTGCCCCTGATGTATAAATTGTTTGACTTTGGGAAGTCATTTAACTTCTCATTATTCCAAGCAACTCTTTTTTTTTAATTTTTAACTTTTTTCTTTTTTTATTAATTTGTTTATTTACTTTTAGTTTACAAGATTCAATTCCACAATTCCTTGAGTTTTTAATTCTGTCTCCCTTCCTCCATTTCCCCCCCCCCCATGGCGGCATACAATCAACTATAGGATCTGCAAATACTTTCACATTAGACATTAGTCAAGTTATAAAGATGGGTTGTATCAGATGGAATGAAAAATGGTAAAGAGGAAATAAAACCAAACAAGAAAAAGAAAAAGATCAGGTAGTTTGCTTCGATCTGGATTCAAACTCAGTTCTTTCTAGTTCTTTCTCTGGATGTAGACATCTCTCTCCATCATGAGTCTTTTGGGATTGACTCATATCACTACATTGCTGAGAAGAGTCCAGTCTATCAAAGTTGGTCATCACACATATGTTGCGTCTGTAATTGTGTACAAATTTCTCCTGGTTCTACTCTTCTCACTCAGCATTAGTTCTTTTAAGCCTCTCCAGGTAAATATGAAGACCGTCTGCTCCTCGTTTCTTATAGCACAATAGTATTCCATAACATGCATATACCACAACTTGTGCAGCCATCCAAGCAACTCTTTGAGAATGGAAATTGCAGAAAATGTACTTATCCAAACTGGCAAAGGGAGTTTCCTCACCAAGAGTTCCCTACACCGATGGAAAAATAGAAAATACTCACCAAATCCTGCTTCAGCCTCCTTGTTAATAGTTGGTGCCTCCTGCTGCCCCTCCTTCCCCTTGACCTCCACAGCTGGACCTCAGCCTTCCAGCAGGTAGTGGCCATCTTCTCATCTTACCTCTCATCTAATCCCCTGTGTTATGCAACCCTCCTTCCTACCGTTCTGAGTTCTCATTGCAGCTGCTCTGCTCAGGCCCCATTCTGTCCAGCGCCCTCAGTTCTCAGCATTTATGCACGAACGTCCCCATTAGTTGTTTCGCACAATTCTGTCACACTCCTCAGCTTACAGCAGATGGCATTCCTTACCTTCCCAAGAGATACCTCTCTACTACCATGTTTCCCCGATAATAAGACCTATCCCAAAAATAAGCCCTCCCCTTACTGTGTAAGATTCCTCTAAAATAAACCCTCCCCCGAAAATAAGCCCTATTGAGATTGCTACTGTAGTGAAGGTGATCCCCTGCGCTACACGCTACATCACGGTACCCTCTGTATGCACCGTCCCCCCACCCCGTGAAACACACGCCGCGCTCCGAGCTGCATCCAATCAGAGCTGCAGCAGTGAGCGCGTCATCCTGTTCTTCCCCAGTGATTTGCTTATTGAATAAAGGTACATTTTTTTGTTCACATTTACCTGTTTATTAAAATTGCTGTCAATGTTCATTAAAATAAGCCCTCCCCTGAAAATAAGCCCTCTGGTGTTTTTCTGTCCAAAAAAAACTAATAAGACAGTGTCTTATTATCGGGGAAACACGGTACCTGGCCAAAATGTGAACAACCTCTAAGTGTGTCCACAGCTCAAATAAATCTATCTCCACTGTATCTAAGCCTTCTTTTGCAAAATGATGCTCACAGTCCCCAAGTCTTACACATCAGACTTCCATCCGGGTTGTAGAAAATTCTCTACTTGAACCCAACAAGCAAGTCTCCTTCTAGAGTTCCAAGTTCACTCATGGTGGCTCCTCATTTGCCTTCTCTCTTCCCTGTCAGTCAATAAGCATTTAAGAACTTATTATGTGCTAGGAATTATGGTAAATGTAAAGAAAGGCAATGTGTCTTCCACTCATGTCAACACTACGCACTAGACCCAGGACCTGCCAGGAGCGCACCACTCTCATAGAATTGCAGGTTTTAAAAGTTGGAAGAAACCCTAGAGTGACCAGTCCCGAAAAAGACCCTCTTCTCTCACACACCTGACAAGTGCTCTTCCAGCCCTTGCTAAAGACCTCCAATGAGGAGAAACCTATTACCCCTTGAGGAACCCTAATGCACCTATGTGTATTTCTAATTTCCTTACTACTAAGCCTTCCTTTCTCTAAAGATGAGAAGTCCCTTCACCTGATCCCCATAGAGAATGAGAGAAAGCACTTCATCTGGTTGTTCTTTTCTTGATACTCTCCAGCTTCTCAATGTCTTTCCTAAATTGTGGTGCCCAGGACCAAATATTCACCAATGTCTGACTAGGTCAGAATACAACAGAACTTTCAGGTTTTCAATGGTGAGCTGTTATTGCTCAAGTGAAACTGCTTTCTCTAATGTTATCAGAGTCAGCAGGCTGAGGTAATTCCCCAGGGTAAGAGTAGCATAGCTATTACTTAACACTCTCATTCTCTCTGCCTTTCTGTCTCCATCTCTCTCATTCTCTCTCTATCTCTGTCTCTGTTTTTCTCTGTCTCTCTCTCCTCTCTCTTTCTCTCTGTCTCTCTCTGTCTCTGTCTCTCTTCTCTCTCTCTTTCTCCCTTCCTCTCCCTCTCTACCCCCAGGTGTAGAATCCCAACCAGTATGCTTATTTTCACAAAATCAGCACATCAAACTAGCACTATTAATTCTTCATTATAAAACATTTATTAAACAATAAGGCAAAAGCAAGAATCTCTTAATTTTTACCCTCCTAATTTCCAGATGTAATGGTATTTTCCTAGTCCTTAACCGCTTTGTAGCACTTTAACACTATTGACCACCCTTCTCCCAGGATTCTCTTTTCTCTCTGGGTTTTCATAACACTACCCTTTCCTGATTCTCCAACTAAGTGTCTGCTCCTTTGCATCATCCATATCCACATCCTAATTATGAGCATTCCTAAGGGCTCTGTCCTAGGCCCTCTTTTCTTTTCCTTTTATTCTTTCTTAGTGATCTCATCAGCTCCCACGGTTTTAATTATGCAGATTCTTCTAACCTCTCATTCTTCTAACCTCTCAGATTCATAACCTTAGCTTTATCTTAGACTCTTCCTCACTCTTCCACATTAAATGAAGTCAACAAACATTATTATGTACATCCTATGTGCCAGACACTTTGCTGAGCACTAAGAATGCAAAAAAAAAAAAAGACAGAGTCCCTATCCTTAAAGGTAATACAAAAATAACTATGTATAAGTATAACAGGGTTTTGGTGCATTCTGATGACCTAAAGTGAAATTCCCAAGTGGGAGACTCCAGGGACTTCCTTTGGGGGAGATTGGAATATGCATGGACATTGTATATCGCTCTACCATCTCCTTTGGCTATGCAATAAGAACTACCTGTGTCTTTAAATCTGCATACCTGAGGTATAGTCATTCTCTCTTCCCATCAGTGTCCAAGGGTGAAGATTTAATTTGCCTCCTGCAGGGATGTCATGTAGTATCTGAGAAGTTATATTTCTTCTAAAGCTAATTTTATCAACATTCCTTACACAAATATTTCTTTCCTGTCTTTTTAGCAACTAAAATAGCCACATTTAGAAGGGTCACTACCTTATACTATATATATATATATATATAGTCTCCCTGGATAGAATGTAAGCTCCTTAAGTGTAGGAATTGTTCTCCAAAAGGCTCATGATGGAAAATGCTATCCATAACTAGAGAAAGTATTACAGAGTCTGAATGCAGATCGAAGCATACTATTTGCTCTCTCTCTCTGTTTTGTTTTGTTTCTTCTTTCTTATGGTTCATTCCATTGGTTATAAGTCTTCTTTGCAACATGACTAATGTGAAAATATGTTTAATGTGAATATATATGTACAGCCTCTATCAGATTGCATGTTGTCTTGGGGAAGGCGGAGGTGAGAAAGGGGGAGAAAATTTGGAATTCAAAAGCTTGTGGAACTGAATGTTGTAAACTAAAAATAAATATTTTTTAAAAGGGAGGAAAAAACAAAAAAAAAGAATAGGAATTGTTTCATGCTTTGTATTTGTATCCCCAGTTTTTAGCATGGTGCCTGGTACATTGCAAGTCTTAGTAAATGATTATTGTTTGAATGCAGTGATGCATTTTTTCATGAAGCATAAGGTTGCATTGACTTTCTTGGTTCTCATATTAAATTATTGATAATAATATATTAATTTATAATAATTATATTAATATATTATAATTATAATAATAATTAATAATAATAATAATTGTCAATAATTTACTCACATTGAGCTTGCCATCCATGTGATGAAACCATGCTATCTCTTTGTGATCACCGTTTCTTTGTCTAGCTAATCACTAACCATCCCTTTAATAATATGCTCTAGAAATTTTCCAAATTTTCAAGTAAAGCTTATTGCCCCACATTTTGCAGGCTTCATTATTCTGTCTTTTAGGGGGAAAAGGGGAGGGGTGAAAATTGCCTTTCTCTAATATTGCATTTTTGTTCCCCTTGCCCACCATTCTTCAAAGGTCATTGTTAGTAGCTCAGACTAATAACATCTCCCAGTTACAGTTATCCCTTCCATACCATAAAGTATAGGACTGTGGTGTCCCCATAATCTGGAATATCCATGTAAAATGTTTTGGCCCTCCCTTCATACCAGAGAAGAAGTCTGAATTATTTTGGTACTGAAAGATAAAATATATTGATATTATGCAAAACTGGACATATATTTTATGTATTTCTGAGTTTCTGAAATTTTTCTGAGTCATCAGCTGCCCTTGGCATGTTATCTGCAGCATCTATAAAACCCCCCAAAAATACCATTTAATTTCTTTTGCTGACCAGCAATATATCAAAACTTCAGTGGGGAAAGTCATGATGTGGAAGGGATAACTGTATTTCAATTCCCAAGAATGTAATTCATCTGGGCTATATGGTAAACTTGTCAATGGTTCTCTTTCTACTTCCTTACTAACCTTGATTATCAATTCCCTGATAACTTTTTTTGTTGGGGGAGGTCGGGGGAGTTCTCCAGTCTAATCATCACTCTTCTTGGCAGAGACAGCAGAAGTGAAATGAGAATTGAACATTTATTCCTTCTCTTTTCTCTCCTCCCTAAGTGTGGGTTCTCTCCCTTCTTTCATCCTTCACTTACTTCAATAAAGTTTAAATAAAACTTTTTCTTCCTTAGTTTTCCTTAATAGTCTTAGCTTATTCTGAAGGCTAGCATTCCTGAGATTTTTATTACAGGATCATGACAGACTTTTTTATTCATCCAGTATTACTTGTTCTTGCTTATATCTTCTATGTCTTTTAAAAAGAAAACCTAAATTGGCTGGCAAATTTCCTTTTATATTCATATCAACTTATGTAAATAACACTTTTCCTCACTGACATTTTTCCTCTTCCTGTCTTCATAATTTCATTCTTGAAAGCATGCTATCCTTTCCAGAATGACTTGCCCTGCAGAGTTTTAGTCTATGGTAGTCTATCCTTCTTTCTGGATTCTTCAATATCTACTCCCCCCCCAAAAAAAATCACAATAGATGATTCTAGGCTTTCCCCAAACTCTAGGCTGGAGAGACCACTTCCCAGCTAACTCATCATCCCCACCTTAATAACCAACTCTTCCCCTAAAAGTGAGAAAGATCCAGAAAAATTTTGGTTCCTCCACCTTTTGAAGGATGAAATAATTATTATGGCAAGTGAAAAAATATTACTTACTCTACTTCAGCCAGAAGGTCAGATAAAATGCTTCAGTCCAATTAGTTGAAGTGCCCCCATCACCAGTGTATCATGTCTTTGCCACTAGGCTTGTGATCTCTTTCATGAACTCTTCAATTGTTCCCTCATTCTGTCCAGGTGGTCCTCAGCACACTTCGATTAAATGATAAAATTTTTGTAAAATTGATTCTGTTTCTGAATCCACTAATCTTTCTCCAAAAGTTCTTACTCTCCACCCCAAGTTCCTGGATTTCTTCACGTGAGTGAATTTCTTATTATGCAATGCCATCCTTTTCTCATATCTTATACCTGTCTTGTTTCTTTTAAATAATATGTAGCTATCCAGAGCCAAATTCTATTCATGGGTCTAATCCAACCAAACTTTAATGACACTTATAAGATAAAATTTACTCATACATTAGAATCTGTAGTTCGTTTGGTTTGACATCCATACTTTGATCTCTTCCATAGACATATAAAAGCCAAGGGTTTTGCTGAATTTTGTCTCCTTTGAATTTCTGGGTATCTTAACAGCTCTTTATGCTACATTCTCTATTGTTCAGTTTTGTCCCTCCTGCTTCTTTTCATTTAAAGCTCTTTTGATTACATTTTCAAGACTTAAGGAAAGTGCATTCCTTGTTTAGTTCACACCATCCCTGAGCAAGAGCCAATAATTGTTATATTTTAATTTAATCCATGATCAATCACAAAATCCTAATTTCATTCACATACACTATCTTCTTAATTAACTAATTACTTTCCAAATCTCCCTTTGTTTTCCAAATCCTTTGACTCTGATATGTAGCAGAGATGAAAACAAACTGTCTTTTTTAGGTCTTCATTTTCTTGCACAAAACTTGATAATCCTGAACAATAGTGGCTAGGTTTTTCCTGGCAGTATCACTTGTGCCCATGTAAACCAAAAAAAATCACTGTCTAGTAGCCATCTATTCATGATATTGGAAGATTCTCTGTCTTGTCTTAAATACATGCCCTGGAAAGCCAATGAACCTCTCTATCTTTGTCACTTTTTGTTGTTCAATTGTTTCAGTCACATCCAACTCTTCATGACCCCATTTAGGGTTTTCTTGGCAAAAATACTGGAGTATTTTGTCTTTTCCTTCTCTAGCTTATTTTACAGATGAGGAAACTGAGGCAAACAGGGTTAAATGATTTATCCAGTGTCACACAGCTAGTAAGTGTCTGAGGCCAGATTTGAACTCAGGAAGAGGAGCCTTCTTGACTTCAGGGTCACCAAGCTGCCTCAGTAGCCCTCAAAAAGAAGTCACCATTACTTGTTTCTTCTTCCCCTACCCTTTAGTGGATGAGCCTTCATCTGATAACACTATCGATTAATTCCTCTGAAGACAAAAAACAAATACAGAGTATCCACCTCCCTGCTTTTGGGGAAGAATCTCAAATTTATTTTTTAGCATCAATTATTCAGAAGTCTTCTTCCTCTTTCCTTTGGGTAAAAGCTGTCTACCTTCCAACTTCCTGACAAATTGGGTTTTACCTATGCTCCTTTGGTCTTCACAAGAAACCTCTTTCATTCTTTTGGTTGTTTGTTTCAGCATTGTTGTCCCTGATATCCTGGGAAGTAATCAGATTCTCAAAGTAAGTCAATAAACATTCATTAAATAACTAGTGTGTACCAGACATTGTGCTGAAGTGACTTTATCCACTTGTCTTTGGCAGAAACACAAACATCACACACTCATTGCAGGTCACTCTCAAATTCCCCTTGCTCTCCATACTTACCAGAATTTGTACTTTTCTACTGTTTCTTCCTCTTTTCCTCAGCTCCTTAATTTTCTTCTGTTCTTCATTCTCCTCCAATCCATCCACTTAAGCCTTTCTCCTCCTTAAGTCTCCTCCTTCAGCTCAATTTTTTCCTCACCTTCATATGAAGTCCTTCTCATTTATCTCTAGCCCCTCTTCAGTTTGTCATACTTCTCTTGTTCCTTCTCCCAAATACTATCCTCCTTAAGTGGCTAGAAGTTGAAAATTGGACATGGAATCCACGGGGGCGGAGCCAAGATGGCGGAGTAGAAGCACGACCTTCCAGCAGCTCCGGCTCCCACATTCCCCAATCCATGTAAAAAGGGGACTCTAAAGAAACTTTGGAGCTGCAGAACCCACAAAATGACACGGAGAAGCTAACCTCCTGCTGAGGACACCCCGCCGGCAGGAATCGGCCAGCGCAGTGCTCTGGGAGCGGAGCCCAGCCCCACACCAAGGCTTTAGCCCCAGGGCGGGCCTGACCAGCCACCAACCAGGAAGACTCCAGATCAGCAGCAGCTGTGGCCATTTCCAGATTTATCAACACATAGATGCAAAGGGCAAGGTGAGAGGCCAGTGTAGTCTGGACTTTGGGACCAGTAAGTGGGAGTGCGTGGCTTTTACCCCTAGGGCGAGAAGCCTCTGTGACACTGGCACAGCCAGCCAGCATCACGTGGCGGCTTCAGCTCCTGGCCTGCAGAGTGTAGGGGGACCAAGCACCAGTCTGAGGGGTAATCGCTCTTGCTTTAACCTGCTTGGGTCTGGATTGCAGTCTAGGGTGGAGGTTCTGGGGTGTGTGTCCAGCTTACCAGAGCGTGTGGAGACCTCAGAGAGGGCACCCATCTAATACCTCCGGCAGCTGAGAAAACCCCAGCATTTGGGATGAAAGCTCCCCTATCTGGTGGCAGAGTCCTACTGTGGCAAAAAGCCCAAAAGTCAAGTAATTGAGTGGCAAAATGAGCAGGCAAAGGAAACAAAGCAGACAGAAGATACCAACATTACACTGCTATTTTGGGGATAAGAATGAGCAAGGCATGGAACAGGAGGAAAACAGTGAGGTCAGAACTCCTGCACCAAAAGCTTCAAAGGACAATACAAGCTGGTTACAGGCCATAGAGGACCTGAAGAAGCAGATAAGAGAAGTGGAGAAAAAATTGGGAAGAGAAATGAGAACAATGCAAGAAAATTATGAAATGAGAGTCAACAGCCTGACTGGGGAAAATAATACCTTAAAAAACAGACTGACTCAAATGGCAAAGGAGGCTCAAAAAGGCAATGAGGAGAAGAATACCTTAAAAAGCCGAATTTGCCAGATGGAAAAAGAATCTCAAAAGCTCAATGAGGAGAATCATTGCTTCAGAATTAGATTGGAGCAAATGGAAGCGAATGACTTTATGAGAAATCAAGATGCTGTTAAACAGATCCAAACAAATGAAAGAATAGAAGGCAATGTGAAATATCTCATGGGAAAAACCCCTGACCTGGAAAATAGATCCAGGAGAGATAATTTAAAAATTATTGGACTACCTGAAAGCCATGACCAAAGAACCTAGAAAGCATCCTCCAGGAAATTTTCAAAGAAAACTGCCCTGATGTTTTAATACCAGAGGGAAAAATAGAGGTTGAAAGAATCCACCGATCACCTCCTGAAAAAGATCCCAAAAAGAAAACTCCTAGGAATATTATAGCCAGGTTCCAGAATTCCCAGATTAAGGAGAGAATATTACAAGCAGCCAGGAAGAAACAATTTGAATATTGTGGAAACACAATCAGGATAACCCAGGATCTGGCAGCTTCTACACTGAGGGATCGAAGGGCTTGGAGTGTGATATTCCAGAGGTCAAGGGAGCTGGGATTAAAACCAAGAGTCACCTACCCAGCAAAACTGAGTATCATGTTTCAGGGGAAAATATGGTCATTCAGTGGAATAGAGGACTTTCAAGCATTCTTGCTGAAAAAACCAGAGTTGAACAGAAAATTTGACATTCAGATACAAGAAGCAAGAGAAGCATGAGAAGGTAAACAGGGAAAAGAAATCATAAGGAACTTATCAAAGTTGAACTATTAACATTCCTACATGGAAAAACAATAATTGTAACTTATGAAACTTTTCTCAGTAGTTGAAGGGATTAGAAATATATATATATATATATATATATATATACATATATATATGTGTGTGTGTGTGTGTGTGTGTCTATATATGAGGGTATATGGGCATATGAATACATATGTGAATGTATGTATATATGTTTACAGGTATACATAGATAGAGGGCACAGGACCAATTTAACAGGAAGGGATGATACTTAAAAGGTGAAATTAAGAGGTGAGAGGAATATAATGAGAGGAGATGGGGAGAGACAGAATAGGGTAAACTATCTCATATAGAAGAGGCAAGGGAAAATAGTTACAATGGAGGGGCAGAACAGGAAGGCAAAAGGGAATGGGACAACCTTATTCCCATTGAATCTGGCTTGAGGAGGGAGTGAAATACACACTAAATAGGGGATCTCACCCTCCAGGGGAATGGGGGGGAAGGGGATGAGAGGGGGGATGATGGAAGGGAGGTCAGGCTGGGGGGTGGAGGGAATTTGGAAGCACCCACTTTTGAAAAGGGATGTGATCAAAGTAGAGAATAGAACAAGGGGGAGGTGGGATAGGAGAAAGGGAAATATAGTCAGTCTTTTACAATATATCTACTATGGTATTGTTTTGCATTAGCCACACATGTACATCCTATACTGAACTGTTTATCTTCCCAGTATGGGTGGGTGACAAGGGAGGAGGAGAATGAATCTGGAATTGAAAGTTTTAAAATCAAATATTCAACTGTGTATGTATATATGTGTATATATATGTGTGTGTGTGTATGTATGTATATGTATATATATATATATATATATCTATATATACTATTATCAATACTATTTTACATGTAATTGGGAAATAAGATATACAGGCACTGGGGCATAGAGATCCACTGGAAAAGTCGAAAGGGGTATGGGAGAAAATATGGAAGAGAGCAGATTTGAGGAGGGGATATCCTGTGGGACTGCTATTTGTGGGGGGGGGGGTAGGGGAAAAATTGGGAGAAAATTTGTAACTCAAAATCTGGCAGAAATGAATGATGTAAATCAGAAGTTAATAAAGCATTTGAAAATTGGACATGGGCAAAATTCCCTTGCCTCTAATCAGTTATTCTTCCATTCTCTGTCTTCCTCCTGGGGCACCAGGGATGTTACTCAAATTACTTGGGGCTTTTTCCTTGGACATCTTGGGAGCAGTACCTGTGTGTGTATGTGAGAGAGAAAGAGACAGAGACAGAGAGACAAAGGAAAAAATTTTTAATAACTGCTACTTAAAGAACTTCCTTAAAATTAGTGTTGTCCAAAAATTGATGGGGTGGCTAAGTGGTACAGTGGGGCAGCTAGGTGGTGCAGTGAATAGAGCATCAACCCTAGAGTCAGGAGGACCTGAGTTCAAATTCAGCCTCTAACACTTAACAGCCATATGACCTTGGGCAAGTCACTTAACCCCAAATTCCTAGCCTTCCCCCTCCAAAAAGAAAAAGAGATAATGAATTTCTAGTCTCTAAAAAGAGGTTCCCAAACTTATTTGGTCTATGGCCCCCTTTTCAAAAAGAAAATTACTAAGCACCCCCTTGGAAATCTACTTTCTTTAACCCTTTAATAGTTTTTAAAATTGCATCATTTCCAAAAAATATAAAATATTTTTTTAAACTAAGGCATCTTAAATTTAATAATTTATTACAGTTTTGTGGGGGTTTTCCATATTGAAATTTTGATGATGAAATATTGCATCACATAACAGTATAAAATTATATTATAAACTAGTCATTGCATGCACATATTCCTGCCAATGCAGGCTGGACTTCCCAACAATGCAGGACACATTGGCCTGCCAATATTTGCTTATTAAGACCTGTTGGCAGACTAGACCCCTGATCCGTTATAACTTGTATTTTGTGTGTTCATTTGGAAAATAATGTAATCACTATGACTTTAACTCTGTTACACAACAAATGAAACACAAAGGTATGGTTTTTCAAAATTTTCTTCCCTTCTCTCCACCTCTCCCAATTGCACCCAAGGCTACTACTGCCTCCCCATCATTCCAACACCCCCCAAGGGGCAGTATTGCCCACTTTGGGAACCTACGTGAATTATTCAAGGTTCAGTTTGCTAGGAATATTTTAATAAAAATTATTGTTCAAGATATGTACACCAATGAATATGTACACCTAGCACAGTGTTTTGTACATAATAGATACTTAATAAAAATCTTCTGGATTGAACTGAAGTCACAATTCAGGTCAGGAAAACCAAATAAATATGGATTGCTTATATCTAAGACAAAGGTTAGCCAGAGATTTCCAATGGGTGAACCAATGGAATGGGACAGATGGGGACCAATTCAATTCTGACTTATTTATTTAGAACCTATTATGCATGAATCACTCTGCAAGGCTTCAGGGGATATAAAATTTTATAGGACTAAGTCGCTGCCCTCAAGGAGCTTCCCATATAATAGGAAGGACAGCACATATGCACAAACAGTCATTGACCAAGCTAAGATGTAATAAATGCTAAGAAAGAGGCTCTAACTTTTAGGTAGTACAACAGTTTAGACCCTGAAAGTATGGACCTGGATTTCAGGTGGGAAAAGGCTTTGTTTTCTAAAGATCTCATACTTCAATCATTCAACTGATCTGTGATCTCATCTGTCTGGTTACTCTCTTTCATAATATCCATCAGTTATTTGCTCTAGCTTTTTGACCAGCTCACCTCCTTTTCTGGTCATATATCTCTCCGATGATATCCTTTAAATTCTTTATCTTGCATAATTCTTCATTGACAAATGGTTCACACTTGCCCTCCCTTCTCCCCTAACAACTATATATCTTTCCATTGCCTTTTGGATAACCCAAACTTTAATTCTTTAGAGATTGTACTATTTCATCACAAATAGTCATACATCATCATTGGAAAAATATTGACCTTTTAAAAAGATCGACCTATTGTTTCAGGGGAAAAGTTAGGGTCAATAAAAGCATTGTTCAGTTTCCCAAAGACAATCTCAATTCTGGGCCCAGTTCATTGTGTAGATACTGTCTGCCCAATATCTACATACTAGTTGATAAGCTCTATAGCTTGTTCTCCCGACTATATATCACAGTCTGGATGATAAAGAATTCTACTTGGTTTTTCCTATGTAACTACTTAGGCCAAGCTTTTCAGAGTGATTATGGACTTTCTGAGAAGGCTTTTTAGTGTTATGAGGCTTGATACATTCAGCATCTGCAAATGTCATCTGCAAAGAGAAGTAATTGGAGGCCCTCGCCATATATTGAAACTCCACCTTCCATTTTTATTCCACCCTGGATATCCTCCAGGACAGTGGCAAATACTTTTGAAACACTTATATCACCCTATTGTATGCCTTATTTGGCATTAATAATAAGTCATCAATTGAAATTTTCTTTGCTGTTATATCTTTCAAGAATTCTTGTATGATTCTCACATATGCAAGAGAGACATCTTATAGTGAAGAGTATTCAATATGTTGTTTTGTTCCACTATATCAAATAGTTTATTTAATTATTTATTTGCTTTTAGTTCACAACATTCAATTCCATAATCTCTTGTTTCAAATTTTCTTCCCTGCCCCCCCATAGCAGCATGTAATCAAATATAGGTTCTACAATACCTTCACATTGAATGTTAGTCATGTTGTAAAGGATTATAACCAACGGGCTGAACAATGAGAAAGTGGGGACATAACAAAACAAAACGAAACAAAACACAAATGAGAGAGAGCAAACAGTTTGCTTCAATCTGCAGACTGTAGTTCTTTCTCTGGATGTAAATATCCCTTTCCATCATGAGTTTTTTATAGTTGCCTTCTAACTTTGTATTGCTGAGAGGAATCTAGTCTATCAAAGTTAGTTGTCACATATATGATGTGTCTGTAATTGTGTACAAAGTTCTCCTGGTTCTGCTCTCCTCATTCAGCATCCAAATAGTTTTTTTTAATTGCATTGATACCTTTTCTTTTTACATCAATTATTGTTTCAGTCAAGCAACAAATAGTTATCATGGCCCTATTGTGAGTTAGGTGTTACAGGTACAGAAAAAGCAACAGCAGCAGCAGCAGCCCCTGACTTCAAAAAATTGATATTCATCAGAGAAGACAACCTATACGTATATATGGTCTATACAAAACAAAAACGAAATAATGGCAGGGGGTGATATGAAGTGCTGAAGGAATAAGGTTACAATCAATAAGGTTGTAAAGGGCTTTAAGTCAATAAGAAGAGTTTACATTTGATCCTAAAGGCAAAAGGGAAACTAAGTTTACTGGGCAGGGTCAAACTTGAGATTTAGAAAAATCACTTGGGCAACTAGGCGAAAAGTTTGAGAGAGGAGAAGCTTGAGACTAGGAGAGAAAATTAGTTGATTATTTCATTAGACAAGCCAAAAGGTGATGAGGTCCTTGATGGCCTTGGGAGGGAAGAGGTGGGGACAGATAAAATAGAGATTGTGGAGGTGGAAAAGCAAGATTTTTCAAGGGGTAAAACTAATATGTGGAATGAGAGAGAATGAGTAGTCAATGACAGCATCTAAGTTGCAAACCCCTCTCCTGGATCACTCACTGCCTTGTCATGGCAGAAGGATTTGTATGGCTCAGTGAAACTATGAGCTATAGGGTGCAGGGTTACCCAAGATGGATAGGTCATAGTGGAGACTTCTGACAAAAGGTGATACACTGGAGAAAGAAATGACAAACTACTCCAGTATCTTTGCCAATAAAAGTCCATGAACAATAACTGGCATGCTATGGTCCACAGGGTCACGAAGAGTCAGACAAAACTGAACAATTGAACAACAACAAAGGTGTAAACTTGTGTGAATAGGAGAACGTTAATGCTCTAAACAGAAAAGGCAAGTTTGGAAGATGGTGGGTTTGAGGAGAAAGGTAATGAATTTCCTTGATGATATATTGAATTTCAGATTTCTAAGAGACATCGAGTTTGAATATTCAATAGGCAGTTGAAGATGTGAAACTGGAACTCAAGAGAAATTAGGACTAGATATATAACAATGGGAATCCCCTGCATAGAAATGATAGCTAAGGGGCTGCCAGGTAGCACAGTGAATAAGAGCACCAGCCCCAGAGCCGGGATGACCAGGGATCGAATCCAGGCTCAGATACTTAGCACCACACCCAGAAATAACTGTCCGTGTAACCTTGAGCAAGTTACTTAACCCCAATTGCTAAAAAAAAAAAAAGAAAGAAAGAAAGAAAGATAGAAAAAAAAAAAGAAATAATAGCTAAACCCATGGGAACTGATGAGGTTGCCAAACAGATTTCCCAACACACCACTTCTACCATTCCCAAAGAGCCATCCCTCTTAATAAAGAATTTTAAAATGGAAAACAATTCAGCAAAACTAACCAACACATCAATCAAGTCCAACATGACCAGTGTTTCACATCTATTGTTCCACAACTCTGCAAAGGAGGGAAAGAGATGAATTTTCATCTTTCTGCTTTGGGGTCAAGCTTTATCATTGTAATTTTTCCATTTCCATTTTTTTACTTTCTTTTATGAGCATTATAATTTCATATAATTTTCAATTTTAATGGTTTTATTGTTATTCTTTCAATTTACACTTTTGTATACATCGTAGTACATTGTTTTTCTGGTCCTGTGTGCTTAAATTTCTATCTATCCATTCTAAGTTTCTCTATACTATTCTGCATTGATCACATTCAGCATTTTCTATGGTACAGTGATATTCCATCACATTCATGGATCACAATTTGTTTAGCCATTCCCCAACTGAGGGTCACCTATTTTGTTTCCAATTCTCTACTGCTACAAAAAGTATCATGGCAAATATTTTGCTACATATGACCCATTTCTTTTTATTTTTATTTATATATTTTTGCTTTTTTGGAGGGGCAATTGTTGTTAGGTGACTTGCTCAGAGTCACACACTAGTAAGTGTTAAATGTCTGAGGCCAGATTTGAACTCAGGTCCTCCTGACTCCAGGCCAGTGCTCTATTCACTGTGCCACCTAGCTGCCCCCCCCATTTTTTTATTACTGACCTTCTGGGGGTATATGCCAAGCTGTAATATCTCTCAGTAGAAGGATATTAATATCATATGCATTATATAGCAAAAAATATTTATAAATTATTATATCCCCTGTTTCTTTAGGTTACTCAATTGTGTGACTATGAAGTTGTGGCTAATTGTAGAATATAATTTCATGAAAGCCTGCCTGTTCCCTTCTTATAGCTTCATTAAGAATGCTCTTTTTGTGTATATAGATTGTTTGCATTAGATTTTTGTAAAGATGGGAATGTAGGTATATGGATTGGTAGTCAATATTTCAGTCACCTTTTTAAGGTAATAATGTATAAGATATTTTTTATTTTGTATTTCATATTTTGTTTTCCCCAGTTACATGTAAAAAAATAATTTTAACATCCTTTTTTTTTTATTTTAAGTCCCGAATTTTCTCCTTCTCCCATTCCCCTACCTACTCACCTGAAATGGCAAGCAATTTAATATAGGTTCTACGTGTGCAGTCATGCAAAATATATTTCCTTATTAGTCATATTGTGAATAAAAACAAAGTCCAAAAAAGAAAACAAGAAAAATAAAGAAAAATGTTCTATTTTTAAAGTATGCTTTGATTTGCATTCAGACTCCATTGGTTCTTTCTCTGAAAATAAACAGCATTTTTCATAAGTCCTTCAGAACTGTCTTGGATCACTGTATTACTGAGAACAGGTAAGTCTTTCACCATCATACAATATTGTTGTTAATGTGTGCAATGTTTTCCTGGTTCTACTCATTTCAGTTTGCATCAGTTCATGTAGGTCTTTCCAGAGTTTTCTGAGAACATCCTGCTCATCATTTCCTATAGTACAACAATATTCCATCACAATCATATACCACCCTTGTTCAGTCACTCCCCAATTGATTGACATCCCTCAATTTCCATTTCTTTGCCACCACCAAAAGAACTGTTATAAATAGTTTTGTACATGTAGGTCCTTTTGCTTTTTTTTAATCTCCTTGGGATATAGACCTAATAGTGGCATTGCCGGGTCAAAGGGTATGCATGGTTTTATACCTCTATTTTGCCCTCTGGTCCTAAAACATCAGGGCAATTTTCCTTGAGAATTTCTTGAAGTTTAATTTCTAGGTTCTTTTTTTGATCATGGCTTTCACGTAGTCCAAAAATTTTTATATCATCTCTCCTGGATCTATTTTCCAGGTCAGTGGTTTTTCCAATGAGATATTTCACATTGCCTTCTATTTTTTCATTTGTTTGGATCTGTTTAACAGCATCTTGATTTCTCATAAAGTCACTAGCTTCCATTTGCTCCAATCTAATTCTGAAGGAATGATTCTCTTCAGTGAGCTTTGAGATTCTTTTTCCATCTGGCAAATTCGGCTTTTTAAGGCATTCTCCTCATTGGCTTTTTGAGCCTCTTTTGCCATTTGAGTTAGTCTATTTTTTAAGGTGTTATTTTCTTCAGTTGGGTTGTTGACTCTCTTTTCATGATTTTCTTGCATCATTCTCATTTCTCTTCCCAATTTTTCCTCCACTTCTCTTATTTGGTTTTCAAAGTCCTTCTTAAGTTCCTCTATGTCCTATAAGCAATTCAAAGTTTTCTTGGAAGCTTTTGGTACAGGAGTTCTGACTTTGTTGTCTTCCTCCTGTTCCATGCTTTGATCCTTTTTGTCCCCCAAAGTAGGAATCTAAAGTCAGATTGCTGAGCTTGCTTTGCTTCCTTTGCTTGCTCATATTGCCTCTCAATTACTGGACTTTTGAGTTTTTTGCCACAGTAGAATTCTGCTTTCAGAGAGGAGAGCTTTGTTCCAATTCGCTGAGGTTTTCTCAGCTGCCAGAGCTATTAGTTGGCTGCCCTCTCTGAAGCCTCCACACACTCTGGCTCACTGGTCATGCACCCCAGGACCTCCACTGTCTCACTTTGTCTTTGGCATTTATGGGTTGATAATTCTGGAAACCACAACAGCTGCTGGTAATCTACTCTCCTGATATCCCTCTAGCCTCTGTTGGTCGGGCTGCCCTGGAACTAAAACCTCAGACTCACATGGGGCTGGGCTTGGCTCCCAGCATGCTGCAATGGACCCTTCCTGCCAGCCTACTGGGCTGTCTTCAGCAGGAGGTTAGTTTCTGTCTGTCACTTTGTGGGTTCTCTATCTCTAAAGTTTGTTTAGAGTCATTTTTTACATGTATTGGAGCAAGTGGAAGCAGGAGCCATGCAGAAGTCTTGTTTCTACTCCGCCATCTTGGCTCCACCCCCTATGCATGGTTTTATAGCCCCTTGGACATAGTTCAAAATTGCTCTCCAGAATGGTTGAATCACTTCACAATTCCATCAACAACATCTCAATTTTCCCACATCTCCTCCACCATTTGTCATTTTACTTTTCTGTCATATTAGTCAATCTGATAGGTGGTACCTCAGAGTTGTTTTAATTTCCTTTTCTCATAAATATTGATTTCAAGCATTTTTTCATATGTCTATAGATAGCTTTGATTGCTTCATCTGAGAACTGCCCATATTCTTTGACCACTTATCAACCAAAGAATGGCTATTTTTATAAATTTCACTCAGTTCTCTATATATTTGAGAAATGAGACCTTTATTTAAGAAAAAATTGCTATAAAATTTTTTTCACAGTTATGATTGCTAACTGCATTTCCCTTTATCCTATTTCCTTTCTCTTCATTCTACTCTCTCTTTACTGTTGCCATGTTCATCCTTAAAAATATCTTTCTTCTGACTGCCTCCCCCAATCTGCCCTCTCTCTCTCTTTTTTTTTTTTTTTTTTTTTGCTTTTTGGAGGGAAGAAGGTAGGGCAATTGGGGTTAAATGACCTGCCCAAGGTCACATGGCTAGTTTTTGTGTGAAGTGTCTGAGACTGGATTTGAATTTAGGTTCTCCTGACTCCAGGGCCTGTGCTCTATTCACTGTGCCACCTAGACTCCCCGTCTGCCCTCTCTTTTATCAGCACCACTCCCATCTCTTATCCCCTTCCCCTCCTACTTTCCTGTAAGGTAAGATAGATTTCTATCCCCAGTTAAATGTGTATGTTACATCCTCTTTGAGCCAATTCCAATGAGAGTAAGGTTCAAGCAATGTCCATCCACCCCCATCTTTCTTTCCACTGTAAAAGCTCTTTCACTTCTCTTTTATGTGAGATAATTTAACCCATTCTACCTTTCCCTTTCCCCTTCTCCAAATGCATTCCTCTTTTTCACACCTTAATTTTATTTTTTAGAGATCATCCTATATATTCAACTCACACTTGTAACATCTGACTAGGTATACTCCTTCTAACTGCCCTACTAAAGAGAAAGTTCTTAGGAATTACAAGTATCATCTTCCCATGTTGGAATATCAACAATTTAACCTTAATGAATCCTTTATTATTTCTCTTTCCTGTTTACCTTTGTATGCTTCTCTCAAGTCTTCTATTTGAAAGTCACATTTTCTATTCAGCTCTGGTCTTTTTGTCAGAAATGTTTGAAAGTCCTTTGTTTGAATGTCCATTTTTTCCCTGAAGAATTACACTCAGTTTTGCTGGGTAGGTGGCTCTTGGTTTTAATCTTAGCTCCTTTGACCTCTGGAACATTATATTCAAAGCCCTCTAATCCTTTAATATAGCAGCTGCTAAAACTTGTGTTATCCTGACTGTGGCTCTACAATATTTGAATTGTTTCTTTCTGACTACTTGCAATATTTTCTCCTTGACCTAGAAGCTCTAGAATTTAGCTATAATATTCATAGGAGCTTTCATTTTGGAATCTCTTTCAGGAGGTGATTGGTAGATTCTTTCAATTTCTATTTTACCTTCTGGTTCTAGAATATCGGATTCGTTTTCCTTGATAATTTTTTGAAAGATGATGTCTAGGCTTTTTTTTTAATCATGGCTTTCACATAGTTGATAATTATTATCTCTTCTCAGTCTCTTTTCCAGCCCAGTTGTTCTTCCATTGAGATATTTCACATGTTCTATTTTTCTTCATTCTTTTTATTTTGTTTCATTGTTTCTTGATGCTTCATGGAATTATTGATTTCCACTTGACCAATCCTAACCTTTTTTTTAAAGCAATTGGGGTTAAGTAACTTGCCCAAGGTTACACAGCCAGTTTTTTTGTGTGGGTGTTAAGTATCTGGGGCAGGAACTGATCCCAGGTCCTCCCGACTCCGAGGCTGGTGCTTTTATTCACTGCACCACCTAGCCACCCCAACCAATCCTAATTTTTAAGGAATTATTTTCTTCATTGAGCTCTTGTGTCCTCTTTTCAATTTGGCAAATTCTATGTTTAAGGAGTTCTTTTCTGTGCATTTTTGTGTACCTTTTAGCATTTGACCTATTCTATTTTTTAAGATATTAATTTCTTTAATTATTTTTGTGCTTCCTTTACCAAGCTATTGACCCTTTTTTCATTATTTTCTTGCATCATTGTTTTTTTTTTTTCTCTCTGTTATTTGATTTTTAAAATCTGTTTTGAGCTCTTCCGGGGATTTGAGGAGGGAGGGGCTGAGACCAATTCTCATTTTTCTTTGAATGTAATAGTTTTGACTTCATCGTCTTCTTCTGAGTTTGTGTTTTGATCTTCCCTGTCACCATAGTAACTCTCTATGGTCAGGTTCTTTTTTTGCTGTTTGCTCATTTTTCCAGCCTATTTTTTAACTTTTAACTTTGTGGGGCAATGTTCCAAGCTTCAGGTTTTTTGTGCAGCTCTTTGCAGAGCTAGTTCTGGGGGTCTTTAAGTTTTCAGTTGTTCCAGAGTGGCATGATCTAAGGAGGTGTGTTTACTACTCTACTGGCCTGTGCTTTGGACTGTGAATGACCACAAGTACTCTTTTCAGCCCTGGAACTGTGACTGTAGCCCCAGCTCCTCTATAGCCACAAGTTCTGGGGTGCTAGTATTCCTTTTCCCCCTTAGATTGTGACCCAGTACTGCAACTCCAATTCACATATGAGCAATGCAACGGAGTCCTGCACCAGTGCCGGTAAAGGGTCCCCTATAATCTCCCTCTGACCAGTTGTCCAACCTTCTTAACATCTGTGGGCTGAGAACTCTGGAAGCTGCTGCTGCCTCTGCTGATTCAGTCCCAGCCAAGGCCAAGGCCTGCGGCTAGCTTACTGGGGCATAGCCTGTGCTGGTACAGTCTGTGTTGGACTGCATTCTACTCTCACCTCAGTGCACAGACCTTTCCTGCCTATGTTCTAAGGTGTCTTGGGCTGGAAAAATTGTTTCAGACTACCCTTTTGTTGTTTCTGCCACTCCAGAATTTGTTCTTGAGGCATTGTTTAAATTTTTAGAGGGGAATTTGGGAGGACTCAGGCAAATGCCTGCTTTTCTTCACCATCTTGGCTTTACCTCTCTAAGATATTTTTCAAAGTGTTAAGGATCCTTTCCTCTTTCAGATATCTTGAAAACTGATCCCTTAACATGTTCAAAATTGAGTTTCCTTCAACATAGGTTTCCTTTAGGGTTCTAGGGACGGGAAAAAATAGAAAGTTTAGCCTAGGCCTGGAGGAAAAAGTAATGGAGGTAGAGAGAAGTATATAACCCTTTAGGTCACAACCTGCAAGAAGGGCATATGGACTGAATCAAGAGCATGAGCCTTCACAGGAGTAATCATTGTTTTAAACTTGACCCAAGCTAACTGAGTAATAGAAAATTTTGCCTTCATAAAACACATAAGAGTACCATAACCTGATTTTATGCATATGAACCTGAGTTTTTTTGTAGCATCAGCTGATTGGAAGCAGATTGATATAGTCAAAAGACACTGAACTAAAAATCAGGAAATTCAGCTCTTGAACCTCCAGTCATTATGTGACCTTGAACAATCTGTTTCCCCATTTGACTCTCAGTTTCCTTTTCTGGAAAATGATAAGGTTTCTTCAATGTCCCGTGGAAGCATACTCATATAACACTAAGGTCTCAATTGAGTTATAAAATATTAGGAAATAATATGACAGTGTCATAATCTAAAGTCTCACTTGAATCAAAGACCTAATCAGTCCTCATTGAACAGAAGGCTTAATCATTCTCAAGGAGGAATCTTAATTCCCTAAGCCTAAAATCATTAAAGAGTTTGTAAAAGCGGGGCTTTCTTTTTGTTGAATCTAATTAAGAGAGCTATCACTTTGTTTACTATTGACCAGGTTGAAAGGGGAATCTTTAAAGAAAGTAGTTAAGGAGGGACTAATTGGTTTCAGGAAGTATTTTCTCCCAGGACCCCAGTTCCAATATACATATTATTCTTGTTCTGCTTGGTAAATCTAAAAAGAAAAAAAAAAACTTAAACTGTTTCATGATTACTACTAAATGAAAATGGAAATTGCTTGGAACTTTATAATTAGCAGAAGTAACTTGGCAGATCTGGACCTCTCTCCAAGCAGAAATATTTCTATAATAATAAATCTTCTCTGGACAATTTTGGCTTAAAATGCTAAGTCTAGAGCTTTTCTTAGACAGCTCATTCTAGCTCTGTCAATCTATGATTCTAAGTAAAGCTTCTTTTTTCCCCACTAGATGCCAACCTGAGTTGTTACCTTTACACTAGCAAATCAAGAGGCTGGAGGAAAGAAGAGAACAAAAAAGTCTTCCAAAAGGTTGACTTGCAGCAACTGCCTTAATTCATCACATCTTCATGACAACTCTCTCTACACAATCTCTAGTAGAGTGCTCCACACACAATATTCCTATTACACTGAATGCCAGATTTAATGAATGACCTTACACTCACTTTTGCCATGATTGTTCAAAAAGTCAGACCACTGGCTCATCACAGTAAGTTTTTGGCCTCCCAATAACTATTTATGGGTCTTCTGGCATCCAACCTGTTAATTAGAAAGCTCATTTATTGTCCATTGTCTTTGCTCCATGACTCTCCCAGGAGATTTTCCCATGACAGACTGCCTCCAATGACCTTCAGTACCCTCTGAATCCTTTATCATGGAATCCTGCAGAGAGGCTGAACACATTGTTTTTTTCTGTGGCAAGTTGAGTGCCCACCAACTTCTGTTTCCTATCTTGTTGTCAACCTGATCTGTGGTTCTCCTGAGAAATTAAACAATTTTTTGTTCCTTTGGTCAACATTGTACCATTGTGGCTGAAACGAATGTAGGTTTTGTTTATTCTGGACCATTCTCCTCCTATTCATTTCTCTTGTTAGTGGTTGTAACCAAGTACTTCACCATTTTCTCAGTCTCTGAGTCAGTTATGTATACAGTCTGCCAGTGGTGCTCATTTTAGATCTACTTTAGTTTTTTCTTTTACAAAAATTAAAATCGATGCCCATCAACTTACACACATCCTTGAACTGATGAAGCTTTTTTAATGGAGCTATCAGACAAGCCAATATATGATGAGCTCCACACAATGGGTACTCAACAAATGCTTTTTGACCATAAAAGTCCTATTGGACCTGGCATGAATCCTGTACACATGCTCAGACTCCACTTAGACCATCCTCAAGATGCTTGTGGCTATAAGGGATTACAAGTGGTATGGAACACATCCATTCGTGGTATTTAGTACTGTTGGCAACCCAGAGACAGGAACTGATGAAAAAAATCAGACATAAGCATTCATGGCAACCTGAGTTCATGAACTGAATGCGGTCTGCTATAGTTGATAACAACAGGAAGAAACTATAAGATTGGAGGGTGTTGTTCAATCCACATCAAAAGCAAGTACACAAATATCTGAAATTAAGGCTCCAATAAATTTATTCAGTTGATTCTAAACTTTTCCAAGCTTTGGTTCACAATAACCTTATTAACTAAAGGAATTTTCTCCTCCAGATTGGATTTTCCCATCACTTGGACATTTTGTATTTACATGAGAAAGACAGCAATTTCCATACTCCAATAGACTGATGGACTCTTGATGCAAGATCTCTCTGGTGTTGGTACTATTTCTACTGGTGCAGATCTTAGCCCTAACCTATAACATCCTGTATATTATTTTTTTTCAATTTCTTTCCATAAGTCCTCCATAAAAGCTGTGCTTGCTAGACATCTCCCTCTGGTTCTTTTACTGTTTCAAGGATACCAATGAAGCTTTAAAACTGCAGCTGTTATGCCTCACTCTCCTTTCTTAACCTTTTCTGGTACAGCCTATCCTGGAGGACATATTATCTGCAAAGCTCTTGTTGGACATACAGCTCTGTGCTTTGCCCTTTGGGCCACCTAATAAGATGATTTTTCTGAGATCATGGTGCCCTGTGATTCACAGGCATATAGCATTACCAGGAGCATATTGATGTTAAAAGATGCCTTTGGGGGACAGCAAGCCACCTTAGGGCAATGAAAGAGATGCATGATTTTTTTAAAGCAATTGGGGTTAAGTAACTTGCCCAAGGTTACACAGCCAGTTTTTGTGTGTGTGTGTGGGTGTTAAGTGTCTGAAGCCAGAACCGATCCTGGGTCCTCTTGACTCCAGGGCCGGCACTCTACTCACTACGCCACCTAGCCACCCCAAGATACATGATTTTCCAAATGTGATAAGCCCCTAACCTTTTCCTTCTGTTCAGTTATGGACTCAATTCATTGTTCATCTGAAGCACCTGAGATGCTACATGGTATACAAAAAGCATGAGATTTGGAGTCTGCAGATGTGAATTATAATCCCCATTTTCTTTCCTCAAGTAGGTCACTTAAAATCGCTGGACTTGAGTTTCCTTAGATATAAAATTAAGAGTTAGACTACAATAAATATGAACTAAGGTATTTTCCAATTCTAGGATCTTATGGACTTTTGACCTGTCCAAGAGATGCACACACACACACACACACACACACACACACACACACATATATATATATATATATATATATATAAAAATTAGAAAGATATGATATGAATGTACACATATACACAGAAAGAGGGGATGGGAGGGAGAGGAAAAGAGAGAGGAGGAGATGGGAAGAAGCAGATCTGGAAGGGAAAGAAGGAAGGGGAAGGGAGTACAAGGGAGGTGGTGAGAAGACAGGAGAAGAGAGGTGAGGAGAGAAGAGAACTCAGCAGTATACATAGTGAATAAAGAGTTGACCTCATTGTAAGTGACCTTCTGGAAAGTCTTTTAACCTCTCAATGGACCTAGGCAATTCTCTAATATTGAAGATTAAAAATATGTGCCTATCTACATTGGACATTTCCTCATCAGGCATTCCCTAAACCAGTGAAATCCCAGGTCTAGTCCCTGTTGTTTCTAGGATAAAATACAAGCATGCATGTATATGTGCATGTGTGTGTATATATATGCATACATACACACAAATATGTATAAATATGTATATTATATGTATATACACATATAGTACAAAATGATAGAAAAACACTGGCTATCCATTCAACTACATGTTGTATATACTATGTCAAAATACTGAGTCTGGTAGGCCAGGAGGAGGAGGTGAGAAGGTAAGTGACTAAGTCACTAATTTGGGCACTCATTCAGAGATTTGCTCTATAGAGTTCCAAATATTCCAATTAAGGAAACTCTGATTTTTCTGGAGTTGTGTAGATAGCCACTGAATATGACTTTCAAGAAAATACAGAAAGGACAATTGCCCATAGGACATCAATAGACATGAAATGATGAATAAAACCTGTGCTGTCTGTGGAGTCACTTTACAGGTAATGCACTTTTAAGTGAACAGATCCAAGGTTAAACAGCTTAATAGATGTTCAGAGATATATTTTGTTCCTACCACCGGAAAATCTCAAAACATTATACAAAGAATTATTAGACAGCCAGACTCCTTTCTCCTTACTTCCCTTATTGCCTTCCTTCCCCACCCTTCCCCCACCTTGCCCACATATGTACATACTTGACCAGCTCTTAAATATTAGACAAATCTTCTTCCCATTTAGGGGACTTTTTTTCAGCATTCATCACTAAAGTTATTGCTTTCCCACAATACCACAGATAATGCAGAGTTAGCTGCCATTACTTTAAATCAAAAAAGAGTTTGAAACACTAAGGCTTTTACTGAAAAGCTAAGGAGACACAAGTTATGTCTATGTACAGTCAACGAACTGACCAGTCTTGCCATCCCAGCCCTACTTCCTAATTATTAGCACTTTCTCCTTCTTTAAAGTACATTGAAACACTTTCTATATGGCTCCTCTAAGGCAGGTACTCCTGTTTTTTCTTCATATCAGTGTCTTATTTAGTAAATGTTTAACAATTGTATACCAGGTTCTGGTCATGACACCTTCAAGATTGACCACTAGACATCTAATCCTGTCCCTACTAATTCAAATAAAAGGGGAAAAAGAGGAATTATAGGCCACAAACAGAGCAACAGGAGAACCCACTGATCATGATAGTGGTATTTAAAAAGTTTGTGGAAAATGAGAGAGGTGTGAGATTTGGCAAAGGTCAAGGCAACAAGTTCACAGCCTTATCAGTAAACACTAGAAAACAATAATCCTGAAGTTCTTTACTCAGCTCCCTCCCCAACTAGCATCCACACTGATGAAGAATGTACAAACAATATATTATCTTGTGCCTAGCATCCATACAGAGATTCCCCTCCTGTTGTAGAAACTATGTTGGGTACCCCACTTGCAGTCCATCCTTTTACCCTATTGCAAAATGCAACCTATAATGACTGGCCAATCACATGGTGATTGGGAGGCAGAAGGAAACAGTCTTCTTTCTGCCTGGGGAAGCCTCTAGGGTGTGACCTAAATGGGAAGCCTAAGGCTGCAGAGATTATATCCAGAATGGCCACCTTATTCTCCCCAAAACCTGCAAAAGGGAGCAAAAACTGATTCAGCCAATCAAAAGAACTGGGAAAGGAACTAGGGCAGGATGCACAGTATGCATTGTGAGTGGCTGCACCAGACCTAAAGGTAAAAAGATTGAGCCAGTCCTGTGTCAACTCCCCCCCAGAATCTACTTCGGGCATGGACTTGGTGAAAAGTAAAGTCCTCCAATGTGAAAATGAGGCTGAGATGGCTTTGCAATCAGATCCAGAAGTATACCATTAAAATGGAGAAATTAAAAAATGATGATGGGGGAATGTGGGAATATAGAATCTAGGGAGGGGTTGCCTTAGCTTGCTTCATACAGTTAAAGAATGGCTAAACAAACTGTGGCATCTGAATGTCATAAGCAATAACAAAGGAGATGACCTCAGAGCATCCTGGACAGTATTCACTGTGGCAGAATGAAGTAAGCAGAACAAGAACAAGTTATACCCAGTTAATAACATTGTGAAGAAAAGCAACTTCGAAAGACTCTAGAATTCTGATCAAAGCCATGACCACCTTTGTCTGCAGAGGATCTATAGTGAAGTATATTAACCACTTCCAGATAAAAAGGCTTTGGACACTTAACCAATGGGGGGATTCATGTTGTTTGATTGTTTGTATTTGTCCCAAAGGATAGTTTTCCTTCTCTTTCTCTTGGTTAATTGGCTAACAGAATTTATTATACAAACTTAAAAAGCTAAGTTGTATGCAGTGGAGATTCATGATTTCATACAGAATCCCTTTTGTGTTCTGCTGTGTGCAAATGGCCTTTTGGATGGTTTAAGCTCACAATAAAAATGTTTTAATAAAAACAGAGAACTATAGAAGAATCTATTTCAAGCTAGAAGAGACTTTAGTGATTATTCAGTACAAGTCCTTCATTTTGGAAATAAGGAAACTGAGACCCAGAAAGGTCTTGTCAGGGAGAACATGTGTAATAAGTAACGGAGGCAGGATTTGAACAGAGACCTTACAACTCCACATCCATTTCTATGCAGTCGGGTTGACTAATTTGGTTTCTAAAATATTCAATATGCCTAGAGATGGCTACTCTAACAACAAGAGAGAGAGAAAAATTGGGGGAAGGCAAGTACCATTTGGGAGGATATGGAGTCAATTGATTAACTATGCTAACCTGGACAGCTTTTACTATGCTAGAAAGAGTTATGGGAATGTCACATTTTATAATCCATTATGCTTCTTTAATGAAACATATCTTATTTAATATCATGTCTAGGTATGATTGATTATGTTAGATATACTTAGCATTCTTACAAGGCACTAAAGAACCAGATTAGTTTGAAGCTAGAGAGGAGAAAGTTCCAGCTAGTTCAAATTCCTTTTTCTCTATAAAAGTGATAGAAATATGTTATTAAGAATAAACTAGGAGGGGCGGCCAGGTAGCACAGCGAGTAAGAGCACTGGCTCCAGTGTTGAGAAGACCTGGAGATGGAATGCTGGGCTCAGACACTTAGCACCCACCCAGAAACACCTGGCCGTGTAACCTTGAGCAAGTTACTTAACCCCAATTGCTTAGGGGCGGCCAGGTGGCTCAGCGAGTAAGAGTACTGGCTCCAGTGTTGGGATGACCTGGATCAAATCCGGGCTCAGATACTCAGCACCACACCCAGAAATAACTGGCTGTGTAACCTTGAGCAAGTTACTTAACCCTTATTGCTTAAAAAAAAAAAAAAAGAATAAACTAGGATAGGGGCAGCTAGGTGGCACAGTGAATAGAGCACTGGCCCTGTAGTCAGGTGAACCTGAGTTCAAATTCAGCCTCAGACACTTAACACAAAAACTAGCCATGTGACCTTGGGCAAGTCAACCCCAATTGCCCTCCAAAAAGCAAAAAAAAAAATGTCCAGCGGTCTCTCAAGCAGTAGACTTGGGGCGGCTAGGTGGTACAGTGAATAGAGTGCTGACCCTGGAGTCAGGAGGACCTGAGTTCAAAATCACACTTACTAGCCATGTGACCTTGGGCAAGTCACTTAACCCCAATTGCCCTACCTTTGCCCCTCCAAGAAGAAAAAAAAAGCAGTAGACTTAATACCCTTTTGAGTTTCCACTATAAATGGGCACATCTCTCACCTACCAAGTCCACAAAACTAGGTTCAATTACATCTCAATCAGTAGGATATTTGCCACTTAGCCTGTGGGGTGACCTTCTGTGTAATATAAGTGGGAGAGGGAACAGCAGTGAACTACCATCCAATGAACAAATTCATCATCCTTTTCTCTGTCTTCGTCTTTGCTAACCTCACCAAAATATTTAACACTATTGACCACTCCCCTCCTTTTTAAAATGGTCTTCCTTGGCTTCCATGATACTTCAGTGATTACTGTTTCAAATGCACTATCATTTAAGAAAGAGAGAAGCTACAAGTTACAATTAGGTCATTCTATGAGACACTTCTCTTTATGGAATCAGGGAATATATGTTTAGCTGATCTATAAAAAGCTTGTGTAGGAGACAGAAAGATAAGAGAAACTTCTTTCTTGGTAGAACTGTCTTGACTGGTATTTATAAAGAAATCTTGAGTCTAAAGAAAGATTTTTTTTAAATGAGGAACCAAGATAAGCTAAATATGCCATTTTTCTGTCATGGCTGAAGAGACACAGAGAAGAAGATGGAGGAATCTTCTTTCTTTATGAAATTACTACAACCTTTATCTTGCAAATGAGATGAAGAAAATTCTTGAGAAAGGACTTTGGTAAGAGAAGTCATCTATCACTAAAGTAGAAGTTTGAGGTCACTCTGCTATTCTTTCTCACAGATAAAATACTGCAACTATCTGTGTCTTTATTTTATATATTTCACTTTAATAAATGGTATTTTAGTGACATTAATCTTTATTTAATTCTAGAAGATTAAGAAATTTAATAGAGAGAGATATGAATGACTACTATTGGGAAAAAAGATTCCTCTAGTTTATTAGCCAAATAATATTTGGTGAAGTAGTTTGGGGATTCTGAGTTTAGTTGATTAATTGAGAGATGTGTTGAAATTGTGCTAATTAAGGAGGAAATAGGCAAATAGACCCATGGATTACCATAAAGCTCAGGATAATAGGATTCAAAATGAAACAAGTTAAGGAGCAGGTTGAGGGGCATCCCACAAGTGAGAGTAGTAGATTCTGATAACCTTGCTTCACTTCAGCATCCTGACTCTTCTCCCACTCCATCCCTTTCCAGGCTGCACCTCGGACTCATCTCCATAGGACTTTCTCTACCAGTCACCCCCCAGCCAGTATCTTCTTCCTCCTCTCCTTTTCAGTCTTTCCCCATTGGAATGTCAGCTCATTGAGGGCAGGGACTATCTTTCTTTCTACATCTACACATGTTTCTAGGGCTTAGCACATCGTGCGTGCTTCCAAAATCCTTGTTGATTTGTTATGAACTGCTTTTCTCACTATTGATTTTGCTGTCGAGACATTGTAGTGTCGTGGAGAGAGCATCAGGTGGAGTCAAGAGGAGTTAAGCTAAAATCCCAGTTCTAAAACTTAACGACTGTATGTTGTTGTTGTTGAGTTGCTTTAGTCCTTCCTGACTTCTTATGACCCCATGTGGGGTTTTCTTGGCAAAGATACTGGGGAGGTTTGCCATTTCCTTCTCCAGCTCATTTTACAGATAAGGAAATTGGGGCAAACAGGGTTAAGTGACTTGCCCAGGACCACGCAGCTAGTGTCTGAAGCCAGATTTCAACTCAGGAAGAAGAGTTTTCCTCAGATGCCCAAATACCATTATAGCCTTATCTTTGATCTCTCTGGGCCTCTACTTCCTCTTGAGGAAACAATGGATATGCAAACTGCTTGAGTCTTTTAAGGCTGTGGGAAAAGACCAAGAGAAGATGTCTATAAAATGAAGGAGGTAAAGTTGTTTATTTTTAAAGTTCATTATGACTCTACATCTTTTATGTTTCATGACTCCTCTTCCTTCTCCCACCCCTTGATGACAGTCATTATCCAAAAATTTGTCTCTGGGCTTCTTTTCTAGAATCTACTAATTCTAGTGGGGAGGGGGGGCAGCAAAGTGACCCTAGAGTCTACATATGTGCTATATAGGTATGGAGGTACCCTGTGCAAAGGCATGGAAGAAGGTTCTAGAATGTCAAGTCTAGTGAACAGGAAATAGAGCATCTCATTTGGAAAGCGGATTTCCAAAGGGCAGAAGTATACATTTAAATCAGAAAAGAAAGACCAGAGCCAGACTGCTTGTCTCTAAATGTCAAACAGAGGAGTTTAAATTTTATTCAAGAGTCAACAGGAAGCCACAGAAGCTTCTGGAGCAGGGGAGTGGCATGGTCATATTTGTGCTTTACAAGGATTATTTTTACAGTTCTGTGATAGCAATATTCTAGGTAAGAGGTGGTGAGGATCTAAACTAGCATGGTGGACCTGTGAGTAGAGAGAAGCAGATAAATGAGAGGTAAGGGCAAGTTGATGTTTGGGGAACCTGCAACCATGAGGCCACATGTGGCCTTCTAGGTCCCTCTGTGTGGCCTTTTATTAAAAATAAAATCTTTTTATTAAAGATATTTGTTCTGTGAAGTTTGGATTCAGTTAAAGGGCCACACTTGAAGATCTAGAGGGCCACATAGGACCTTGAGGCCTCAGGTTCCCCACCCCTGGTCTAGGCTGACTCCAAGAGCACAAATCTAACTAGCAGGTAGTGGTACCCTCAAAAGAACCTAGGAAATTAATGCAAGGGGTGGAGAGAAGCCAAAGGTAGAATAGATCATGAGTTTCATTTGGGACATGTTGTGTTCAAGGTGCCTAGAAGACAGCCAGTTGGAGATGTCTAGAAAGCTGAGTTGATACAAGACTGTATCAGAAGGCTAAACGGATGAATCTGGGACTTAGATGTATAGAGGTGGTCACTGAACCCATGAGAACGAATAAGTTCACCAAGAAAATATATAGAGCAGGGGTTCTTTTTTGTTTCATGGACCCCTTCTCATAATAATGTTTTTAAGTGCATAACATAAAATGCATAGGATAACAAAGGAAACCAATTTTATTGAAATATAGTTATCAAAATATTTTATTTTTATTTTAAAATTCAGGTACTAACAAGTTAAGAATCCCTGGGTGTAAAGAGAGGAAAGAAAAGGCAATTTAAACACTTGTGATAGCCAAGGAGAAGTTATAAATGGGAAACATAGCTCCTCAAGGAAACAGTTGAATTCATGGCCTGCCAGCTGCCTAAAAGGAAGGTTCTAATGGGATTTTTTCTTTTTTTTTTGGGGGGGGGGGGGTCTTTATTAATTTGTTTGTGTACTTTTAGTTTACCAGATTCAATTCCACAATTCCTTGAGTTTCAAATTTTCTCCCCCTCCCTGCCCTTCCCCGCCCCCCCAGGCTGCATACAATCAAGTATAGGATCTGCAAATAGTATCAGTTGGAATGAACAATGGGAAAGAGGAAACAAAACCAAACAAGAAAAAGAAAGAGAGCAAGTAGTTTGCTCCCAATCTTCATTCACACTCTGTTCTTTCTAGGTCTTTCTCTGAATGTAGACGTCTCTCTCCATCATGAGTCTTTTGGGATTGACTTATAACCCTGCATTGCTGAGAAGAGTCCAGTCTATCAAAGCTGGTCATCACACATAAGCTGTGTCTGTAATTGTGTACAAATTTCTTCTGGTTCTGCTCTTCTTAATTAGCATCAGTTTGTATAAGCCTCTCCAGGCAAATATGAAGTCCATCTGCTCCTCGTTTCTTATAGCACAATAGTATTCCATTACATTCATATACCACAACTTGTTCAGCCATTCCCCAATTGATGGACATCCCCTGAATTTCCAATTCTTTGCCACCACAAAAAGATCTGCTATAATAATGGGATTTATTCTAATGTCCTTAAAATTTTCTCTAATAAAGTTCAGCCTTTAGGAATTTGCATCTTCTTTTTGCCGTAAATATCAAATGCTTTCACTTTGCCTAGTGAAGCAAATTTAGGATTTTCCCCTGTAATCTCCCCAAGCCCTGTCATCCCTGAGAACAGAAATAGAGGAAGTAGTTACATAAGATGGTTTGGGGGAGCTTTGAGAATCTCTCCTTCTGTTCCATTTTGTTTAGGATCCATGTGGAGTGAAATGTGCTTAATGTATTTCAGTAGCTGAGGAGATGCTGTGGTCTGGTGCAGTTATCTATTCTCAGACATGATTTTTTTAAGGTGACATTTATACTGCACTTTAAGCTTTCCATAAATTATCTTGTTTGATCCTCTCAACAACCCTATGGTGAAGATACTCTGTTTTAATCTCCATTGTACAGAAGAGGAAATAGAGGCTTAGAGGGATTAAAAGAAAATAAAATTTCCATGGGGTCAAATAACTAGCAAATGTCAGAACCCAGGATTCAAACCTAGATCTTTACTGAAGCCAAGTCTATTAGGCATTCTACTGTAAAATGTTCTCTCTCCAGGCAGTTCAGTCTGTGACTTAATCAGACTGCAAATCTCAGAGACCCACCCATCTACCTTGTAACTACTTGCCTCTACCACATAAGCAAATACATACACACAAACAGACACACACACAATTATGGAGCCTTTGCAAGACTCTATAATGCATTATCTTGGTTACATACTTCAATACTGAAAGGATTTGTGATTTCACAGATGTAATTGTTCCCTTTATCAATGCATAGCGCAAACCTCTCTATGACACAGTCAATGGTCCTTAAGTTGCTGTATCAAAAACAAAAATGATTCTAACAAGCATTTGAGTTCTCATAAAAATGGCATGTTCCATCTTGCACCAAGACCATATTGAAAGGATCCCAGATTTAGAACTGGAAAAGCCCCTATAGTTCATCCAGTTCAGTGGTGTCAGATTCAAATAGAAACCTGGGTCACTAATCCATACCTCTGCAGGTCACATATTGACCTAGTTAGAAAATATATTATCCATGTCTTATTATATTTTTTATTTATTTTGGTAAATATTTCCCAGTTACATTTTAATCTGTTTGGGGGCAGCTCTTAAGAATGTTGCCAGGAGGCAGCTAGATGACACAGTGAATAGAGCAGGGGTTCTAAACCATTTTTGTTTCATGGATCCCTTCTCATAATAATGTTTTTAAGTGCATAACATAAAATGCATAGGATAACAAAGGAAACCAATTTTATTGAAATATAGTTATCAAAATATTTTATTTTTATTTTAAAATTCATGTACCAACAGGTTAAGAATCCCTGGTGTAGAAAGAGGAAAGAAAAGGCAGGAGTCAGGAGGACCTGAACTCAAATCTGGCCTCACACACTTGACACACTTACTAGCTGTGTGACCTTGGGCAAGTCACTAAAATCAACTGCCCTTCCTCCTCCTCCAAAAACCAAAAAAAAAAAAGAATGTTGCCTGGTCCCATGGGCTGTGTGTTTGATGCCTCTGATAAAGTTCAACCCCCTCTTTTTATGGATGAGCAGGCTGAGGCCTGTAGAGGTTAAGAAGCCTGCCCAAGATCAAGACCAGACACAGTAGAGATGGCATTAAACCTAGATCCTTTAATCCCACACTCTTCCCACTGTGCCCCACTTCCTTCCACACCAAAAGCCCTTCTATAGCTTGTTAGGACTCATGAGCTGGGGCTCCACTGGCATAACCTTCAAGGACCCGAAGTCATCCGTAATCTATGCTGAGGCATTCAAAGTATGTGACTAGTCTGGTACCACAATGGGAACTTTAACATTTATTTTGAGCTTTAAAAAAATCAATTCAAGTATACCCTTTGGGGGGAAAGAAACTCACCACACTTTCTCACAATTTGCACTTAGAACCGGCCTTTGAACCACAAAGATCATGCTTAAACAAGGATAAAATCCTAACCACTAGCACTTAAAGGTCTTTGACTGATGCTAAGACCCATCCCCAGCTCAACCCCCACTACCACCACCCTATTGCAAGTCTTTATTATCTCCTGCCTAGACTAGTACAATTGCCTCTTAATGGATTTTTCTGCCTCATATCTCTCCACTGTACTCTGTCCTTCATTCCACCTCAGATTTACCTTCCTTATGCACAGATATGATCAGGCCATTTCTCCATCCAAAATGACACCATCTTGACTAACAAATAAAACCCACTCTTCTTAACCTAGAATTAAAGATCTAACACAATCTGAAGCCACTCTACCTTTCCAACTATATTTCATACTATTCTCTCTTACGTAAAATGTTGCCCAGCTAACATTTGAGACTTTCCAAAACCTAGATTCATTTTACACTCTCCTGGTTCTGTGCATTTGATCAGCCATTCCCTGTGCCTCGGGTGGCCTCAACTCCATCTTTTCCCATCAAAATTAAACTGTTCAAGAGCAGGCACTGTTCTGTTTTAATCATGGTATCTCCAATACCTAGAATGTACCTTGCACACAGCAAGCATTTAATGTTTCTTACATTCCACTATCCTTCCATATCTAGTTTAAAAAAAATTCTTTCTTCCCCAATACCTTCTAATTCCTCCAAGTGAATATCTTTCCCTTGTAATTGATGAGCCTCAGAGAAAATTTTTTTTTAAAAAAACTGTAGTACCTGTATCACAAGATTATAGAAAGGAAATTATTTTCTAAAGAATCATTGAGGAGGCAGTGTGGTTCAATGGAAAGAGAGTTAAACTCTCAGAGAACTTGTGTTCAAATATTAAATTTGCCACTTACCATGTACGTGACCCTGGGCAAGTTCTTGGCCTCATTCTCTTCATCTATAAAATGAGAGGGTTAGACTAGATGACCCTTAAAGATCCTTATAGGTCTAAATCAATGATGACATCATTATTTTGTTTGTCCCTCTCATTTGTACTTATTATTTTCAGTTGTATATTAGTTATTTGTATACCTTTCATGTCCCCTTGAGGGCAGAGACCATGTCTGATTCATGTTGGAATCTAATGCAGGATTCTAACCATCTATTGGTTTAATCAAAAACTATGGTTTGGCTGATGATACCTCTCTGTAATATAAGCAGGAGTGAAATCTCTGAAGAAAGAATGTGATTATTGTTGATACACTTATCACAATGTAGGATAAAAGAAAAGAATTTTATTAATGGCTCATAAAGTTTTTTCTTTTAATGTCATTTTTGAGTAATTGCCAAAATTTGACTCTTACATCTTGCGTCTTGAGCGAATAAGTAGGTTTGACCACTAGAGGGCAATAAAGCAGTAGGCTATCTGTCCATTTCATTAAAAGGAATTACTTGCTAGCAATACACAATAGGCCCCAAACTAGTCAGTCTTGCCAGAATGATTGGCTTTATCATTTATCAATTGAATTCCTCTCAGAAGACTGGATGAAAGAGAGAAAGAGAGAGAGAGATACATACATACATACATGCATACATGCATGCCTTGACTACAAATACAAATACAAATGATTCAACGAAAAAAGAAACACTTTACTGAAGAAATGAACCTAAAGATAGAATGGAAATGGAGATGAATCCATATTCTTATCCCTTTGTTGGCCACTACAGGATGAGGGTTCCCTCAGCCTCTGAGAATGAGTATTTTACCTAATGATCCCCAGAAAGGCGGCATGTTTTCTTTGTATTTTTTCTAGGACAGTTTGAGGGAAAGAAAGTAAGTGATACGTTGCTCCCTGGAGATCTGATTTCATGGGATTTCACCCAATCTCCTTTATGAATGCTATCCAATCCCTGGAAAGAACTTGTACTTATGAACTTTAAACTCAATGTAAGTCAACAGAATAAAAGTACAGTCCAAAAAGCTAAAATGGTCTTTGACATTAATAGACACATAAAGAACAAAATCAACAAGATGATATTCCCACTATCCTCTGCCCTGCTGAGACCATATCCAGATCTTCACCCATGTCTGGCAACATGTTTACAGTGATACATAGTGTTTCCAGCACAGAGAAAACTTTGTGGAGAGAGGCCTAGAAAGTGTGCCACATGGGATTTAGTTGCAAGAATTGGACATTTTCCTGCAAAAGAAAAGACTGGGATGGAAGTAAAAGGCATGATTGTCGTCTCCAATACATAGAACATTATTGTCCATAAGGGTGTCACAATAGAAATCTGCAAGTAAGAGAAGCAGAAGCAACAAAGTTTAGAGCATGATCATTTTATTAGCAAAGTTAGCATTTGTCAATAAATGGAATCCAAGGCTCCTTAGTAACCAAGAACCCTGCCTGACACTCTAGGCAATTCTTTTATAGTAAAGTAACACAATCTATTTTTAGCAATGTAGGTGTTAATGAGTTATGATTGGCTAGAATCAGAGAATGGAATTTTCCATAGCTTGGTGATTTTTGCACAGCTTGGAATATCTACCATTAGCACTTCATGAAATACATTTGACCTTTATCTTAAGTGAGTTTTTTCTAGAAGTGAATATTGTGTGACCACTAAAGACGCAGGTTTAAGCAATTCTAAACTCATATAACAATGGAAAATAGTAACTTGATTGGGTGTTAATGAAATAAAGTAGTATATCTAATTTTAATATCACAAGGGTTGGATTTGTTTAGAAATATGCAAAGCTCAGAATTAAGCTGTTTGGGAGAGGCTATGTTCTCAAATCAGAGAATCCTAGCACTGGTTAAAAATACTTACCTAAGTGAGAGAAACTTTACCATGTTCATAACTCAGTCAAAGATCAAGATAATTTTTTTTTTAAATACCCCAGGAGTATTATCCCCTTCTATTTGATATGTCTGGGCAAAATAGAAAGGGACTATGGCCGCTGACTTATTTTGTCTGGTCCCAAAGGGAGATCTAAGAACAAAGGACAGAGGTCACAAGCAGATTTTAGCTCAGTATAAGGAAAAGCTTCCTAACAAAAGGGACTGGCTAAAATGGAATGGGCTGCCTCAGGAGTTTCCTGAGTATTTGATTAACTCAAGCACAGACTGGATGTGATTTTTTTTAAGTGGAAAAATTTTCTGAGCTGATGCAAAGGAGAAAAATGTGAAAACTATAGCAATGTAATAGAAAGAAGAACAACAACTGAATCAAAATTCAATGCTGGGTAATTCTGAGTCAGTTTGACTCCAAAAATATTGCCTCTACAGAAATGACAACTGCTTCTACAGAGATGATGACTGTGGTCATGGAACAGCACACTTCCTTTTTTTCAGTTCCAAATTCTCTCCCTCCCACCACCTTCTCCTCTTTTCATTGAGAAGACAAGCAAAATGATACCCATTATACACATGAAGTCGTGTAAAGCATAATTTCCATATTAGCATTGCACCCCCCAAAAGCAAGAAAATTTAAGAAAAGGGAAAAATATGCTTCAATCTGCTAAGTTCATCAGTTCTCTCTTTTAAAGTGGATAGCATTTTTCATCATAAGTCCTTTACCTGTCATGGATCATTATTAATCAGAGCAGCAAAGTCTTTCACATTTGATCACTGTTATAATATTGTTGTTACTGTGTACAATGTTCTCCTGGTTCTACTCATTTCACTTTGTATCGGTTTGTATAAGTCTTCCCAGGATTTTCTGAAGCCATCCCCTTCATCACTTTCTACACCACTGTAGTATTCCATCACAATCAAATACCACAACTTGTTCAAGTCATTCCCCAATTGATGGGGATCCCCTCAATTTCTAAGTCTTTGCCACCACAAAAAGAGCTGCTGTAAAATATTTTATACAAATAGGTCCTTTTCCCTTTTTTTCTTACCTCTTTGGGATACATACTTAGTAGTAGTATTGCTGGCTCAAAGGATATGCACAGTTTTATAGCCCTTTAGGCATAGTTCTAAATTGTTCTATAGAATGGTTGGACTAGTTCACAAATCCACCAATGCTAATGCATTGTACCTATTTTTTCACATTCCCTCAAGCATTTGTCATTTTTTTTCCTGTCATGTTAGCCAATCCTATAGGTGTGAGGTAATACCTCAGAGCTAGTTTAATTTGTTTTTCCCTAATTACTAGTGATTTAGGGCATTTTTATATGACTATAGTTTTGATTTATTCTTCTGAAAACTATTCATATTCTTTGATCATTTATCAGTTAGGAAGTGGTTCTTATTTTTTCAAATTTGGCCTAGTCCCCTATAAATTTAAGAAATGAGATCTTTATCAGAGAAACTTGCTGGAAAATCATACTCTTGGATTCTGGTTTCTAATCCATTCTGCAGTCTACTTCTGTTTTATGGGTGAGTTCATCTCATTCACTGTTACAGTTATGATTGCTAATTGTGTATTTCCCTCCATCCTTTTCTCTTCTGTTTATTTTTCTTTTCTTCACCCTGTCCCTCCTCAAAAACCTGTTTTGCTTCTGTCCATTCCCTCTCTTGATCTGCCCTTCTTCTAATCACCCCTTCCCCTCTTACTTCTCTATTGGGTAAGATGGATTTCTATACCCAACTGTAATGTAATGCCAAAAGAAGGCAACTTCCCAGGTTCAAAATACCAGCATAGGTGCTCTCTATTTTATTCAGTGACAAACCAAGAACAGAGAAGATCAAAACATGACATCATTCAAAATACAGCATTCACTAAGCTTGATTAAATAATCTCCAAGTACTACCCTACCCCAGGACCTTCCAATCATTCAATCAATTACAAAGTCTCAGTTCTAAATACTTCTCCACCCCTAGGCTATACCTTAATTAAGTCCACCACAAAGCCCCTCTTCTCAAATGGAGATTAGTTTCCAAACATAGGTGAAGTACCTTCATTTGTCAATCACAGAGCACAATAAGGTCAAAAGTTCCCCACCCCTGGATCACAATTGAATCTACCCCAGAGTTACATCAAGTTTAAACACAGCACTTAATACCCAAATGGAGGTCTTTTTCTTCATCTTGACAGGAGGCAAATTCTCAGCAATCTTAGTTCCTGGGGAGACAAGGCTTAGCAAAGCCACAAGATACATTGCCAGTCCCTTCATGAATTTATCCTCTGTCTGTAGAACAGTCCTAGAACCCCTGAACACATTAGCAAAGCCCTCTCCCAGGATTTCTGTAAACATACAACAAGAAAATCCTTCTTCAGGGCTTCTGAACCAACAGAAAGGCTCCCAGACCCCTGCAACAACAGCACTGTCCCTCACCAGTGGACAGTATTCACTCTGTCTGCAGGACAGTCTCCAGACCCCTGCAACAACAGTACTGTCCCTCACCAGTGGACAGTATTCACTCTCTGTCTGCAGGACAGTCGCAGGCCTTCTTAGCGAACAGCCAGGTTCCAGGACTTCTTCAACAAAAGGACAGTCTTTCACCAGTGGACAAATCTGGCAAAATAACATCAAAACAGGCAGACAAAGTACCAGCAAAACAGCCATGTCTCCTCAGTCCTTGGCAGCTCAGGGGGCAGGTCTCAAAAGTCCAGGGCAATTCAAAGCGGCCACCAGCAATTCTCTTAGTCTCTCTCTCTCCACGAGGTGCTTCTTCCAAAAAAATCTTCCCCCTCTCTCTTGTCTCTCCAAATCTACATCACCAGCTCCTCCCAGTTCAGGACTTTCTTTTCACATCAACAAGCCCATCCCACAGGTGGGATTAACAAACTCTGGGTTTTAACACAATCAATTTGAAAACCAAGCCAATACAGGGGAATCTTTAATTGCCATTACTATCACACCAACCAAATATGTGTGTGTGTTTGTATATATGTAATTTTCCTCTCTTTGAACCAGTTTAGATGACAGTAAGGTTTAAATTTTCCTGTCCCTCTCCATTTTCCCCATTCATTGTAAGATCTTCCTTGTGTACCTCTTTTATATGAGACAGTTTACCTCATTCTTCTCCCTTCCCTCTTCTCCTAGTACATCCCTCTTTCTCAGCCTTCCATATCTTTTTGCAGATTTATTTCTTTTGAGATAAACCCAACAAAACAGACTCACACACTTGTCCTCTCTCTAAGTAGACTCATTCTAACTGCCCTAATGATGATAAAAGTTCTTGGGGGTTACAGGTATCATCTTCTTATATAGAAATGTAAACAGTAACCTTTTTAAGTTCCTCGTGATTTCTCACTAATTTTTACCTTTTTAATGCCTCTCTTGAATCTTGTGTTTGAATGTTGAATTTTCTATTCAACTCTGGTCTTTTCATCAAGAATGTCTAGAAGTCCTTTATTTCATTAAAAATTCATTTCCCCTCCACGCACCATATTCAGTTTTGCTGAGTAGGTTATTCTTGGTTGTTATCCTAGCTCCTTTGCCTTCCAAAATGTCATATTCCAAGCCCTCTACTCCTTTAAAGAGGTAACAGCTAAATCTTGTGTGATCCTGACTGAAGTTACGGGATATTTGAATAATTTCTTTCTGTTTTTAGTATTTTTTTTCCTTGACCTAGGCCCTCTGGAATTTGGCTATAGTATTTCTGGGACTTTTCATTTTGGGAACTCTTTCAGAAAGTGATTGGTGGATTCTTTCAGTTTTTATTTTGCCCTCTGGTTCTAAGATATGTGGGCAATTTTTCTCTATAATTTCTTGAAATATGATGGATAGATTCTTTTTTTATCATGACTTTCTGTTAGTCCCATAATTCTTAAATTATTTTTCCTTCATCTATTTTCCAGATCAATTGATGTTCTGCAAAGATATTTAAGATTTCCTTTTGGGTTTTGGTGGGGTTGTTTTTTTGCATTTTTAAGATTTGTTTCATTGTTTCTTGATGTTTCATGGAAGCATTAGCTTCCATATGTCCATTCTAATTTTTTAAGGAATTATTTTCTTTCTTTCTTTTTTTTTTTTTTTTGCTTTTTTTTTTTTTGGAGGGAGGAAGGCAGGGCAATTGGGATTAAGTCACATGACTAGTGAAGTTAAGTGTCTGAGGTCACATTTGAACTCAGATCCTCCTGATTCCAGGGCCAGTGCTCTATTCACTACACCACTTAGCCACCCCTCTATTTTCTTATTATTTCAGTGAGTTTTTGTACCTACATTGCTCTCATTTCTTTTCCCAATTTTTCCTCTACCATTCATTTTAATATCACTTTTTTGCTCTTTTAAAAATCTCTTTTAACTTTTCTAGGAATTCTTGTTGAGCTTATGTATGTATATTTCTTTCAGCATTTGCTCATAGATGCTTTTACATAGCTGTCTTCTGAATTTGTACCTTGACCTTCCCTATCACCAGAGTAGTGTTTTATGATCATGTTCTCTTTTTTGTTGTTTGCTCATTTTTCCAGTCTATTTCTTGATTTTGTATTTCACATTAGAGTTGGGTTTTGTTCATCTGGAAGGCAGGAAGTTTCAGGCTTTTTTCAACCTGCTGTTTTCCTAGCTACTTGTGGGAATCTGCAGGGGAGAGCTCTGATCACTGCTCTCCTGATCTATGCTCTGATCCATACCCAGGTATGGACCCTGCTCCCTTGAAACCACAAGGACTCTTCTTGGCCCTGGAACTGAGACCTAGAACTGGATAGGCAAGGTAGTTGCCAAATGCTTCATAGTCCTATTCCCAGAGCTAGTACAGGGGTCTCCTGTAATCTTTTTCTGACCAAATGTTCAATGCCCTTACTGTCTCTGGATGGTGAGTTCTCTTGGTATAACTGTTGCTGCCTATTACCACACGATCTCCAATGCCCAAAGAACTATGCTCCTGGCCAGCCCCCACCCCACTGCCACAGACTCCTCCTTCTGACCTCCTAAGTTAACCCCAGGCTGGAAAAATGTCTCACCCTGACCTGCTTTAGAATTTAATTGATTCATTATTTTTAATTTTTTTTAGAAAGGAATGTTAAGATTTATCCTCTGGGAAAGAGATGGATTGGATGATTTCTAAGGCTCCTCACAATACTAATATGTGTGTGTATGTACACATATAATGATTTGTGTGCATCTATGTGTAAATGAAACACATATGTAAAACAGGTGTATTGGGCATACATATGCATATTGTCTTGGACCTATGATTTCTTTGGTATAGGAAACTGCCCAGGAGGAATTTTCTCAAACAACAATGCAAGTTAGCACATGCTCCCCACTTACAGTCTTTGTTGCCCTGGGACACTGAGAGGGCAAATGACTTGTCCAGAGCCACATAGCCAGCAGGAGTCAGAGCAGGACTTAAATTATGGGCTTTCTGATTCTGAGACACAGCTTCTTATCTACTATGCCTCATTGTTATATATCATATTTATATTTAACAGAAATATGTTATGTATACATAATGTATGTATGTGTATTACATATTATATAATACATATAAATATATGCATAAAACATTGTGCATATGCATATGTGAGTATATATCATGTATGTATATATTTGAATGCAAAGACAGAATCTGCCCTCAAGAGACTGTTGAGAATCAAATGAGAATGCAAATTCTCAAACTATCTAAATATAAGATGATATTATTATCTTCCTGCTTCCTTATTTGTTTGCTTGGAGTTAATACCACTGAGGAGACAAGTGTGATGAATGGGCCAAAAAGTTGGATTCTTTGGGTCACGTGTCAGAACAAACTTTTAGACAATTCATCCACCCACCGAAAATGTTCTAAAGCTGCATCAGGATAGCACCAAGAGATGTCACTTTAATTAGGAAATCAGTCAATTCAATAAACAAATCGGCAGAGTCAATCCTGTAAACAAAATAACTGTTTGTATTTGTCACTTTTGTGTAGACACAGCCTAAGTTTCTCAATTTAATAACTTTTGCTGCCTCAAAATATCGCCTCATCCCTGCCCGTCCCAACCTCAACTCCCAATTGGCAATGTGAAAATCCTTTCCCAGACTGAAGGTTAAGAAAGACCCTGGCTTTGATTGAATGTTAATTTGGGAGTTGGGAGCTGGAGCAGTGGCTGGAATTTGGCCACCAGGCGAGCCTTGAGAAAGTTTTTCAGAGAAAGTGGGCAAAAGGCCATGGGCGGAGGGAAGTCCTGGATACATACTACTTAGTGTCCATTGTCTAACCTTGTCTGTTTCAGCTGGGCTGCTGTCCAGCCAGAGTACTTTGTGTGGGCAGGCATGACTGTGAAATATCTAGGAGTAAGAGACAAACCCAGCATCAATCCACAGCCTCTTGGGAAAATCTAGCGGTTCCATCCTCCCATATTAAGTACTCAGCTGTGGGGGTTGCAAATGGGAAATGTGTTTCTCCAAAGCTGCATTGCTTTTTAGCCACATAAAGTGGGGGAGGGAGGAAAATCTGTATTCACTCCTAGGAGAATTTGGTCAATAAAATGGTAAATATTTCAATGTCTATTAGTAGTTCTATTGTTAGGCTGCTGTGGTATAGTGGAAAGAGCCCTAGATTTGGAATCAGAAAACTTTGTTTCCAAGGCCTGCTCTTGCTTATTTGCTGATCGCCCCTAGGAAAGTGACTTAAGCCCTCTAAACCTCAGTTTCCACATCTGTAAAATGGGAATAATAACTGCCATCTACATGGTGCTATAAGTTTTGTAGAATCTTTTTGCAAATTCTTTTAGATATGTCAAAGATTTCCTGTAGATAGCTCAAACACAACATATCCAAAACAAAACTCATTATCTTTCCAGCTATCCTTTTACTATCAAGAGAACCACCAGGCTTCCAGTAATCCAAGCTCAAAACCTCAGTATCAGCCTCAACTCCTAATTCTAATTCATCCCGTATATCCAGTCCCTTGCCAAAATTTTTCTACCTTCATGACATAGCTCCTATGCACCCCCTTCTCTCCACTCACATAGCCACCACTCTCATCATGTGGACCATTTCAATAGCTCAAGTCTCTCCTCACTCCAATCCATCCCAGACAGTTCACAAAGTGATTTTCCTAAAATATAGATTGGTATAGATTGGTCCATCTCTCTCTCTCTCTCTCTCTCTCTCTCTCTCTCTCTCTCTCTCTCACACACACACACACACACACACACACACACACACCACAATTCCAGTGATTGTCTATTAACTCAAGGATCAAAATGTAAGTCCTCTGTTTGCCGCTTGAAGTTCTCAGCCTTCACATATGTCCCTTCCAACATTTCCAGTCTTGTCACATTTAACTCCCCTCCCCACACCAGCACCCAACTATACTGGCCTACTTCTTGCACATAACACTATATCTTTACAATGGGTATGCCCCATGTGTGGAAGGCTCTCTTGTTAGCTTCCCTGGCTTCCTTCCAGACTCAATTCAAATCTCATTTTCTGCAGGAGGCCTTTCCTGGTCCCCCAGCTGCTAGTGCCTCCCCTTCTGAGACGGCTGTCCTTCTATTTTGTATGAATTTTGTGTGGACCTAATCATTACATGCTATCTCTGCCCTCCCCATCAGAAAAAAAGCCCTTGAAGGAAAGGAATGTTTTTGTCTTTGTATCACCAGCACTTAGGACAGAGTCTGGCACATCCCAGATAACATCATAATGCTTGTTGACTGACTTTATATACTTTATCTTATCCGATTCTTGTAATAAAACTATATGGTCATTTCTACTGGTACTCTGCCAGTTTTACAGAAGAAGAAACTGAGTTCCAACTAAAATACATTCTGTAGGAACCCTTTCCTGACCTTCCTTAATTCTGATGCCTTTGCTCTACTGATTATTTCTAGTTTCTCCTGTATATAGCTAGCTGGTCCTTAGTTATTTGTATGTTGTCTCTCCCATTAGACTGAATTTCTCAAGGACAGGGATTGTAATTTGCCTTTGTTTGTATCCTCAGTACAGTGCCTGGCACATAGCACACCCTTAAAAAAATGTTTATTGGCTGACTGACTGACTAGATAATTTAAGTAATTGCCCTTTTTCACATAAGACAGAATTTGAGTTCAGGTCTGTTCTTACCCTAGGGTCAGTAGTCTTTCTTTGATACTATCTACCTCACAAGTCATTATGGGAAAAAATGGAGTACAACATATGAAATGCTGTAAATGTTAACAACTATTATTATTATGGTTTATTTATTTAGGTCAAAGGTTGGTTTTTTTTGTGCCAGTCCTATGATTTCATCAGCAAGGTGAGGTGAGCAAAAACTACACATTAGCAACTATTTACCTATATAGTAGTAGTAGTGGTGGTGGTGGTGGTGGTGGCGGTGGTAGTAGCAGCAGCAGCAGCAGTAATAGCAGTAACTAGAAAAATATCTCAGGAGGACCATTAGTCTATCCTCTTGTCTCCAAATAGGACTAAAGATAAATGAAGGATTTGCACGTCTATTCATCCATCCAACACTGCTAGGCACTTCAGGAATACAAAGACAAGTAAGAACAAATCAACAATTCCACGAGACCACACAGTTTTTCCTTCTTTTTGCCAATTCTCCTTGTAATTGTGTTCAGACACTCCTGTCCCTCCCCTGCTCAACTCTACCTCTCTGAGCTTCGCTAGAATCATCAGGTCCCCCAGAATAATGCATCGTCCACTTACACTTGGGAAACTACCAACTTCTGGCAAGGCTTGGAATAGATGCCTTGCTAGGGCTCTCAATGTTGTATTTCTTCCTGGCATGTGAAGGAAATCTGGGTTGGAGATCAGGTGTTTTCTCCCTGTTGAAGGAGTTTTAGAGAGAGGAGAGAAGTCATGGAGAAGAGGGAAGTGACCATTCCAGCAACATGGTGACCATAGTAATGGCCCTGGAAACATCATTCACACCTATTCCTATAAGACTGGCAGGGAAATGCTAAAGTGGGAAGGCATAAGACTGTGTTTGGGGCTTGGTTTGTTTGTTTTTCATCTCTGGCACCCTTAGGGAGTTGGAATACTGAAGGCTAAAAAAAAAAGACACACAAGCCCTTCTTTCCTTCCTCAGCCTTATTTAAGATGGGTGCAATTGGCACTCGTTTCTAGTTGTCCATCTGCTTCTAGGCATGCTTTTTTATTGTTAAGACTGCATCTGGTGGGTCTTTTATTACTTTTCATAAGCACCTGTTACCCTTTACACTTCTTTGTATTCCTTTGTTCATACCATAAGGGATGCTATGGGACAGCTCTGGATGCCATACAAATGAGACTGACCTTTCTTAACACAGGATTGGGATCCCAACTCCAAGCCCTTTGTTAGAGAATTTTCTCTCATTCCCTGGGAATGCCATCATAAGCTATTCCTATGTTTTATAACTACCCTTCCTAAGGCAGAATTACTATGAAATTGGAGTGTTTTAAATCTGCCTCATGTACCTGTATAGTACATGATTGCAAAATATAACAGACTCTCCATATAGAAGACAGAAATGAAACATTTATTCAAACACCAGAAAACTAAATCCCAAAACCAGTAAGATGATTCCATCATAGTAGCAAAGAGGTTAATAAGACACAACAGCACAGAGAGTCACAACATCCTTTAGCCTTCCCACAAACCAGCACAAGACCAATATTTACTCACAAGCCTGACTGACTCCCTGGGAAGGGTTCTCTTCTCCCAACCATCTAGTCTAGCTCTGACTCCCAGTTTCCTGTGGGCTCTGCTCCACCCTTCAGCAAACTCCTACCACCACAGGCTCCATGTCATTACATTCAGCCTATTAGAGGGCAAAGTATATTTTCAAATCAGGGAAGGTCTTCAAATTCCCCTAGGCTTATTAAGGAGCAGGGAAGATCTTTAAATTCCCATTACCATTACACCTCATTAGATGATGAACCTAATATAGTTATCTCCCATGGTTACTTACTCAATTTCATCAAACTTAGAATAGTCACATATTTAACAATACCTCTGAGATGGAATGGTCTATGATGCATCAAAAGATAAGAAACATGACCCATAGGTTTCAAAATTAAGGTAAGTAAACTGAAAGAAACCACACTTTGTATTGGAGAAAATATTAGGCTTGCTGGAGCCCCAGTGATCCTAAATAGGTTTGACAAGTTCTGTGGGATCAGAAAAGATCTGGATGCTTAACAACCTTTAAATCATGCAATACCTTGAGGACCATAAGGGCAACCAAGGATTCTATAGCATATACATTCTTCACAACCATTCTCTAAGGAAAGTAATACAAGCTTTAAACCTATAATGTAGATGAGGAAACAGAAGCTCAGAGAAGTAATATAACTTGCATAAGGTCGCAAAGCAATTTACATATTAATCCCAAGATCCAGGTCTGTTTACTGCATGTCAGGTATACTTTTCCTGTACTATCACTCCTTTCCAGAATATGGGATCTTTTACCTTATGGTAAAAATATATATCTTCTGAGGGTACATGTTAAATGACTAGCAGTTAGCTCCTAAAAGGCAAACAAGGGGAGCCTCAGAGTCTCCCTTAGGAGAGACTGACTAGTCCTTGGCTGAGGAAAAAAAATAAGATCAAAGGAGGATCCAGGTGTCTGGGCTGAAGGAGGGAGGAGGATAGGAGGAGGAGATTGTGGTTAAAGACAACAGTTTTAGTTCAGAAGATTGTACCTTGCAATAAGAGAGCATTTTCATGTAGCTAGGGAAAAGTGAGCTTAGCTAGTAATGAAAAAGAAAATAAACCCTTATGTGAGAAGAGGTTAAATGGGGCAGGGTAAAGATCAAAGAAATTTGGTAAAAACTGCCTCCCAGTCTGGACAAATGCAGACTACTTTATATAGACATAACTACTTTATGTACTTATATGACCTCCACGATCTTCAGAGAATAACAAGGGCACCATCACAAGGTAGTTGGAGGGAGGGGGTCTTCAAACAAGGCAGAATGACCACTTGAAGTGGTTGTAAATTGGATCTGTGGTTTGGGTAGGAATGGGACTGGATACCCTATGAGTTCTTTCCAAACTCTATGATTCCCTCATTCTTTCCAGCTCTCAGTTAATGGCCTTTTTAAAATTGATGCTTTTATGTGTCTTCACTGGTTTATACAGTATTCATTCCTTTTTGCGCTGTAGAATAACCTGAGAAGGTTGATCAATTTCAGTGAATAATCATTAATTCAGAGGACATGATGAAACTTGCTCCAACTTCTTTGTTGAGAGATGCTGAATTAGATATCTTCATTTTCAAATGTGGACATCATGTTGATTTGTTTTCTCTGACTATACTTGTTTCAAGAGAGAACTGTCACAGTTGTTGAAGAAAACACAAACCTGCCAGAAACAATTTTATTAGTTCAATTAAACTCATCCCAAGACAAAATCCCAGAGTCAGGATTAATCAAAGGTTCAGAGTTTAGGTAACAATCTAGGAACAAAAAAAAATAACTTAAAATGTCAGAGAACCCTACAGAGTTTCCTAAAATCTATCAAATGCTCTTCAACCACTGTCTATGGATTGCCCTTTCCACCTGGTCAAAAGTGAGGAGATACTTTTATTAAATGAAGTAATCAAAGACTTCTTCCTTCTGATCATTAGTCAAATCTGGTCAAGGCATGAAGAATGAGAGTATTGTTTAACATAAGTAAATCAATCAATCTAGCCTTTGTCTGGTGACTAACTAAATTCAGTCTTTAGGGAGAACATAGCTCCTCCCCTGAATTTTTTTTTACCTAATTTCCTCAGACAGTGGTTATAAAGACTTTGGTAAGAGATATGAAGAGACAGGGAAATGGAGAGAGTACAATCCCCTGATTAGCACAGTGCATGACGCATAGGAGTAACTAAATAAATGTTTAATTGGGTCCCCCCCCATATGACAAAGTCCTCAGAAATTCAGCAAACTGTTTTCTGCAACATGAGATAGTTTCATCTGTGTGGGGCAGTCTGGGTCAGAATTCAACCTCAGAGCTTTACCTCTGAATGGACACAAAAGGAAATCTTTTCCTCATCTCCCTCCCCTGGATGGCCAGTAGTACTGGCCCTAAAGCCTTCTGAAGCAGCCTGCCTTCTCTTCCTACCATCTTTCATTGACATTCTACATGACTGTGAAAGAATCACAACCTCTCTGAGTCTTGGCTGTTTAGAGTAAAAAAAGAAGTCTGATTCTAACTATCCCTGACCTTTCTGGAATGAAATGCTACTTTCAAAGACTTCTTTTTGTAGTCTAGGAGAAAGATGGTGCATAATCATAGAAGGGGGCATCATCACTGTGATGACTCTCTTCTCTGATGTAGAAACTTTTGGATGGGCTAGAAAGGAGGAAATTTTCTGCTAATGCTGTATTTCCTGTCTACTCCACATTTCTCTGCTGGCAAATCCCTTCCCCTGAAGGCCCATGCAGAAGGAGGAGCACAGCTCACACCTTGCCAAGGGGGAAGTCCCCAGGAGACTGAAAGCAATGATTAAAGGGTCTAACCTTTCCATTAGCAATCCACCTAGCAAGAGGGGCATATTTCCCATGACAGGAAACCCAGAGGTAGTATGTCTGCACAAATAGCAGCTGTGCTGAGCACAGCACAAAGTACATTTCTCCCTAAGCCTACTCAGATTATACAGTCTGACTTAATTTTGTGTGTTCTCAAATGGAGAGAGGGAGATAATCAACTTGATTCAATTCAACTTTCTTAAGTACCTACTATGTGCAAGGCACTTTGCTAAATACTAGGGATGATGATGCCAATGATGATAGCTAACATTTTTGTATGCTTTAAGGTCTAATATACAAAGCAGAACACAAAACAGATATAACCCAAAACTGCTCTCAAAGAGTTTACAATCAATTAGGGACAAGAATGCTAGCAATAGCTGAATAAGAGAAAAAAGAGAATGGGATAAATGCCATGGAAAGGTCTACCCAGAGTCCTATAAGACACTGAAGGAGGGACACATTTCCTATGAGGGAGAGAAGCAAGGAGAGGTTTCATAGAGAAGGTGGAAACTGAGTTGAGCTATGAAGAAAGACCTCAAAAAGAGGAGATTGGAGGGAAATGAGGTAAGGAGGGAATTCTAGGTATGGGGAAAGGTATGAGTACAAGTAGCAGCTGGGTGGTATGGTAGATAGAGTGCCTGCCCTGAACCCCTGAATTCAAATATGGCCTCGGACACTTACTAGGTGTTTGACCCTAGACAAATCACTTAACCTTATCTCAGTTTCCTCATTTGGTAAATGAGGGCTGGAGAAGAAAATGGCAAGCCACTCCAAGAAAACCCCAAACGGGATCACAGAGAGTTAGAGATGGCTGAAATGACTCAACAACAAAAAATGAGTTCAAAAACAGAACTGAGAATGGAGTAGGGTACACAGAACACATACACTAAGGTACATTCAATACATGTATGTGTATGTGTGCGCACACACACACAGCTCTTGCTGTTTCCCATGTCTGTTCCTTCTGTCCCTGAATTATAGCTTGCAAGACTTGGACCAGAGCTTGCAAGTTATCTAGTCTAGTCTCTTGATGTGTAAACTCTTTCTACACTATTCCAGAAAAGTAGCCACTCAAATTCCACTTATTGTTACAATAATCACTATATTTTATAATATGGAAGAAACTTGGTATAGGGATTGGTCTGAAGTAAGAAAGATCTGAGTTTAAACCCTGCCTCTAACAATTATTAGCTGTGACTCTGGGCAAATCATATAACCCTTATGTATCTCAGGTAGAACTTCGTAGGACTTATCTATAAACTAGTAGAGGGCTTGTGATCTGTGTCAGTGAATGGTTCATGGGAACATAGATACAAAGCTGGAAGGGACCTTAGAGGTCATTTAATCCAACTCTTCCTGTTGTAGATGAGAAAAATGAAGCCCACATAGGTTACATCACTTACCCAAGGGCACACAGGTGATATGTGGCAGAGTCAGGATTATAACTCAGGTCTTGTGACTCAATCAATAAACATTCATTAAGCCTGTACTATATGCAAGGCACTGTGTTAAGTGCTGAGTATACAAAAAGAGGCAAAAGACAGTTCCTGACCTCAAACAGCTTGCAACGTAATAAAGGATAAAACATGCAAAAAACTATATACAAAATAAGCCACATCTAGGATAAATAGGAAATAATTAGCAGAGGGGAGACACTAGAAATAAAAAGTTGGGAAAGGCTTCCTATTTAAAAAAAAAAACTGGGATTTTTTAGTAACAACTCCTAGTTCATTACTCTTTCTACTACACCATGAAAGTACTGAAGGACTTTCTCACTGACTAAATTACAGATCTTTCCTATATTAGTGTATGCTAATGCATGCCATTATTAATAATAGCCTATATTTATGCATTTAATATTTACAAAGTTCTTTCATGGCAATACTTCGAGGTAGCTAGCACAAGCATGAAATTCTAATTTAATAGATGAAGAAAATGAAATTCAGAAAGAGCAGGTTATCTGTCCAAGGTCCTAATAAATAGATGATACTAGACAAATTCAGGTTTCTAGACTCCCAATTCAACACTTTTTCTATTTCTAAAGAATTCATTGTTGTTGTTGCTGTTTATTCATTTCAGTCATGGCCAACTCTTCATGACCCAATTTAGGGTTTTCTTGGCAAAGATTCTAGAGTAGCTTGCCATTTCCTTCTCTAGTTCATTTTACAGATGAGGAAACTGAGGTAAACAGAGTTTAGTGACTTCCCCAGGGTCACACAACTAGTAAGTGTCTGAGGCAGGATTTGAGCTCAGAAAACTGAATTTTCTTGAGTTTTAATGCTCTATCCACTGCACCAGTAATCTAAAGACTACTTCTACTAATGGCAGATTTTCACTATATCAATTCCATCCTTTGAGTGGAGTCATCCCACAGCTTGATCATCTGACAAAAATTTCTTTTCTCCAGATCTCAGGAAAGGTGAGCAGATCACTGGCTCTGAAGAGCTAACTCTCCCCTCTATAGAGAGAGACAGAAAAACAGAGAAAGACAAACAGAGAAAGAACAACCTTCCCTCTGAATAACAGAAAGACAAAGCACACTTTTCATCGGGAAACCATGTTTCCTTTAACATTGCTAGATGAAGCTCTCTACCTCGATCAAATCAAACCAACTTCACCAAGCATAATTTGGAAATTGGAATAACTTATAAGTCAAGGCAACAGTTTTCAAACCCTTATTTTTCACACCTCCCTGAAAGTACTTGAAATTGTCCAACCAAGTTCTCAAAAAAAAAATCCCATCACTAAAATTTTAAAAGATCAAATATAAGCCTTGCAATGACTTCAGGAAGAGAGCAAATGAATGATACAGAAATATAGTACCTCTGCCTCTAAAGGTTAGGAATTTCTGGGTTAGAAGAAAAATAACTGTTGCTTCCCTCAACATCTACTGCAAAGACTGAAAAGCATTGACAACTTTTGATAGTACTGTTAATCCTTCCCAATGCTTCTGTCTGGATGGTGTGCACATGTATAGTGTGCTCAAGAAGGGGAATGGTTCCTTCTCAATGTTTAACTGAATGCCCATTTGCATTTCTTATCGAGAGCAGATGCAGGCTTCCCACCCTGAGAAGTATTACCATCTGTCTTCTTATTGCTGCAATTTCCATCTGAAAGTCAATCCTGGAATCTATATTTAAAACTGTCCATTGGCGACCATCAGAAAAGGAAATCCCTTTTTTAATTTTCAATTTGGCACTGGAGATTTGATTGTTTTGCTCCTGGAAAAAGAAGGAATGTCCTACCCCTCTTGCTCAAAGCAATTTTCCAGCTAGTTCCCTAGTCTGCCTCACAAGTGGGAAGTAATGGGGTTAGTACTTTGAACCAGAAACCATGAGGTCCAATTTCTCCAGGTGGTCTCAACATGTGAAATTGAGACAAGCACTCTGAATGACTCCCTGAGAAATGGTTAGAGTATTGGAGAGCCAAGGTAAGCATCCTGAAAACAAGACAATTCAGAGTGTCTGCCTGAAATGAAACCTGAGATAATTTCAGATATTCTGAAGCCATCTCTTCTGATTGGTGAGGCCATGGTCCGGTCCACCATTCCAGGCCATGGTCACTACACTCATGGCTGCTCTGCAGACTTCTCTTCATCCTCATCAGCATCCTCTCCCTTCCTGCCCTTCTGCCCACTTTTGAGCTATCCTTTATGTCATGTCTTACTCCAATAGAAAGTCAGTTCTCTGAGAGGAGGGGTTGTTTTTTATTGCATGTTGTCCTATCTCCAGCACTTAGCCCAATGTAAGTACTTAATAATTACTCTATCTATTCTTTTAAGGACTTGCCCTTAAAAGGAACAGGAAGATGGAACTAATTAATTTCCAAACCCTCTTTTCCCCCTCCATCATTGTCCTCCCTGAATTCTGACTAGCTTCTCATCCAATTCTCTAAACTTCCTCTTCTCTCCTCACCTCATTTAGGCCTCAAACTTACACAACCACCCAAATAATATCATAGGATCCTAGAAAGAGGGTCCTCAGAAGACACTGAGTGCTCCCTCCTTATGATACACAAAGTGGCAAACTAACTAACTTGAGGGCCACAAAGATAGTAAGTGGCAGAACAAGGATCCAAAACCAGATTCTCTGATTCTACATCCAGTGGTCTTTACAGTGTATGCTCCTAAATATACAAACTTTCATTTTAAAATGCAAATCCCATATGAAGTTTTAGAACACTTGAACCAAATCCAATCCTCCTCTTTTTTGATAATTGAGAAAACTGAGTCTCAGATAGAAAAAATAGCCAGCTTCTGCTTACAGCTGTGACCAAATGTAATGTTAATGAGACATGGTGGAGCCTATTAAGGGAGGCTTGCTTTTAGCAAGGCTTTCACACCTTTTGTTAATTTCTTTTTTTTTTTTTTTGCTTTTTGGAGGGCAATTGGGGTTAAATGACTTGCCTAAGGTCACATGGCTGGTTTTTGTGTTGTGTCTGAGGCAGGATTTGAACTCAGGTCCTCCTGACTCCAGGGTCATTGCTCTATTCATTGTGCCACCTAGCCACCCCCTCTTTTGTTAATTTCTAATTAGTCACTGAGTCAGAGGGTTGTGATGCCTCTGGCTCTGAGAAGTGTGTATATACTCTGAGTTGGTATTTTGCTTTGGGGGTTTGCTAATGAGAAAGATCTTGTGATTACTGACCTGTGGTATGTTCAGAGCTCCCCAACTGCTCAGATATAAAGGCTCTCTCAATCTAGGAATGTGTGTAAAGTATATAGTTGATTTAGGCAGTCAGAGTCTTTATTTCTCTGCTTGTATTTTCTCTGAAGTTCAGGGTGCTGACTTTTCCCCTGAACTAGTGAATGTAATTTTTAAAAAAAGACTATTGACCTCTTAAACAGTTATCTTTCCTAGTAAATTAGATCTAAGAACCTGTGCTAGCAGCCATCCTGGGTGTGCCAGTGTGGTTACTGTCACACCAAGCTAGACTTGGAACCTGACTGGCTCACAGTCCTGTCCACACCATTCACAATAATAACAACTTACTTTGGATTCTCAAAGTCTATGTCAGTGGAGTACAGGTCCTACTAAGTTAGAAAGGTTTTTAGAAGTACCAGTAGAATGCCAATATTGACTTCCCACTACATACCCAGAATTGTTCCAAGTACTTGGCAAGAGACAAATCACATGATGCCATGAGAACAGAAGGTTAAAACTAGAAAGAACCTTAGAATTACAAGGTTCCCTCCTCATTCCACAGAAAGGAAACTGAGCCCTAGAGAGGTTACAATAGTAAATGGCAGAACCAGGCCCACCAGGTTTTCTAACACCAAACTCAGCATTCTTTCCTCCAAACCACTTTACCTTCTTTGGAACTACAGTAGACTTTGCATGACACATACCATGTGGCCTTAATTCTAATCGGAGAAATTCACCTTTTTCCAGCTCCATAGTTCCTATAAAATAATGACTTGTGGTAAAAATGACTACAAACAAGTGAAAAGTGAGTAAGATCCACAGCACCTTTTTGTAAATGCTACAACTCCTCAACCACTTGTGGTGGATGGAAACAACAAAGGTACTGACTCAATGCATTCAATATTTATGAAGCCCTATTATGTGAAAAGAGGCTAGATGGCACAGTAGTGCACTGAGCCTGGAATCAGGAAGACTCCTCTTTATGGCCACTTAAACGTCCCTGTCCATGAAAAGGAAGGTAAATCAGGGCGCACTGTCAAAAATGGACATATCTTGTTCATCTATATGTTACAAATAACTGTGGTAGGGTTGTGACTTCCTCTACTGATGCTAATTGGTACTTTTCCTTCAACTTGTATTCTTTTGGAGTTGCTTAGGGCAGTGAGGGGAGTAGGGACTTGAACCTATGACTTTCTATGACAGCAGCTCTCTATCTACTATATTATTTTGCCTTTCATTAAAAGTAGTGGGCAGGGGGTGGCTAGGTGGTGCAGGGAGCAAAGCACCGGCCCCGGAGTCTGGAGGACCTGAATTTGGTTCTGGCCTCAGACGCTTAACACAAAAAAACTAGCCATGTAATCTTGGGCAAGTTACTTTACCCCAATTGCCCTCCAAAAGGCAAAAAAAAAAAAAATTAGTGGGCAGCTAGGTGGCACAGTGGATAGAGTTCTGGGCCTGGAGTCAAGAACACTCTTGAAGGGGTGGCCAGGTGGCTCAGCAAGTAAGAGCACCGGCTCCAGTGTCAGGATGACCTGGGGATCAAATCCAGGCTCAGATACTTAGCACCACACCCAGAAATAACTGGCTGTGTAACCTTGAGCAAGTTACTTAACCCCAATTGCTTAAAAAAAAAAAAGAAGAAGACTCCTGAGTTCAAATCTGGTCTCAGCTAAGTGTGTGACCTTGGGCAAGCCACTTAACCCTGCTTGCTTCAGTTTCCTCATTTGGAAAATGAACTGCAGAAGGAAATAGCAAACCACTCCCATATCTCTGTCACAAAATATCATACAACTGGAAAACTAAACATCAACATAAGACCAATAATGACAATAATAACAATAGCATTTATATAGTGTTTTAAAGTTTGCAATATGCATTAACTGTTTTGTTTCTCTTGATCATTACAACAACCCTGCAAGTCAGATGCTTATACTATTCCCATTTTACAGATGAGACTCAGAAGGATTAAGTGACTTGCTTAGATTAAGGCAACTAATAAGCCTCTGAGGCAGGATTTGAACTCAGGCCTTCCTGACTCCAAATCCATCACTCTCTGCATCATGCCACCTAACTGACTCTGAAAATAATTGTGAGAAAGTACTGTGCAAACTGAAGGCTTCAAAGCCAGTTCTCCAACCACTAGGTGACTCTTCCTCTCAGCTCATTTCATTATACTTTGCTATTCCCCTAAGTCAGGACTCTGTAGCAACAGAGGTTTTAAAGTGGATTAACAACACTTCAAGTCATTTTGAGGAGTCTAGCACAATCGAGAAGTCCTGCAAAATCAATATAGACTCTTGACCAAAATTTCTAGGTCACTTCCATCAAAAAAGAGGGACTTAAAATGGGTTTTGCTGAGTTGTCTGGTGTGTACTACATTAATTTACAGTCTTTTCATCAGCAAAAAGAATTCCAGACCACCAAGACATAGATTCTTGTGAAAGCTTTCATGTGATCAAATCTTGAATGCAATGCATTTACTGTGGTCAAGATAACATGATGACTGCCTTCTGAAATAACAATGTAATTTTCCTATAAAAAAAAAAGTAGCATCCTGTATGGGCAGACATCTCATGCTGATAATGGCTTGTAAGCGGTTTGAAATGCTCAGGCAGTTACTGTGTTGGCTCCTCTTTCCACACTCAGTACAAGACAAGCCCAACTGGGATGCTGTGCAATTAATCCTGCATTTCTTTCAACTGAAAGGGGGTCGGTTAAGGATGTCTTTTGACATCAAACCTTCCTGGGGAGGTAGCACCACATAATCCACTTGGAATCAATAGTGGCAGATGGGGAATCAGTGTTCAATATTGCTTTCCCAGGCTTGTACAAAAGCATGTGAGCACAGAACAAAAGATCGCAGTATTGTGTAATGTGGTGACATAATTAAGAGTGGAGGCTTTTCCACATTCAGAAAAAGAACTATGGAGCTTGAATGCAGACCAAAGCCTACTATTTGCTCTCTCTCTCTCTCTCTCTCTCTCTCTCTCTCTCTCTCTCTCTGTCTCTCTCTCTGTCTCTCTCTCTCTTTTGGTTTATTCTTTCTCATGGTTTCTCTCCATTGGTTCTAATTCTTCTTTATAACATGAATAATGTGAAAATATGTTTAATATGAATATGTATGTAAAGTCAATATCAGATTGCATGCCATCTTGTGGAGGAGATAGAAGAGGGAGGGAGAAAATTTAGAACTCAAAATTTTATGAAAGTGAATGTTGAAAACTATAATTAAATTAATTTTTTTTTAAGCAAGGAGGCTTTTCCTTAGAAACCATTCTCACAAGAAGCATAGTATTCTTGGTCCCATGGACAACACATCAACCAAGCACAATCATGACATTTACCAGGATTCTTTAATATTAGTGCAAATGATGGAGCCATTAAGTCATTTATATCATTATATTATTATCATGAATATATGTATATATATATATAATGAATATATCATTCATTATAAAGATGGGGGACTGGACCTGTGATTTCATTAGCATAAGTGAGAAAATTCTCTCTGCCAATGCAGGTTTGATACCTTCTCTATAATATATCATATTACAGAGATTCCTAAAGAATCATGAGGGTAAGTGGCTTGCCCAGGGAAACCAGTATGTTTCAGCTCTCTAATCATTATGTTAATTTGCCCCCTCCACTCATTTAATTATAATTGACTATACTTTCATTATAATTTACTAGAGAATGGAGCCTATTCCAGGTATGAGATGTCACTCATCCCATAACATCCTACTGGGGACATTCCATATCTGGAATATGCTCCCTTCTCCTCTCCCCAATCTGTTTTCCAGGTCAACTGATTTTGCTATGAGATACCTTATGTTTTCTTTTATTTTTTTCAATCTTTTGACCTAAAAACTATTCTGTTGTCTTATAGAATCATTAACTTCTTTTTGGTCAATTCTAATTTTCAGAGAGTTTTTTTTTCTTGGTTAAGGTTTTATTTCTCTTGTGACAAGCTGTTAAGTCCCCCTCCAAATTCATTCCTCCATAGCTCTCATTTGTTTTTCTGGTTTTTTCTTGTAGTACTCATTTCATTTATGAAAACATTTTTAACCTCTTTTTGAAAGCTCATGCTTCATCTTTTTTAGAAATTCTAGTTGTACATATGCCCAAGTGTGTTTTTCTTTGAGTCTTTGCTTGTAGTTGTTTTGGAGTTATTTTCTTCTGGATTTGTATCTGGAGTTTCCCTGTCAACAAAATAATTCATCATCGTGGAATTCTTTTTTGTTTGTTTGCTCATTCTTTCAGCCTAATTCCTGACTTTAGACTTTATGTTAGAGCTAGACTCTGTAAACTTTTTGAAGGGGATTTCTGGCCCAAGTCTGTGTCTTCTTGGAGTATTGAGACTCGTATTATTCCAGAATCACATGAACAACTCAGGCTATGGACCTGCATGCTTTCAGTGCTTCCAAAGATTTTTGCTTCAGGGCAAAATCTGACTATTGACTTTCTGGTCTGAACTCTGAAAGTTCCTCACCTGAATTTGGACTGAACTAAACTGCTATTGAACTCAGCCACTATCAGTCAGCTGAAAAGCTCTGCTAATTCAGAAAGACCAAACCACAGGTTTCCCTTTGGTCTGGGTTTCCTGGCTTGGGTATTCTTTTATAGGCTTCAGGCTGGACTGGAGTCTAAAACAGATACCTCCCCTCTCTCCCAGTCCACTTCACTTCCAGGGTCAGAGACATACAGTTGCTGATTTTTTTATGAACTTGCTCTTTTCTCACTTCATGTCTTAAGGTCTGTGACCATTCCTCACCCTGAAATTCCATCCCTAGGTGGAGGTCTCTTCCTCAGTCTGCCTTCCAGTAAGTGACAGAGCTTCCAGTTAGCACCTATTCCTGCATCTTTCCCATCAGGCCCCTCTCTGTGGCTTTGGGACCTAGTGCATTTGCCTAGTGCATTCCTTCAACCTATTTTCAGTTGCTTTACTGGAAGGCTCCACATGACATGTTCCTAGCTGGACCCTGTTTCAGTGCCCTCAGATGTCTTTTTTCTGTCTCCCATGATGACCTAGGCTGAAAAAAAATGACTCATTGTGACTTGTTCTTGGATCTCCCAGTCAGGACTTGATCTGGTGCATTTTCTAGATCTTTGTGAAGGAGTTGTGGGGGAGAGTTTGGCTGTACTTCTGCTACTCTACCATCTTAGCTCCTCCTACCTCTCCGGGCAGACTGTTATACTATAAATAATTTTTTTTTATTTCTTTTAAGAAAAATAAGTGCAGAACTTGAGCATCTAAACAAACTAAGCATTCTAAATCTACTGATTCAACAAACTACTAATCACTTAATATGTGAAAAGCAGATGGGTAAGAAAAATCATCTCAAATATTTGAGTTATACAGTAGAAAACTATACAAACATTGAGAAAGGGGTTGGGAGAGCAGGCAACATTTGAACCTCATTCTCAAAGAAAAGAAGATGAGGAAGAAGAAGAGGAGGAGGAAGAAGAAGAAGAAGAAGAGAGAGACACTATACATTTCACTCAGCAGGCTTATTAGAAAAAGAGGGGAATATGAATGAAGTTGTATTAAGTGATAATCTCTAATTAAGGAAATTGGATTATGGAGATGGGTTTAAAAGACAAAAAAGAATAGAAACCTGTGGGTGAGGAAAGAGAAGAGTAGCACCTTCCATCTTGCATTCATGACCGTTGACAGCAGAATAAATGCCACAATACCCGAAGACATTCTTTGAACATGCTATAAAGCTAAGAACACTACAATTTGAGGCTTTATTATCATATGAATTCTCAAGACCATCGGACACTTCCTGATGTGAATGTGAATATCCATGACATTATGTAAGTATTATCTTAATGGAGTTTGAAGGGTATGTTCCTGCAAGTTGGTCACATTAGAACGTTGGTGTGACCTTTGAAATTCTGAAGACAGAATACTATGCCAAGGGTGTGTCACAGTCATCCCTGACCAGCCACAGAGCCAATTATTCTATTTTCAGTGCGATCATTTACAACTTGGAAAGTGGCACATGCTGCACATCGAGACTTGACCTATTGTTCTGCTGATTGTCTAGACTTGAGAAAGTGACAGAGAAAATGTTAACAGTGTAGATAAAACTTAATAGTTTTGAGAGCCATTAAACCCCTGGCTATATTCGTAGTAACCTATGGGCATTATAGATCTATGTTTCCTGGGCTTTGCTGCCCCCTTCCTAGAGTCCTGGCTGAACCTATCACTCGTGATGACATTTGCTTTCCTCAAAGATGTGGGATATAAGCTTCTCAGGGATAGGCATTATTTTTTTTTGTTTGGTCATTATATTCCCAGCACTAGCATAGTGTATTACAAATAAATGGCACTTAATAAGTGCTTGTTGGATTGGATTGATCAGTAGATTGATTTAGATAAGGAATTGTACTGTACTGTAATTGTGCTTTCCTGAAACAAAGACTGGACAAGAATCTCCCCTCAATATCACCACAGTCTATTACATCATGTTATTAAATATCCTTATAGCTGGTGGGTTAAAAAAAATTTCTCTATTTCCAGTACCTAACATAGTACCTGGCATGTAGTAGGTACTTAATACATGCTTGTTGATTAATTGATTATAATTCTAGAGATCTGGGTTCTAATCCTAATTCATTATGTAATAATATATAAATCACTTAATGTCACTGAGTGATTGTTTCCTCATTAATAAATGGTGAATAAAAATATCTGCCTTTCTTATCTCTCAGGGTTTTTATAAGGATCAAATGAGATGATATATATTAATGAATTCTGTGAAGTACTATATAAATGTATCCACTGGGGTCAGTGGATGTGGGCCTTTGAGAAAAATCTGTCACATTCCCTCACAATGGCCTCAGCATATTATCTGAATTAGGCTTAAGTAAGAAAATTGTCATTCAGTCATTTGTTTCGAGAGCTAATTAAATCCCACTGCCCAAAAATATCCAAGAGTGGTACCTCTACTGCCCTCTTTCCATGTTCCCAGAGTCCTGCCAAGGCATGGTAGAGAATAGCATCCATGCTGGGAAAGGAAGGATGGGTAGTTACAGTGGTGAGGGCAAGGAAGAATTGTAGAAGGGATAATTATTTCACAAATTGTCCCTATTTCCACTCTCTACCCCTTTTCAATCCAGTGTAACACAACTCTAAATAGAAGCTGTAAGTAATTTATAAGCTTATAAAATTTATTGTTGGCAGGGACTTCAGGGACCATCTAGTCCAGCTCCCTCTTTTTTCATGCAGAAAATTAGACCCAGAGAATCTGATCTGTGCAAGTCCCACAGATGTAGGAAGGGAGAGTACTCCTTTGGAAGTGGTCTAAGAAAACAGTGATGAAAAACCTTGCCCCTAGATAAAGCATTCCTTTCTATTTCATTCATCCAAGGAAGGAGTCACTGGGTTTGAAGACAGCTGGGTTCAGGCTACTCTCCATAAAAACTAAACTCAATGGCAAAATACTCCCCCTTTTACCCACGTTAGAAATCTTTTCTCAGTTTAGCTAACTGTGAATTACAATCCTTGATGGATTTTTTATTTGCTGGAGCAGCTGGATGGAAAGTGACCACAAAGAATGAATCAATTTGGTTTGTCTTTAAATTTAGCAGTTGTTTAACAGATGATTTCTGGAGGCCACAGCAGCTGTTTTGCTGCTGGCTACTCTCTTACCTCCTTCCCCAACTTCCTTGAGTTAATGAATGAGATTGATCATGATGCAGAACCTTCATGGCAGCCAGCTGTGGGCCCTTGGAAAAGAACACTGGCATAGGAGTCCTTCCTTGGTTTTCTTTTAAGCCTTCCAGTGGTATTGATTCTAACATCGACCCTCTCACTAGAGAGGTTTGCATATGCTGATGGGGAACCTTCCAAACAGCTAGCTGTACTATCCCACAATCCCCAAGAAAAGGAGGTGCATTGGTTTTGCCATGTGTAGAGCTGCTGTTGGGAAGACTGCTTAAAATGTCAGTAGAGTGGAATGTCCTAGTACTCACTTCCAAGTGTGTACCAAAGTCCATCAGAAGTAGCTTCTGTGTAATCCAAATCTAGGTCACTCAAAGGGGTTGAGACTAGAAACTCTCTGATTCTAATTCTGCTTCTGAGGCTGACTTGGAAAAGTGACCTTGAACAAAGATGCTCTTCACCTGTCTCTTGTCTCGGTTTCTTAGGAGGGGGAAGAAAGAGAAAAAGCAGGAGAGCACAGTGGTAATAACTACCTTGCCATCATGTAGTGAAGAGGGTTCTTAACATGGGCTGCATAACTGCATTTCAATAAAACTGGTTCCCTTTGTAATCCTATCTGCTTTATTTTGTGCATTTACAAAACAATATTCTGAAAAAGGGTGCCATAGATTTCATCAGACTGCCACCCAGCAATATAATTTATATTTGTGTGATGCTTTATAGTTACCTAGCACTTCCAAATATATAATTTTATTTGATCCTCACAATAATCTTGTGCGTTAAGTAGTACAAGTATTATTATGCTATAAGGGCAGGCGGGAACCATGTCTTTATTACATCTTTATCTTCCCTCATACCTAACATAGTATTTTGTACATTAAAAGGAAGAAAGTTAGTTAGAAATGGAGGAGGAAGGAAGGAAGATAGGAATGAAGGGAGGAAGGATGGAAGGAAGGGAGGAAGGAAGGAAGGAAGGAAGGGAGGAAGGAAGGAAGCAAAGAAGGAATGGGGGAAAGGAGTGAGGAATGAAGAGGGGAAGAGAGGAAGGAAGGAAGGAAGGAAGGAAGGAAGGAAGGAAGGAAGGAAGGAAGGAAGGAAGGAAGGAAGGAAGGAAGGAAGGAAGGAAGGAAGGAAAAGGATTCCCTTTTTAGGAATGAGAAAAATAAAATTCAGAAATAATAAAGTGACAGAATTAAGGCCTTCAACTAGTAAGTAATGACCAGAATCAAACCCAGGTCTTCCTGACATCCAGCCAGCTCATTGCTCTCTCTGCTTTTCCACTCATAATAACAAATTGCTGCTTCAGATCACAGAGATTTTTTTTTTTTTAGCATAAATAAGACAAAAGATTTGCAAGTGTTTTCAGCTCTCTGAAGGACAGATCCTATCTAAATGCATTCTCTGGAAACAAAGTGTGTCCATCACTTGGAGAATAGCAGACCAAACTAAAATATAAATGTAATGAAATGTTATTGTATCAGAAGAAATGATGAGCAAGAGGAATTTAGCTCCATATGGGAAGGCTTGTATGAAGTGATTAAGAGTAAATAGAACCAGGGAAACAACATACACAGTAATTACAGTAATCCAAATTAAGAGGACACCAATGAAGCTGAGCACTGAGTAACTGTAATAACCAGTCTTGACCCAAAAGATATGCTAAGGAAATGTACCTCCAACAGGGCAGTGGAAAGATCGCTGACACAGGATTACAGGGCATGAATTTTAATCCCAACTCTGCTGCTAATTAACTGTGTGACCTTGGGCAAGTCACTTAACCATTCTGGCCTCAGTTTTCTCTTCTGCAAAATGAAAAGGTTAGATTAGATAACCTCTGAGATCCCTACCAGTTCTGAAACTATAACTTTTTCTTTGCTGCAACAGAGAGTTTATTGGGTAGAAAAGAGCAGGCATCTGCAAATGACTGTGATGCAAAAACAAATGACATCAATAAAACTTATTTTTTTATTTTTATTTCTTTATTTACTTTTAGTTTATGACATTCAGTTCCACAATCCCTTGAGTTCCAAATTTTCTCCCATTCCCTCTCCTCCCCCCCTCCCCCCATGGCGGCATGTAATCAAATATAGGCTCTAAACTACCTTCACATTAAACATTAGTCAGGTTGTAAAGAGGGATTAAAACCAGTGGAGTGAACAATGAGAAAGAAGGTTCAAGACAAAACAGAAAGACAGATAGCAAGCAGTACAACTTTTTTTTTTTAATAAAATCATTGCAATAAGGCCTGGCTAAAGGGGCAGCCCCCAAACTCTCTTTTGCTAGCTTCCCTACTTCCAGATTCACAGTTTTCTGAGTCATCTTTGTCTCTTCCCTTTCTCCCCTCCATCTTCTCTCCCAACCCATACACAATCAGTTAGCCAGGTTTGGTCAATTCTACCCTAACAGCATCTCTTCTGTCTTGCTCCTTATCCTCTCTTACACCATGGCCCCCTCAGATCCTCATCACCATTTGCCTAGGCTATTGCAATGTAGTCTCCTAGTTGGCCTTCTTCCTTCCAGTGTTTCCTCTTTCTATAGCTACCAAAGTAATAGTCCTAAAATCCAAAATATGTCATTTTCCTTCTCAAAAATCTCTAGTGGCTGCTCCCTATTGCCTCTAAGATAAAATGCAAATTATTCTTCTTGGAATTTTGCATTCTAAAATTATATTGTAAAGCCACTTCTATCTACCTCTGTTTCCTCATCTGTAAAATGGTGATAATAATAGCACCTGCCTTACAAAGGTGTTGGGAGGATCAAATGGAATAATATTCGTGAAGTACTCAGCAGAGTGCCCGGCACATAGTAGGTATTAATAAATGCTTCTTCTTTCCTTCCTATCCCTGCCTTCCTACACATACACCACCATTCCTAATCTGACTCCAGACTACCTTATTATAAATTACTGACCTTCATATGCTCATACTTTGTATCCTCAGTGCCAGGAATTTAATGAACGTTTGGTGAATTGAACTGCCACAATTCCGTGAATATGACAACCTTTCTCTGCACTTTACTTTATCCCTAATTAAATGGAAAGATGTGGCAGCTAAGAACAAGCTTCTTGAATAATGCTTCTGCAAACCCATTCTCACTCTCCAATAAAATAAAAAGCCAATTTGCTATTAACTGTACACAACATCCCTTTTCCTATCTCCCATCTCCCTGCTCTTGCATTGGTAGTCTCCTATGCCTAAAATATAATCCTCCCCAATTTCAGCCCAAGTGTCACATCCTATGGAAAGCCTTTCTGGATCCCTGAAGCTGCTACACACCAAATCATTTTCTGTTTATTTGGTATATATCTGGTATTTAATTATAGGTTCCTTATAAGCAGACATAATTTCATTTTTTGTCATAGCATCTCCAGGACGTGGTATTGTGACATTCATACTATGGATACTTAATACGTTCCCTTCGCTCAAATGATAGCTTGCTATACTGTTTGATTGATCATTACCATGGTAACTCAGAAAGGTCATTGATTTGGAAGTCAGGAGGCCTGAGTGCTAGACGCACCTGCCACTCTGAGCCACAGGTGTCTCATTGCTTAAATGAGATGATTGAACTAGGTGACCCCAAGGCAACTTGCAACTTTAATATTCTATTATTCATCCCCAAAATGGGCTTTTATGTATGGGATGCTATTACGCAGAAAATTAAGTCTATCAGAAGAGTCTATGATTTCCAGGAGTTTCCTAGATTCTCTGGAGCTATCCTCAGAGAGCACCACAGTCATGAAATCAAAATTCCTCAGTCATAAATCCAATCCCTTCACTCCACTGATCAAAAACTTCCAGTGACTCAGGAATGCCATAAGGATAAAAAATAAAATCCTCCGCCTGGCATTTTAAGCCCTCACAATATGGCTCCCACTCACCATTGCAGTCATTTCATATTGCTCCCCCTTGCACACATGTTCTGTAACACTCCATCTGGACTTTCTGCTGCTCCCTGAACATGGCATGCCATGTCTTCCCTGTTTGCCACAGGTTCTACTTGAGGTTTCCAGATAGACTGCAGGAGGTGTGGGAACTTGGATGGGGGAAATTACGGTTTTATTTCAATATAATTGGTTTTCTTTGTAATTGTACATACATATATATTTTACATATATACATATTTTATGCATTTGAAACCACTATTCTGAGGTTTGTAGTCACCACCAGACAGCTAAAAGAATTCACAAAATAGGGCGGCTAGGTGGCACAGTGAATAGAGCACCGGCCCTGGAGTGAGGAGGACCTGAGTTCAAATCTAGCCTCAGACACAACACAAAAACTAGCCGTGTGACCTTGGGCAAGTCACTTAACCCCAGTTGCCCTCCAAAAGGCAAAAAAAAAATTTTAAAAAGAATTCACAAAATACTATTAAAAGCCCCTGTTCCTGTTCTTAGTGGAGTCTGAATGCAAATCAATGCATTCGTTTTCTTTATTTTTGTTGGGGGGTTTTAGTCTGTTTTCTTTCACAGTATGACAGCATGGAAATGTGTTTTGCATGACTATACATGTATAACTTTTGTCAAGTTGCTTGGCTTCTCGATGGGGAAAAGAGGGAAGGAGGGAGAGAATTTGGAACTCAAAACTTAGAAAACATAATGCTAAAATTGTTTTTACATGTAATTGGGGGGGAAATAAAATACTAAATTTTAACAAATAGATGCTGTAATATTTGGTGAATATAGATCTAGTGTTAATATTACTTTATTATCTATGACACCTTTTATCATAACATTGTTTCCCTGTTTATCTCTTTCAATTAAATTTACTTTAGTTTTAAAAAAAAAATCCCCTGTTCTATACCTTTGCTGGTTTCTGATGACTGCAATATACTTTTTCTTCCCCTTTTATTCCTTAAAATTCTACAGGGGCTACTTCTTATATAAGGCCTTTCCTGATCTTCTAAGTTCTTGATACTCTCACATCCCAGGAATACTTTGTATAACTTTATTTTTTAATCATCCATTTACACATTGTATCCTTCTGGTAAAACATAAGTAAGTTCCTTGAAGATGGGGCAACTTTGTATCCTCAGTGCCAAGAATTTAATGAATGTTTGGTGAATTGAATTGCCACAATTCCATGAATATGACAACTGCAGCTTGCGCTTTATCCCTAATTAGATGGAAAGACATGGTAGTTAAGAACACAATTCTTGAATAACGCTTTGGCAAATCCATTCTCACTCTCCAATATAAAGAGCTGGAGATGGAGTGATCCAGCAGAAAGAACTCTGGATGAGGAAGTCCAGAAATGAATTCAAATAACATCAACCTTCAGTGGTAACTAACACAGTATACTCCTTTAAGCTCGTGTCTGAAGGAGACAGGGAATTAGTGGAAGACTTTATAAGGAAAGACAGTGAACAAAGGGTCTCCCGATTTCAGCTTAGTAATAATTGCTATTTGAACCGGGCCGAGAGAATGCTTTGAATGAAACACATGCTTAGACAAGAATTTATCACTACTTGAACTGGGATGGCCAGCAAAAGTCTGTTGTTTGTAACTACTACCTAAGATCTACACAACTCCCTAGGTTGCCTGCCTAAAAATAGTCTGAATAAAAAGAACCACCCTAATAGATCCAGCCAATTCTCTAACCAGGAATGTGCTGGAGTCAACTGGAAGAGCCAAATGTTAAATTTTCAATAAGGGCATTTATATACACCTTAGAAATCAGCAAGCTACATATCAGGGCTTGATTTATTGTTTATTTGATTATCTGGATTTAATAAAGTAGGAGAAAATGTTAATAATGCAACATAAAAGTATATTGTGTATACATTCTATACACACACACACACACACACACACACACACGAGAATACCTCTGCCTATATCCCAATTGTCAAATGTTTTTCAGGGTTCTTTGCCTGGGACTTCCTGTTGCTGCTATAAGCCTGAGCTCTCCCATTTAATTTTCCCCCTATTACCTTTAATTAAAATTATTTTTGCTGCTACATTGCAGTATTCTTAAAATTTGAAACCAGGCTAACCGTGGGCAACTGTGACTCAATCTTTCATTTCCCTAATCTGTAAAATGGATATGCTCATATCTACCTACCTTCCTTTCTTCCTCCTCTATATAGTCTGTACATCCCTAGTTCTTTATATTACCTCCCCCAAGAGAATATAGGCTGCTTGAGAACAGAGACAGTGTTTTTTGCCTTTATTTGTATTCCCAGTATTCAGCATAGAGACTGGCAATTAGTAAGTGCTTAATATATGCTTTTGAATTGACCTAACACACGAAGTTGTGAGGGGGGGGAAATGGAATTATGAATATGGAATATCAGAGCAGGAAAGGACCTGAGAGACCAGCTGGGTCGAGCTTCTAATTTTGCAGATTAGGAAACTGAGGCTCAGGTTTGCCCAAGGTTACACAAAAAGTTCATGGTACATGCAAGGGTTGAACCCAAGTCTCTTGAATTTCCCAATCCAATCTATTTAATGCTGACACTAACCTCTATTTCCATTTCCCTTCTCTGTACACCGAATATATCCTGACCCATATCTCCATCAGATCCTATCCTCCTCAAGAATAGAAAGCAAGGGTTTTTTTTTTCCCCCTTTGGCTTAGCCTTCATTCTTGCTCTGCTGGACCAGCTCCTGGCTAAGTGGTTAACTGATAAGAGGTGATGACATTAAATTTACTTTTTCCAAGGGAATCTGCATTATGTTAGAGAAGCCTTCCAGACCTCCAGACATAAAGCTCTAGGGACAGAATTAAGGATCATAGAATGTCAGAGCTAAATGTAATCTGAGAGATGATCTACCTTAAGCCTGTCACTCAACAGATTGAGAAAACTGATTCAGAGAGATTGGTTAAGTAACTTGCCCAAGATCACACAGGTAGTCAGTGCCAAGGACTTGAACACAATTCTTGTTATTCTTAGTGTGGTATTCTGCCATGATGGGGTAGATCTTTTAGGCAGGAAGATTTTCCCATCACTTTAAATTAAACCATACAGGCAACTACACATCAAAAATGCCTTGCTTGCCACCCTCTTTTCCCCATGTTTTTCAAAGTTCATCTGTAATTCTGCCTCTTCCATGAAGTTTACCATGATTAAGCAGAAGTGAGTTTTGGCAGGGTACATGATGAAGTCCTGCAGTCTCCCATTTATTGTATTAAGCCCCAAGACATTACAGGGTCTGCTCAATAATATTAACTGACATTTATGTAATAATAACAAGAATCATCATTATCATTGTAGAAGGTAGTATTTCTATAGTGCTTTAAGGTTTACAAAGCATTTTACAAGTACGATCTCATTTTCTCTTCACAACAACAAAGGGAGATAAGTGATATTACTATCTCCACTTTTTATAGATGAGGAAACTGAGGCAAGTGACTTGCCTAAGGTCTCACAGCTAGTAAGAGTCTGAGCTCAAATTTGAATTCAGATCTTCCTGGCTCCAAGGTCAGCATTCTATCCTCTGTCCCACCAGCTATTTAGAGGACCTTATGTAGAGGTTTAAGGATATCAAAGTGCTTTATACACTATCTCATTTGATCTTTACAACAACCCTGTGAAGTGCTGATTATCTTCTAATATTCATCTTCCAGACAAGGAAATTGAGGCTGAGAAGTGAAGTAACTTGCCTGGGATCATACATAGAAATGATCTGAAACAGTATCCAAACCAAAGGCCTCATATCTCCAAGTCTAGCACTCTATCCACTAAGCTGTCATTATTTTCAAAAAGATCCATTATTACTTTAGAAAATAGAAAGAATTAGCCTAGAAATCAATACAGGAAAAAATAATAGAGGAAAAAATGCCTATTGCCAAAACTATGAGAGTTGGATGGTCTGTCTATTAAGTTAGTTCATCAGGAATAGGGACAATAATGGACAATTAAGAAGGCCCAAAACTAAACAGAAGGAAGAGAGCAGAGCAAATTGACCTGGGAAAATTGTGCAGTGGTTTTAATGATTTCAAGTTCTTTCTTTCTTTC
>NW_027186296.1:61585168-61586309 GCF_028583685.1 Petaurus breviceps papuanus | reverse complement strand
CTTTCTTTCTTTCTTTCTTTCTTTCTTTCTTTCTTTCTTTCTTTCTTTTTCTTTTTTTTTTCTTTCTGGAGTAGGGAGGGCAGGGTAATTGGGGTTAAGTGCCCAAGGTCACATGACTAGTAAGTGTTAAGTGTCTGAGGTCACTTTTGAACTCAGGTCCTCCTGACTTCAGGGCCCGTGCTCTCTTCACTCTGCCACCTAGCCACCTCCAAGCTATTTCTCAATACAAAAAAAAAATCTCTCTAGAACAAATGTTCTCCTGGCCATGCTATACTGTTGTGAATCTTCCAACACCACAAACTCTGAAGAATCAAAGTTGTGGGTAGACTAAAAGATTACTTTTTAAAAAGCCCATGGTGGGCACAAGTTGCTACCTATTTCTCAGGATGATTGATGTGAAATCAACCTCATGTGGGATATCAGGAAATGCATGACTAACCCTGTAGCAAGGATGATGGACAACAGATTGACAGTGAAAATGCAATACTGTTGTCCTCAGCATGTATAAAGACTTAAAGGAAAGCCTCCAGCACATGGAGAGAATTCCTAGCAAGCCAGCTTATAAGGCTTTATTAAGTGTCCAATATGTACAAGGCACCGTGTTAAGGGAAAGGAGAGGAAGGAGAGGAGAGGAGAGGAAGAAGGGAGGAGGGAGGGAGGATCAAGAGAGAGAGAGAGAGAGAGAGAATCCCTATCAGGCACTGTGCTAAGTGCTAGGGAAAGGAAAGAAGAAAGAAAGGGAGGAAGGGAGGGATGAGGGAAGGAAGGAAGGAAGGAAGGAAGGAAGGAAGGAAGGAAGGAAGGAAGGAAGGAAGGAAGGAAGGAAGGAAGGAAGGAAGGAAGGAAGGAAGGAAGGAAGAAGAAGTAAAGAAAGAGGAGGAGAAGTGAATAGAGCACCAGCCCTGGAGTCAGGAGGATCTGAGTTCAAATGTGACCTCAGACACTTAATGACTGGGCAAGTCACTTAACCCTGATTGCCCTGCCTTCTCCCCCTCCAAAAAGAAAAAAAAAAAGAAATGGGGGAGAGAGACAATCCTTATTAGGTACTGTGGTAAGTGCTGGGGAAAGGAAAGAAAAAAAAGAAAGAGAGAGAGAGAGAGAGAGAGAGAGAGAGAGAGAGAGAGAGAGAGAGAGAGAGAGA
>NW_027186296.1:61566629-61585068 GCF_028583685.1 Petaurus breviceps papuanus | reverse complement strand
GAAGGAAGGAAGGAAGGAAGGAAGAGAGAGAGAAGGAAGGAAGGAAGAGAGAGAGAAGGAAGGAAGGAAGGAAGGAAAGAAGGAAGGAAGGAAGGAAGAGAGAGAGAAGGAAGGAAGGAAGGAAGGAAGGAAGGAAGGAAGGAAGGAAGGAAGGAAGGAAGGAAGAGAGAGAGAAGGAAGGAAGGAAGAGAGAGAGAAGGAAGGAAGGAAGGAAGGAAAGAAGGAAGGAAGGAAGGAAGAGAGAGAGAAGGAAGGAAGGAAGGAAGGAAGGAAGGAAGGAAGGAAGGAAGGAAGGAAGGAAGGAAGGAAGGAAGGAAGGAAGGAAGGAAGTCTTTGCTCTCAGGTACTTTATAATCTATTAAGTAGTAAGACAACACACAAAAGGAAGCTGAAAAGGGAGTGGGACTAGAAAGGTACCCAGCATGGTAACCTGGTGGGAAATAAAGATGATTGTCCTGGGCACTCTCCTTAAATGGAGGTTCTGAGAGGATAGGATAATATGGACAAGAATAGCAAAGGATAAGAAAGTTTGTCTGGGTGGCAATCTGTACCAGTAAAGAGGGATTTTTTCAATAGAGGGATTTATCAATTGAATAATAACAAGTTTTATAAACCACAAAATACTCACAGAAGATACCAAGCTCTGTCCATTCCTGTTTTCTCTAGACTAAAAGCTCCACAAGCAGGAAAGGTAGATGCTTTGAATTCTATTTCGAGTCCCATATGTTGGCATGCCCAGTTTATTTTCATTCACAGTGTATTGATCATGGTGGTGATATCCATCCTTGAGCTAACTGGCAGGAGTGTAATTGATGAGATGACAAACCTATCCCTTCAATTATTATTTAAATGACATGTGAATTTGACACATACCAGAGTTGCCACAGTTTTCTTCCACAGGGAAGAAAACAAAAAACTCTATAGATTGGGCTTCAAAGAAGCTGAGTTTGCTATTTACTAGCTGTATCACTGTGGTAAGTCAGTTAGATTTTCTGATCCTGTTTCCTTATCTGTGAAACAAGGATAATTATATTTACCCTGGTCATCTTATAGGATCATTGTGAACATTAAATGAAACAATGTGCATGAAAATGATTTATAACTTGAAAACACATAGCAGTAATTTCTTGTTTATTACTGTTATGATTGGTTTAAACAGAGAGAATGGGCTGGATTGCCTTTGAAAAATTGTGAAGTACTTTAAATGACCTTGAACTTTTCTTCTTTAAGAAAAGTATATCTTTTGTGTTTACAAGACCTACAGTTCACCAAATATTTCCTTTCCCTCTCCCTCCTGCCAACCTTTATAACAATTTGAAAAGGAGGAAAACAGTTGAACAAAACTAACCAACATATCAAAAAAGTCATTCACATCTGAAAAGAAGTGGGAAAGTGCCTTCTCACATCTGCAATCTGGGGCCAAATTTGGCTACTTTAATTTCAGTCATTCAGTTTTGTTTTGTTTGCTATTGTTCCTTCCATTTACATTGTTGTAGTCATTAAGTATATTGTTTTCTGGTTCTGCTTACTTCACATTGCATAAAATAATCCGTTTTCCAGGGTTCTCCACATTCATCATATTCATTGTTTCTTACAGCAAGAAATGAATTATGTACATTCATGTACCACAATTTGTTTAGCTATCCCCCAGGACATGGAAATCTACTTTGCTCCCACAAAAAGTGCTGGTAAAATATTTTGGGATCTATAGTGGTATTATACGATTTTTGTAGTGGCCTAAGCCTGACTCAGGCCATTCCCTTGGAAATTTAAGTCTGATATTGGAATAAAATGAGACACCTATAGGTTATTCAATAGTTAATAAAAGGAGATTTACTTAGCTATAAAATGAAGAGGATAATCAATAACTATGCAGTACGCGTCTGAAGGTGGCCTCTCTAGATCTCAGGGTATCAGTCGTATCAGAAAGGTCCATGAATCCAGATGAGTGGGTCTTCTTACGTCTTTAGGAGTTTGGGTGATTAGAAAGAGATGTGCCCTGAGGTCACTGGGAAGCTATCAACAGCTGGTGGCTAAAATCTTAGCCTCCTAGGTCAACTAAGTCTTGGATAACTTCTCTGTTTCTTAGGATAACAATTAGCTTAACCTACGTTGGAAGGGGTAGGGAATTCTGGATTAACTCAGCTTCCCATCACGGAATACTATAGTCTCTGAAGGATTTCAGTTGAAAATCACACAAAAGGTAATGGTGAGATAAATGATGGGGTTGAGAAGGCTACAACACACCACGGACAAGGAGTTATGCAGAAGTAATAGTGTGAAGGTGATCATCAAAGAAATGTATGGATGAAAAAGAAGATAGATTAGCCATGTAAAGAGAGTGAGGGAAAACCAATAGGTAGTCTTTATGAATGTTCTGCTGGTGTCTTCCTCATTTCAAGAGAATATGAGGAAGCAAGGAAGGAAGGAAGGAAGGCAATAAATATTTATTAAGCAACTACTATGTGCTAGACATTGTGCTAAGGAACTTAAATAATATCATTTAATCCTCACAACAGCCCTGAGAGGTGAGTTCTATCTAGCTTTTACAGTTAAGGAAATTAAAGCAGACAGAAGTAAAATGACTTGCCCAGGGTCACACAGCTAGTTAAGTGACTCAGACTAGATTTTAACTCAGGTCTTCCTGATTCTAGGTCAAGTGCTGTATCTACTGTTCCACCTTGTTGCTTATGTTGAAGTTTGGGGTTCAGGGGTGCTTGAGACCCCAAAATACTGACGTAACAGGTCCTAATGAATGAATTCAACTCACGCCTTCTCTCAGCTAAAGTAAAACAAAGTTTTTTAACCATAATGGGTAAACTCTTAAGGAGCCTAAGTATTTGTGACACTTGTGTTGAAAGCCAGAACAATCTGACACAGACTGAGTCTGAGGTAGATTGAATCTCAGTCAGTTCATGGAAGCAAGATGGATCTTATATACAGAAAGATTGTGGGAGGGATCTAGGGTTGGTCTAGAGAAGGGGTTTGGGGAGGGTCTTGAGGAAGAGTCTAAGGAGGATCTTTATGGGACTGAGGTCAGACTCCAGTAATGGGATTAAGGGTGGGAAATAGCTGAAGGCTACCTGGAGATGACAGACATTGGGGGACTAAACAAGTTTAAGAGTAACAGATTAGGGTATAGATATTTTGATAGAATCAAAGGTGGAAAGTAGCTGATCAATGGAGGGCTAGGCTAGGTTAAGAGTAATAGAGATTTAATCTGGCAATAATGAAAGGTTTATGGCCTCAAGCAAATGCCTCATCAAATGGGAAGATTCAAGGAGAGTTCAAGGGGCTTTCTGGAGCCCTCGATGTGTTTATTGGGCCCCTTAGGACAAAATTCTGGGGAAACATAGATTAGAGTCATACAGGATGGGCAAACATAACTGGGCTCCCATCTATGTCAATGGAAGGAGTATCCACCTGAATGACACAATAGATCTACTAGTGTTATGATCATGCTGTGGATCATATAAACCGTGAGAATGCTAATCCCAACTCCCATTACCGCTGATGAGTCCAGTCCCCAAAACTTGATTACATCTCTCCTTCGGGAGATGGTCATCCTTCCTGGTCAGGAATGGTCAGGGTTGATTTTCTAAAGCCATTGGTTTGAGCCCCCACAGGTGCATTCCCCCACCACCATTATCAGTTAAAGATCAATTGAGTTATTTTCTATAGATAAGTAGTGTGAAGGTGCTCAGCCCTAGGCAAATTTTGTTCAGGTGGTGACACTCCTCCATAGGAGAAATAGGTCTGATAATTGACCAGCACTTGGTATTTGTTAAAAACCAAAGACCACAAATGTAATTGAGCATGAAGTAAAATGGTGGCTACTTGGGCCTCTTTTATCCAAATTTCTGTATTATGCAAGGTGGCAATTGTAACTAAGAAGCAGAGATAATGTCTGCACATCTAAGGCTTTTCCGTAGGACGAGCCTAGTAGCATGTTTAATAGCCACTTAAGACTCCAGCAGCCAAAATGTCAGTCAATAGTATTGATCTGCACCTTCACAAAGGAGTTGAGATAACAACTCCTTATTAGCAAAGACTTTGATCATGCAAGGTATACTTTACTTTTATTTACCTAGGTAAACAAAAGACTTTCACTAAAGGACTTTAGCCTTGGGAAGATCAATGAGATGTCTTAAATAGACAATACTTCCAAAGGGAAAAATCCCATACTCTATTATACCCCAATTTTCTTACACAAGCAAAGCCAAAGGCTTGGACTCACTAAGCCTTCTCTTTCTTCTCCCTCACCCTCCTTACTTTCTGACTGACAAATGTTTCTTTTTCTTTTTCCAGGCTACACATTGAGAGAACTGAAATAAAAATATTCGGAGACCAATGAACTTTTTTTTTTAATTTACACTTTAAAGTGATTTTAAAGTTCATAAAGTCCTTTTATATACATAATTTTTTGAATTCTTAACCTTTTGATATGGAATAGTATAACCCTTTGATATGGGGTAGATATGGTGTAGAGGATAATAGTATTATTATCCCCATTTTACAGATTGTATAAGAAAACTAAGGCTCAGAGAGATGAATAACTTGTCCACAGTTATAAGTCTGGCAAGTAATTGGATAAATAGGGGAGGATTGAAGGGACAGGACTATTCACTCCTGGAATGTACCATTCAATGATAACAAAAGATGAAGAAGAAGGCCAAACTATACAATTATTATTTTGCTTCTCTTTCTTGTGCTGAGTAGAATAACTTTTGTATTGGATAGTACAAAAATGGCTATTAGAAAGTTGAAACCACAAATAAATAGGGATGGAGGGAGATAGTAAAACCTGCCTCCCTCCCCCCCACTGGTTTGATGAATTCCATTAACCAAGACAACCAGAACTGCAGCCCAAGAGACTGCAAGACACAGAGCTCAGATTCTAACCTATGTCTTCTCGTATAGATGGCCACTGATTTTTCCACTGTGCAGCAATGCCCCTTTCTCGCTCAGATGCCAACTTCCACAGCTTCCTTCTCTTCTCAGGCTGCCAATGTATAGATCAATTCTCCTCCCCAGGGAAATGTTATTCAAGTACCCAAGTTCATTGTAGAGAAAAAATAAGAATTTGCATGTACAGTGATGAAAAACAGATATCTTCCTTGCCAATGAATTCAAGGCTGGAGTACCATTCTTCATTCTGTTTGGTTTGGTTTTTTTTGTTTTGAGCAAATGAATTAGAAGTGACAACATTTCCCCACTGTGTTAATTGGACTCCTTGTGGTAAAGTTCTGGGGAGACATAGAGTCATAAAGGATGGGCAAATGTGGTTCAGTTGCAATCTATGTCATTGGTTTTTAAATAACCAACCCATTCAATATTCCTACTAACTTGCGTACACGATATGCACAATCTGAAATCCTCCAGCACACACACTTCTTCTCTTTGCCATGAAGAATCAACCCAAAGTCCATCTCTACAAAGCTTCAGCTGGACTCCTGAATTCCTTGCCTTGGAGTCAGTTTACTACAGTAAGACCTCTCAAACATGGTTTAACAGCAGGCATAGGAATGAGGAGGGGGGTTCTAATTTCCTCTTCATGAAATAGGTTCCCTTTATAATTCTATGATAGAATCATAGAAACTCAAATGGGAAGGGAAGCCATTCAGTCCAATGAATACCTGAACTGCAAGGGGGGAAGGGGAAGGGGGAAAGCATTTACATAGCACCTACTATGTGCCAGGCACTATGTTAAACACTTTATAAATATTATCTCATTGCATCCTTACAACCCTACAAGATAGCTGCTATTATTATCACCATTTTAGAGTAGAGAAAACTGAAGCAAATAGAGGCTAAGTGACTTGTCCAGGGTCACATAACTAAGAATTATCTGAGGAAAGATTTGAATTCAAATCTTCTTGACTCCAAGATCAGTACTCTATCCACTGTGCCACCTGGTTCCCTCTAATTGCTAGGAAGTTGTATTTTTTTATTCCAAATGTATTAATGCATTTATTATATATATATTATTTTTATATTTATATAAGATATTTTTATATTTATATTATTAATATAATTAATCTCTCCAATGACACAGATAAAAAACCCATCTACACCTGCTATATCCCATATGATTCCTGTCCACATCTTCCTAGACCTTTTCCCTTATATTGAACCTAAAGCTATTTCTTCAACTTCCATCCATAGCACCTCCATCTGGCCTTTGGAGACACATAGAACAAATACAATCTCATTTCCAAATGGCAAACATTCAGATGCTTAAACACCAATCATTATTCCTGGGAAACAAAGAAAAGTAAAAGACAGTCCCCTGTTCTCAAGGTGTTCACAGTCTAAAGGGGAGAGATCATGTAAACAACTATGTAAAGACAAGTTATGTGCCAGATAAATTGGAAATAATCAACAGGGGGAAGGTACTAGAATTAAGGGAGATCACAGAAGGCTTCCTGTAGAAGGTAGGATTTCAGCTGAGGCTTGGAGGAGGCCAAGGATGTTCCCACCTACCCTCAAATGTTCTCTAGACTCTCATGTGACATATTTTCTCATTCCTTCTCCATCTTCTTTACTCTTTTCTGAACATGCTCCAATTTGTCTATATCCTTCTTAAAATGTGGTGCTCAGAAGTGAACAAAATTCCTAGGTAAATCTGTGTCGCTCCTAAGAATTCTTTTCTGAGTCAAGCAACTGAGGTACTCAAAGTCATTCCCTGGAAACTATAATCTAACAATTCAAAGGCCCTGGTTGATACTAGGTAAAAGGTCATTTGTAGATTTGGCTAGCTCCATCTGGGTGACTGAAAAGCCGCTCTGGAGTCCATCTGTCTCCTAGTCAGGGGACTTCTAGCTCCCCCTGCTTCTAGGAAAATGTGTATGAGGCCAGAGGAGCACAGCTAGAGTCACACACCAGAGATGAGCTCCATTTCAACAAATTCATCAGCCATTTAGAGTTGCAAAGTTTAGCTAAGGAATGGTCCTTGATCTCAAGTAATTTATTGTCTAGGTTTCATCTACACCTGGCTGGGAGAAGAGGAAGCATATTAGCTATTTTATCCCTATGTTAGGTGATGGTTTCAATTGTCAAATTAGCCCAGCTTTTGGGAGGATCATGGTATATAATCTGTAGACAAGTACAAAGTTTCAGGCTCATTAGAGTTCCTGGTGGTTTACAGAGGCTCAGTTGTGGTGTCTGGGGTTTTCTCCCAAGTTTCCTTTTGTATTTGTTTTGTATGGACCTTGCTGAAGGCTGTTGACACTCTGAGGGAGGCAGCCAGGAATTTATGTGTGGCACCTCTGGGTTTCCCCCAGGTGTTGTCTATATTTCCATGTTCAGGCACCTATGACAATCCCTACATAAGTCAGATCCCAGGAAAGAAGTGATACTAACAAGGATTCATCCTGTAAAATCAGCCTAAGAGCTTTTTCCCTTGTGGCTGAGCACAATCCCTCATCGCCTGATGATGGGTGAAAAATGTGACCTAGTGGTAAAAATCAGACAGGACCCTAAGCCCTTTCAGAACCATTTTCTCTCTCATGTTTCAGTGTGGTGGTAGACTGGCCTGCCAGTATCTGGTATCCTTTATTGTCCTCCAGAAGACTCATGACAGGTTCTTTTCTGAGTTCCTGTACAGTTATCTTAGGAAACATCACAAGAACCTCACCTTTCCTAGTAGCTCCAGAACCAGGAGCCTGAAAAGATTTCCCTGGACAGAAAAAAATCATTCACTGCCCAGGAAATGCTGACAAAAGGGCTCATTATCTTAAGTAAAGAAGCTTTCTATGTCCCTCTATCCCTGGACTCAAGTTTTCCCAAGAAAGACTTACGGGATAGAGCTGTGATTCTCAGAGTCTGGTCTGCAGACCCTTGGGAGTCCTTGAGACTCTTTTAGGGGGTTGTAAGATCAAAATAATGCTAAAACATTATTTGATTATTAAAATACCTCTCACTTTTTCAGCTACATGTCTATGAGACCAGATTTTCTTCATATACTTCACCCAAAACAACATATCACAGAAGATTGAATGCAGAAGCAGATATGAGACTCTATTAAACCAAAACAGTACCACTCTTCTACTTTGCTTTGATTTGGAAAACATTTTTCATTAGAATTTTATTTATGTCAACATGTAATTGCTTTATTATCATTTTAAATGAATTAATACATATTTTTAAATGTATTGTTTTCCATTTCTAATATGATGAATATTGATAAATATAGCCCACATAAACAGAACTCTTCAGGATCCTCAATAATTTTTAAGAAGTTAAAGGGGTCCTGTAACCAAAAAGTTTGAGAACCATCAGGATAAGGGAAGACCTAAGCATTCCATTTTCTTTTGGTCCACATTTTCTGAAGGAAGTAACTAAGTAAAGCTAGGGGGTTCCTTGAGGCCCCTCTTAACTGGGAGGGAGGGGCCAAGCACCAGCCAAAATCTCTAGGATGGGGAAGCTTGTTTCCTAACCTTCTTACTTGACTTTCAGCAATGTTCTCCCATTTGCTAGTTATCTTCCTGGACCTTTGTGCTATCCAAAAACCCAAATATAGCATTTGACTCAGGTCCTCACTCCCCCCAAAATTCACTATGTTCCAAAATTGACCCTTTCCTCAATTTCACTTCCCCAAAATTCCCCTGCCCTGCTTCATCAGTTGCTAATGTCAATTGTCAGGGAAACTGGAGACTGAACTATTTCACATTAAGATGTGAATGACTGATGGCTTCCCAACTTAAATCTCCCAGATATAAATGATGTTTCCTAACTAAAATAAACGTCTAATTGGTAGACTCAGCAACTAAGAGGGCAAATGTGTTTGAAAAGAATAGTATTCCTAGGGCTCTGAAAGTCTGAAAACTCTTGGCCATTTGGGTTGCTGTTGATTACAGCAACCTCCAGCTGCTTCCTAGTATTTCCACTATCTCTCTACCACGGTATCCTAGAAATGTACCCCACCCATCAGGCCTCACTGCCGATACTCAAGCTTTCCTCCTTTGTTTTGCCAAATGAGCTTTTCCTCACGAAATACCTTACCCAGTCTTCTTCCCTAGGTCATTAAGCAGGGTGACAGAGACCTTCCTTGGCACCCAACTTTAAGAAGGACAACTCTAGACTCAGCCCCTCCCTCTTTGACAGACCCCTCTAAAGTAAGCCTTTTACCTCTTGGGAGCTTGGGTGGGATCAGAGGAGCTGCTGGTTCAACACAATTCAAAATTTACCAAAGTCCACAAACTCAGAGACTAGTGACTAAAACTGCTTTGCCCATGATATTCAAACAAAGTTCTACTACCTATTCATTCAGCAATTATTATGTGCAAGAAACCATGGCACAATCTATCCTCACTGAGGTTCTCTTGTCAGTCAGCAGAGCCCAGATTTGTATCTAAGAGGGCAAATACTAGACAGGTGGTAATGCTAAAAGCTCACCTTTCTTTTGTAGCTATACTTCCTGAGAAGATGTCTACACGGCCTCCACCTGTTTTGCACTCCCTCTCTTCTTAGCTGTTTACAATCTGGTTTCTCACCAAAACTTCTCCCTCCAAAATTACTAACAATTTCACAATCCATTAGATTGTTAATCAACTTGAGGGTGAGAACTGTCTCTTGCCTCTTCCTGTATAACACTTAACAGAGTGCCTGGTACATACTAGGTCCTTATTAAGTAATTTTTGATCGATTGATCTCAATTGCCAAGTCCTAGGGCCTTTTCTCAATCATTTTTTCCCACCACTCTCTCCTGATTCTTCTCTTACCTATCTGATCATTCTTTCTTAGTCTTCTTGGTTGGATCTTCATCTAGGTCATGCATGCCATCCTTGAAGGTTTCACAGGGCCCTGGCCTGTGCCCTCTTCTCTTCTGTCTCTATACTTTTCATTTGATGATCTCATCAGCTCCCATGGATTTAATTATCATCTCTATGCTGATGATTCTAAAAATTCTTCACCTCTCTGCTGACTGCTGGTCCCATATCTCCAACTACCTACTAGAAATCTCAAACAGGGTGTTCCACAGACATTTTAAACTCAACATGTCCAAATTTGGACTCATCTTTTCCCCAAAATGCTTTCCTCTTCCTAACTTCCCCATTATCGTTAAGGGCAAAATCCTTAAAACTAGATGTCATCCTAGCCAGGGGTGGGGAAGCAGGGGTGGCCCTCTAAGTCTTTCAATGCTGCCCTTTGACTGAATCTACTCACTCTTTCTTAACTCCCCAGCATAACCAATTTGTTACCAAGGCCTGTCAATTTTACCTCTATAATAACTCTTGCATGCATCTCCTTCTCTCCTCTGACAACTTCCACAGTCCTGATACAGGCCCTTATTTCCTTACATCTGAACTTAATGCAATAGCCTCCTGGTTGGTCTGCCTGACACAAGTCTCTCCACACCCCAATCCATCCTTCACTCAGCTAACAAAGTGATTATCCTAAAACAGGGGCAGGAATCTTCAGCCTTGAGGCCATATGTGGCCCTCCAGGCCCTCAAGTGCTGCCTTTTGACTGAATCCAAAGAAGCTGCACTTGAGGACCTACAGGGCCACATGAGGCCTCTAGGCTGCAGGTTCTCCACTCTTGTGACCTAAAACCTTAGTCTGACCATGTGACTTAGCCTACTCAATAAACTCTAAAAGCTCCCTAACATCTGCAGGATCAAATATAAAATTCTCTATTTGGTGTTCAAAGTCCTTCATAAATTGCCCAACCCACCCACCTTTCCAAGTCTTCTTACACTTCCCCTCAATCTACGCACTCTGGAATCTATAGTGATATTCACTTCCTTGCTGTTTGATGAAAAAGAAATTCTTCCTTTCTTGGACTTTTCTCTGGTTGTCTCCCAAGCCTGGAATGCTCTCCTTCCTCATCTCCACCTCCTGAATTCATTGGTTTCTTTCAAGTCCCAGCTAAAATTGCACCTTCAATAAAAAGTCTTTCTCTATTCCCTTTAATGCTTTCCCTCCATAATTTATTTCCTATTTTTCCTGTTTGTGCATAGTTGTTTGCATTCCCTCTCCCCCAATAGATTTTAAACTTCTTTAAACTTTAAACACAGGGGCTATATTTTGCTTTTTGTATCCCCAGTGCTTAGCATAGTGCCTAGTACATAGTAAGTGTTTAATAAATATCTATTATAGGGGCGGCCAGGTGGCTCATCGAGTAAGAGCAACGGCTCCAGTGTCAGGATGACCTGGATCAAATCCGGGCTCAGATACTCAGCACCACACCCAGAAATAACTGGCCGTGTAACCTTGAGCAAGTTACTTAACCCCGATTGCTTTAAAATAAATAAATATCTATTATTTGTCACTGACTGAGATGGAGGGGGGCAGAGGGAGCCTCAAATGGGAAGAAAATTAATTTCTTTTTTTTCCCTTTAACATTTGAGTGCATCAACTCAATGTAGTTGTTCTTTGACTGGCTTCATTTCATTTCCTATATTTTAATATATTCAAGCTACAAATTTAACATAGTTGGGGTGGGGGTAAAAGAGAGTATAGTATAACAGGGACCAAATTTTGGGTGGCTAATATTTACAATTTAACACATTATCCTATGTGGAAAAATAAATGAAGTCTGATCGATATTAATTTGAGGGTCTTTTTACTTGTGTATTTCAGACAACAGCACTTATATAAGTAAACCGCCTTATAAACTGATTAAATAAAAACTGGAAATGTGCTTTTTCAAACAGACAAAATGGAGAGAGAAATTTTGAGGATAGTTCCCCACTACCTTCCCAACCCCACACTTAAAATCACTGGCTTGAAAGGACCTCAAGAGAACATTTTTGCCTCTGGAAATGAATGTACTCAAACCATCCTGAATGTTCTTTCACTCTTTGAAGTCTCTAGATTACACTGAGGATCCCTTCTAACATCTGACAACTTTTATAACTCGGCATCCTATATTTTGAAGTTATTTTGTTCTGTGCAGAGAACAGCCAAAGATAGATGGTCTTCTGTCCATCTTCAATGTTCACTGAGTGCCATATACAAGCACTGTGCTATGAGCCAGTTAATGTGCAAAAGGAGAAAAGTGGTCCCCAACATTATCTAATGAAAGGCACTGGAATACACACACACACACACACACACACACAAACCGCGACCAATAGGAATTCAGATAATTCTAACCCTCAGTGAGCCTACACTGAACTTTTACGAGAAAAAAAAAGGCAAACTTTTATGAGCAATTTTGACAATGTATCAATGTCCAGGTTTTATGTTAGTTACTGCAGTCAACCTAATCACCTGCACATTTCCACCCACTTTTCTATCCAAATCCTTCACTCAGACCAAATGGGAAATAGTCCCAATGCCTTGCACATTAACTGCCCTTCCTCCCAAACTCCCTGCCTGTTGAAATCCTAAGACCCAGTTCAAATGCCACCTCATCCAGGAAACCTTTATTTTCCGATGTCCCTAGCTGGTAGCAAGCTGCAGGTCTCCTTTCTCTGAACTCAAGGAACACTTAGTGCTAACCTTTTTCAGGGCACTTAACAATATACCGCTTTGAATGAGTTGGTAGAGCATTTGGTCTGGGGTCAAATCGGACCTCAAACTCTTCCTCGTTGTGTGACCCTAAGCAAGTCACTTGACTTGCCCGCCTCGGTTTTTCCCATCCATAAAATGGGAATGCCATTGTCGGATCAAATGAAATAATAATTGTAAAGTGCTTGGCACTGTGTAAGCATTATATAAAAGCTAGCTATCGTTGTTGTTATTATTATTATTAAAGGAGACCAGAATTGTATGCCGTAGCACTTAGCACCGGGCTCGGAACGTAGGGAGTGCTAGTTAAGTGTTAAGTTATTCTTATGTAAACGTATCACCTCCTCACCCCAGACTAAAAGAAGACTCACTAAGGGACCTTGTCTTACTCATGTTTAAAGCCCCTCACATTTCTTCTAAGCGCATTGGAACCCTTCGATAACGGGGGTGATGGGGTTTGACAGTGGCTTAAATGCACATTTATGAACAAGTTACAATTTTCTAGGACTTTGTGTAGAGATCAGCAAAAAGAAAGCAGCTGTTGCAGGCAGAGCCCAGCTAAGTGTAAGCCTGACAGAAACCTGCGAAGGTGGAGCAATGAGTGGTTCCTTCGAAACCACGCAACTCACTCCCGAAACCCAGATTATGCTGCGTTTTGTTTCCCAACTTCAGCCCTTTGGTGAACAAAAGCGCCTGTCCCTTTAAGAATCCCAGTCGAAGCTCTTTTTCCCCCTCAATTCTTCTTCCCTCCCCCTCCTCCAATTAGGCAACCTAGTCTAGGCTCCCACCCCTTTCTCTTCCGGGACAGCGAACTATGGGTTCAGCTTCCTGTCCGTCACAGTGGAGGCTCTTCTGATTGGTTTGTTGCCCTCAGGTGGGGGAGGGGGGAGCGAGGGCCGGGAAACTAGTTTGTTTGCAGCGCCCTCGCTACATAGTATCCAGAGTGCACGTTCTAGGGGTGGGCGAGGGGGAGGGGCAGGAGAGGCCGGAGAGAAGCTGGAGGAGGAGGAGGTGGAGGCAACATGAGCATCGTCCGGGCGACCGGAGGTCACTGATTGGGAAGAGCCGCTACAGGGAGCTAGAACGGGGGATCAGCGGGCAAGGGAGTGCCCCTGAAGTAAGTACCTGTGTCCGCGCTCAAGGTGCCCAGAGGGAGCGCTGCCCTGTCCGCAGAACGCACTGTTGAAGCAGGTTTGCCCATGCACTCTCTCGGGCCCTTTGCAAAGTGCTGGGCGCCGGGGCAGCAGCAAGGGAGTGGGCACGGTCAGGCAGCCTGGCTCGTAGATGCTGTTCTGGGCTCTGCTAGAGGGTCGGGAAGGCGGGCTGGGAAGCCGGGTGTGAGAACTGTCAATCCTCCCTCTTTGACAGGCAGCCCTGCGGTCAGGACTTGACTGAGGGACGATCCACTGGAAGTGAGTTCTATGTACCGTAGCCAGCAGTTCCTGGGAAAGAGGAAACACCGAGACAGACTCACCCCAGGCAAGACACCACAGGGGTATTTCTAGGCTTTGAATCTAATGAGGACTAGCCTCCGAATCCCTTCTCTCTCTCTCTCTCTCTCTCTCTCTCTCTCTCTCTATCTCTCGTGCTATGAGCCTCTCTCTGTCCCTCTCTCTCTCTCTCTCTCTCTCTCTCTCTCTCACTCACTCTCTCTCACACACACACACACTTTTTTTTTTTTGTAATTTTTTGCAGCTTTAGGATCCTGGGAGAACATTTGCTAAGCCCCGGGTGAGGGAATGAATTGTTTTGCAGCAAATGGGTGTTTGGCTCTGGGAGCCTAAACTCTTCCCCCTGGGAGTTGTTTCTTCATTAAGTCTACAATCTTTTTTATTATTATTGATCCTGGAAAGAGGAAGATGTTTGCTTTTGAGAATGCTGGTGTCCCAGCTTTTTTACCCCAAGCTAAAACCCTGTGGTGCTTTGCTCTGAAAGCCAGATGGTCTTCTTTCCATATACCCAGATCCTTCATTTTTTTGAAAATGAAAACGTTGTATACAACAGCTATACAGCATCAGTCCCTTCCAGGAACAGAGCATAGGAATTGCTCATTGTTGGGAGTAAGGGAAAGTCCAGCATTCTGCTCTGATCTGTTTCCCAGCTGTGAGCTGCAGTTGTGAACAGTTTAAGCATCCAAGGTCCAAAGGAAGTGGGATGATTGGAGCATTTGGGGATACAGTGGGATGACTGGAGGATTTGGGTCCCACTCTGCTTTGCAATTTACTCTAGTAAAGTGCTTGTTGACTGGCTGACTCAAGTAAACAGCTTTTTGTTTGCTGTGAGAGGAGAACCCCACACATGCATTCTTACACTCATTTATCCATTCAGCCATTGTTTATTAAGCACCTACTATGTGCAAAGGAACGAGAGCTGAGGATGATACAAAGATGAATAAGGGAAGGCTAAGTTTGAGAGGGGACCATCACACCCATATAAAATACTGTAACTAGTGCAGAATATAGGATAATTACAAAGTTCCATGGATGGTTGGAGGAAGGAATGGTAATTTCTGACAGCATTGTCTACCCACATGATCCCATGAACATAAATTTGCAGTTTAGTGGAAATGAGGTCCTAAGGCAATGGTAGTTCTCTCAGACCGAGGCTCCTTAGTTATTCTCAGATGGAGCCCAATTAGTAGACTACAGTAAAAGAGAATGTCTTATCTGGGTAACTTTAGAGAGCAGCATTTGGGTAGTGGGAAGATCAGGGAATTTGAACTAAGTCAAAGAGGACTTGGGTCTACTTGGGGGTGGGGAACCTGTGATCTCGAGGCCACTTTACAGAACAAATTTGAATTCAAAGGGCCAAACTTGAGGACACAGAGGGCCACATGTGGTCTCAAGGCCACACACTCCCTATCCCTGGCTCTAGCCCTGTCTCCATGACTTACTAAGTGAATCTTTGATGATGATCTGCTCTCTCACAGGATGGATTTGAGGATCAAATGAAGTGGCAGTGGATGGGTATAAAAGGAATCTGAATGATATAAGGCAGGATACAAGCATAAACTGATGAAAGGGATATGTCTGTCATGTTGAAGGGGGTCCATCAGGGCACATTCAAGCCATAGATTTAGAGCTGGAGTGGATTTTAGAGATCATCTGGTACAAGCTACTCCTTTTACAGATGGGGAAACCAAGGCCCAGAGAGATGTAAGGGACTTGCCCAAGATCACACAGGCGGGAATTAGCAATGATAGCATTTGAACCCAGGTTTTCTGTCTGTGAATCTGGCATCCTCTCTGCTGTAATTTCACACTGCCTCCTCAGTAAGGAAAAAGGCAGGTCAAATCATTATGAAATTTACTTAGAATGCATCAAAACCTAAGTGGGGTTTATGGGAATAATTGATGTAGAAAAAGATCTATTGTCAGTTTGGTGAATAAAGGAAAATTTTCAGGTTTCTAGAGCTGCTAATCTTTAAGCCTTCTGAGTGTGAATATCTTCTTTTGAGAGTAAATTTCACAGAATTGGAAGCTCTTTAATCCTGTCTTAGCCACTCATCTGCCATTATCCTGGGATATATTCCTTTGCTTCTTTGGGCCTCAGTTTCCCAATCTGTCAGCTGAGGATGACATTTGCTAGCTAGGGTTTACTACCACACGAGTGGGAAGTTAGGATTCATGGGGGGATATTGAAGATGATTTCATTGAGGTACTGAGGAGAAAATGACTTAAGATGCATATCTGCAATTTAAAGAGCAGATTTCAGTTGCAGACTGAAAGCTACTTTGTATGTTTCTAAAATAGAAGTCATGCTGCCACAAGAGGTTCTGAACACCTTGTAAGGAAGATTGAATTATCTTTTCCAACGCTACTGCAGTTATTATATTGACTTCAAATGACTTTAAGGAGAGTAGTAGAAAGGGAGATAGAAATGTTAGAACCCTTCATTTCCTTTGTGCAGAGAGAAGTGGAACAGTCAGATGTCACTCAAGTAAGTCTGATGACAGGGTAATCACAGTGAAACCTACCAGTACATTCAGCATTCTTACTTCTAGGTCTTCTCATAGAGGGAAGAGGAGCTAATTACCTATAGATTCTTGGGCTTGGTGAATGTATATTTGTATTGTTTCAGATCTCCCTGCAAGGTACCTACCTAGTAAGGGAGAGAGGGACAGTTGGTCATCTAGCTGAGAGAGAGAAGTTCCATGGTGGCTCCTGTGAACACTTAGAACTATAGCTTCCATTCCCTCCCTCCTACCCTCACTACTCCCAAAGCTGTAGTCCAGGGGTGAGGGGGAGAGGAAGAGGAGGGTCAAGAATTATAGTTAGGCTCTTAACCATCCCTGTCACCCCACCCCCAACAGACGCTGGATTGATTTTTGCTCTTGCCAATGTTGGAGTTGAAGGTCCTGGACCAAACAGATAAACCACATGGTGGAATGAACTAGATTTGAATTTAAGAGACTTAGAGAGAAATTTTTCAGTGGATGCTTAACCAGCTCTGTGACTGGGTTTATTACTTAATTTAGAGCCTCAGTTTCTTTATCTGTAAATTTAGAGTAATAATACTGGCTGATTTTAAAATAGTATTTGAATGGCATATTACTACCATTGCCTATCTTCCCTGGGGCCATGTAGGAACTTAACTGGCCCCCATTTGTGTTGGGAAGAGGAAGAAGCAAATGCTCACCACCTATTGATCCAGTGCCCTCAGTTCCTTATCAGTCTGTGAGTGTAACAGTTCAAAAATCTGTGCTCAAAGATATCCCTGGCTAATGTGGGAAGGCTTTAGTTGTCCTGAGAAAATGCAAGCTTAAATGAATTGGTTAATTGAGATTCTGGTTTTCATTTAATTTGGTAAATTAAATCATTGAATTGTCTCAGCCACCGTCCATGTTGCTTAAATCTCTCCCTGTTGGAATGAATGCCTGCTAGGAAGCATTTAGCAACTATAATCCACAACCACCACCTTTCCCCACTTGACCTTTAACCAATATCTCTTTGATGGGTCTTTGCTTATCAACTGTACATCCCCACAGTGGCAGTTAGCCCTACTGAAGCAATCAAAATTCCTCCTCAGCAAGAATGAACCAGCTGCCTTTCTTGATCCAAGGATTCACTGCCACCCCAACATCAAGGGCAGAGGGCTGGCTCTATAGCAACTTGGTAGACATTTAGTTTGGGTCCATACCATTCCCTGCATACTCTTCATCTCAGGAACCAAGGAAAAGACAGGTAACTTGAAGAGTGGAGCTGCTGTGTTACTAGTTTGGGCAGTGGTTAGCATCATATATCTTCATCCATATTCTTGAGTGTTTGGGTCCCTGGCGCAGTTTTTGATTCCTGAGTCTCTCAATCTTCTGATTTGTCTGTTTCCTGACTCTAATTCTCTAGCTATGCACACATCTTTCCTATTTCCTTCCCCCCTCTACATTCACTCTTCCCTTTTTTTTTTCCTGACTGAGAAAGCAAGCCAGATTTGGAGGCAAGGGACAGGATTTAGGTACTTGTTCTACTACTTGATTAACTATAACTATATGACTTTGGACAAAGTACTTCCCCTCTCTGGTCCTCAGTTTCCTTACCTGTAAAATGAGGATAATGCTTGTATTACTTAAGTTTACTGCATTGTTTTAGGGATCAAATTAGATTATGTGTATCAAATGCTTTGTAAATATGAATGAAGTATGATATAAATGTGGGCTATCATTATGATGAAGATTTTGACATTCTTCTAATTACTTCATTACTTCATTCCGACCATATAGGATAAGCCATGGGGGGGAGGGATACATGGTAGCCAGACTGTAGGTTTAATTAAGGCACATCTAAGCTTTCTCAATAACTTTATTGAAACAAGTCTTTCCCAACTGTAGCTGCTTGTCCCCTCCTGACTCCACCTCCACCCCCTCACTTCCATTGATGTAAGAACTTTGAATCTTGTTTTGGTGAACTCCCTATCAGACTGATTTGCAAGCTTGTATTCTCCTGGCTCCCCAATCCTTTGGCATTGCCTGACCAGGGTGTGATCAAT
>NW_027186296.1:61392962-61566619 GCF_028583685.1 Petaurus breviceps papuanus | reverse complement strand
GAGAAATTGGAAGCAGATGTTTGGAGCTGTCATGTGTCACCCACCTCGAATGGACTAGAGAATTCCGTCCCAAACTGGAACCACTGGCTTCTGTGATTGAATGTCAGGGTAGGGTGTTGGCCCAAATCAGAGTTAGAAAAACATCCTGGAGGTGAATGGCTCAGCTTAAAAACCCAGGAATACAAGTAAGTCTCATCTCATCTAAATTCCTTTCCTTCCTTTTCCTCAGCTTCCCATAGGAACTCCTATAAGATTAATAAACCCAGATGGATTGATTGGCCTAGGAGAGAAAGAATGAGCACGGAGAGATAGAAAGCTAACATTGATATAGTGCAATAAGCTTTTCAAAGTACTTTATTTTCTCACTTATGTGATCCTCACAAAACTATGAGGAAGGTACTATTATCCCCATTTTACAGATGAGAAAACAGGTTTAAAGAGGCAGTGACTGGAACAACTCTTTTGCCTCTATTCATCTCTTTCAACTACCACTTGCTGACCCTGTGTTAGATGAATCTTCTGCGCTTCAGGGGCCACATCTTCTGCAGAAATCTGTCTGAGGAACTAAAACCATGCCTTTCCACACCCACCACTGCCAAGAATAAGCATTAGACTGTGTGAGATGTGTTGCCAATACATCAGAAAATGTAGGGATGGAAAGAAAAAGAGGAGAATGAGGTAGCCCTTGCTCTACCTGCTTCCTATCTGCCCACCAGGGAAAGCTGACTTGATAAATCAGAAAGTTCATCAATTACCTAATTAGGATAAGAGAAACCTTTTTCTTTAAAGGTTCACCAGGCTGCCTTGCCCAAACTGTATTACTTGTGTGTGGACAGCTTGCAAATTGTACCTTTTGGGGATAGAGATAGTGAGAGGACAAAAGGGAGGGGACAAAACTCTGATATCTAAAGTCAGGGTGAGTTCATGAGAAGAAACAGTGGGGGGGGGGGAATCAAGAGAAATGGTTTCTAGATACAACTTTGCACTATCAACCAATCAATATCAATCAGTCAATAAACATTTATTAAGTTAGCGCCAGGCATTAAGGGGTCACTCCATCTCTCTGGGAAACAGCACTGCCCACCAAGAGGGTTGTGAAGAAAGTCTCTGGGAAACTAAAGCTAGCTTTAAAAATTGTAGAATGATTTCTTCACTTCATTGCTGTTGCAAAATCATTCCAATTCCTAGGGAAATAAGAGTTGTAGCCCTTCTATTCTCACCAGTGAAAACCAATCTGAAGACTGTGCCATTGTAACAGCCAACATATCATTAGGCTCTTCACATCATAGCCTGACTAGGGTGGCAGCTTTGCCCACAGAGCAGGGATTATTGAGGGTTTTTTTGGTGACAGATCCATCCCTCTGGAAATCTGAAGCCATTGGACCCCCTTCTCAGAATAATGTTTTTAGCTGCTTAAGATAAAATACATGGAACTACAAGGAAGCCAGTTATAGTAAAATATATTTATCAAAAAATTTTTTTTATTTTTAAAATTTTATTTTTAATTTATGGAATAAAACAAGCATTTCTATAACATAGTACGATTAAAAAAAAGATGGGTTGCACATGAAACTACAGTCTTCTATATATAACTTGCTGTTCCTTTCAAATACACAACAAAATTATCATGTAAATTTCTTTTTTTCTCCCTCCCTGGGGATGCCTACCATTAGACACAAATCAGTATATGTATACACACTACACACACATATGTAAAATTATTTTATACATCTATTTATCCATTCTTTGGATACAGACAGAGTCTTTCTCCATATGTTCTTTATGGTCAATTTGGATATTAAAATTGTCAATTACTTATTTGCTCAAAGTCATTCTAAAAATAATATTGCTGTTACTATATGCAATGTTCTCCTGGTTCTACTCATTTTACTCTTCATTATTTGATGCAAGTTTTTCCATGTTTTTCCAAAATCATTGAGCTTATCATTTTGTATAGTACAATAATATTCACTCATATACCACAACTTGTTTAGCCATCCCCCAATTGATGGGTATTCCTGCAATTTTCAGTTCTTTGTCAACACAAAAAAAGTTGCTATAAATAGATTAGAACATAGAGGCTCTTTCCCATTTTCCCTAATTGTCTTCAGAAATAAACCAAGTAGTGGTATTGCTGGGTCAAAGGGTATAAGCAGTTTAATAACTCTTTGGGCATAATTTCTGATTGCTCTCCAAAATGGTTGGATCAGTTCACAATTCCACCAACAGTGAATTAGTGTCCCAATTTTTCCCCTCCGACATTTGTCACTGTCCCCTTCTATCATTTTAGCCAATCTGAGAGGTGTAAAATGATACCTCAAGATTGTTTTAATTTGCTTTAATCAATAATTTAGGGCATTTTTTCATGAGACTATGAATTGTTTTGATTTCTTCATCAGAAAACTGCCTGTTATCATCCTTTGACCATTTATCAATTGGGGAATGACTCATATTCTTATAGATTTGACAAATTATCAAATTATTTTCAGAAACAAGTTCATGGACCCCAGGTTAAGAACCCCTAACTTAGAGGGTCCTGGCACCACTTGTTCTTCAGCTATTAAACCTATTGCTCAGTTATCAAGAATAGTTGGTTAAAATAGGAAGCTGCCAGTTGGTGGTTGCATCCTAGGTGAATTCCTCCACCCCAATCCTCTATTGTGGGTCTCTCTGGGTCTCAGTGACCCTCACACCAGGGAATGTCTTGGAGTCTCTCTTTGTGAAGCCTTGTACTAAGGCCTGAGTTCTCTGCTCAAGGTTTCCTGACCCCCAACTGAATTTGTCCTTAAAATTAAATTGCATTCATTCAACAAGCATTTATTAAACACCTTCCACATTGGAGGCACTTGAGATGTAAAGAAACTGTCCTTTCCTTCAAGAAACTTACATCCTAATGGAGGAGGGGAAAGCAGTGAGGATAGACAACCTGCACACAGAAAAGTAAATACAAAATAAATATATAAGCTAGATACCAGTAATTTCCAGGTTGCAGGGGTGACTGGTAACCGAGGGATCAAGACAGGCATCCTGTAGGAGGGAGGGGTTCTTTGAGATAAAATAGGGATTCCCTGACACAGTATGAAGGAATATGTTTCAAGAATGAAGTGGAGAGAAAATACCCTGTGCACAGTAAAACAGAGGTGGGAGATGGAAAGCCATGAACAATTAACAGCCAGTATGCCAGGTTTGGCTGGACTGAAGTGTTCAATATGCCTGGATAGGAAAACCAGAGTCCAACTGTGAGAGGCTTTTTTTTTTTTGGAGAGAGGAAGGCTCTTGGGGTTAAGTGACTTGCCCAAGATCACACAGCTAGGAAGTGTGTCAAATATCTGAGGTCAGATTTTAACTCAGATCCTCCTGACTCCAGGGTCTGTGCTCTATTTACTGCACCACCTAGCTGCCCTGATGTGAGAGGCTTTAAAAACCAAATGGGAGACTTTGTACTTTATTCTAAGGGCAAGAAGGACTCACACTGGACCTTCTTGAGCATGGGGTTTACTATGCTGAGACCTGTGCTTTAATATCACTTTGGAGGCTGTGTGGAAGATGGATTAGAGAGGGAAGAGGCCAGAAGCAAGGGAGACAAACTAGGAGGCTCCTGTTATATAGCCCAGGCAAGAGATGATGATGAAGCCTGGATGCCAGTGATGTGAATGGAGAGGAGAAAGATGCAAGAGAGACTGTGGACGTATGGTTTGTGGTACTTGTCCCTAGTACCAGAATGACCAATGTGAGTTACTAGGTCCAAGTCACATTCTTAGTGATGGAAGATTGGCATTGAACTGCCAATTCCTAGAGGGATAAATAAGAAACTTGACATGGCAATAAGTTCCCTCTGGAGTAGCTGATTACAGGTGAAATTCAGGCCCTTTAGGGAACTATAGCCAGACATACTTTCCATGCCCCAGGTATATTGTATGAAAAGAGTAGCAGCCTCTGGGAAATGACTTTAGGAGGGTTTGGTGGCCTGGCCCTCTTGGGATAATGATTCCCCAGTTGGCCTTGAGATGACTCACGCTTCTGAAGGATGAGAAGCTCTCAGTTATCCTTAACAGGTTTGCCTGAGCAATACCCAGTTCAGTAACCCTTGCTTCATTTCCTCAACAGGAAGGCAGAACCCACAAAGATAGAAAAACAAAATCTTTCAGAGGAACTTAGGGCTAGAGACAAATAGGTGTGTCGGTTTTGTTCACAATCCTGGTTGATCTGGCTATTGCTTGTGTAACTGGAAGGGATGGAATAAATAGAAAGCAGCACCCCTTAGAGAAGGCAAATATTTGACATTTGAAAAAATTTCCCATCTCAAAGGATTGTGAGGCTTTGGAATGTACTGAGTTTGAGGATTCTGTAATGGCTGGTTTTGCTCCCTTCACCCATTCACCTCACTAACTTCCTGGTGCCACATCTGGGCTTACTTAACCCCCCACCTTAGGACTTAGGACTTAGCTCCACACTAGGTCCTGGGGACTTTGCTCCAAGTGTCACATTGATTTTGCATCCCAACTCCATTAACCTAGTGCTTCATCCATTGTAACATTCTCCTCTTTCTTCTCCCTACTTCTGCCTTCTCCTTCCCACCCGACTACCATGTAGGCATGCCATCCCAGTAATTAGTCACTGTCCTGTTTCTCTTCCTAAGTTTCTGCCTTGGTGCACCCTTCCCTGTGCCTCAAACCCTCTAGGATGGAATCTTTCCCTTGTTCTTGCCAGTTTTTCTGAAGACTAGAGTCTTGCCCCTGGATCACCATCCCTATGACTGGGCCCCATACCTTGCAGCTAGATTATCCCTGACATTGCCTATCTCTGCCTAGTATGTGCCCTGCCTACCATTTTCCCCACCTTCTAGGACAGCTCCACCTATCTACCGATCTGCTTATTGCTTTCATCCCTATCTATTATCTGCTTTTATAATCTCCTATACTCCATTCACCTATATTTCTTCCTCCCTATATTACTTCTGTGGTCCTCACTGATTGTCTGCCCCATCTCTGTGGACCCTAATTACCTTTGCTCTAGCCCATCCCTCTGGGCACTGAACTCTACTATTGACACACTCCTCCTTCTGAGGCTTTGTTAAGTCTTGGGTAAAACAGTTGATCTAAGTAAGTTGATTTAGGGATCATCCTGCCTACAGGCAGGAGATATGAATAACATGACTTTCCCAGGTCTTCTAGATTATTCTGTTAGTGTCTGAGAATCATTTCCTTTAAGGGGAGGAAGGAAATCGACTCTTTGAACTGCGTGCCTTTCAACACCCAAGCGTCTTTCTGGATTCCCTGAATCTGCAGGCTACATATTGCAGGATGTTACAGTTGCTATTTTTAACATTCCAACCAATACTGTTTACTGGAAAGGTATAATTAGTAAAAAACAAAATGTCTAGTGTTGGCTGGTCAACTAAGCCATGTATGTAGCTTCAGGCAGGGGAGAGAACACAGGGCTGTTATGGATTTATGGTTTGTTGGTATGTAAAACAAAACACATGCACGTGCCCCGTGTTGGAATTGTCTCCTCTGAACCATGCTCCTGTTTCTTCTCTTTGACTCACAGAGGTTTCTTTCACTCAGACACTCACATCTGAACTTGATGCAAGACAGAAGTGTGATAATGTAACCAAGTAAGCTCAGGTGACTAATTTCTTCTGCTGCTTTAAGGGAGTGGCCAGGACTAGGAATATACTAGTCCCATTGTACTCTGTTCTGGTGGAGCAGTTAAGTGGCACAGTGGATAGAGTGCTGGGCCTGGAGTCAGGAGGACCTGAGTTCAAATCCCACCTCAGACACTTAATAGCTGTGTGACCCTGGGCATGTCCTGCCTGCCTTAGTTTCCTCATCAGTAAAATAAGCTGGAGAAGGAAATGACCCCCCAGTGTCTTTGCCAAGAAAATGGGGTCACAAAGAATCAGAAACAACTCAGCAACAACACTCTGCTATTGGCAGGACATGGCTAGAGTAGAGTACTATATACAGGTTTAGGTGCCACATTTTAAGAAGGATGTTAATAAGGCAGAGAGCATCTAAAGAAAGTCAGGAGGGTGGAAGGGCCTTTTAGATGATGCCATATGAAGAGAATGGAGGAACTCAGGATGCTTAGTCTGGGGCAGAAGAATACGATAGCCATCATATGGTTATGCACGCTTGGTCCTTTAGGGAAGAACTTGGAGAAGGGACTAGAAGTTGTAGAGACAAAAATAAATTAGTGCTCTCTCCAAGTAGAATGGGCTACACCAGACAGAATGATGAACCTGAAATTCAGCCTCAGACATTTGTGCAAGGGGGTACTATGGTGAATGGTACTACCATTTGCTAGCTGTATGACCTTGGGCAAGTCACTTTAACCCCTCTTTATCTCAGTTTCCTCATCTGCAAAATGCAATAATGCCTCCTATCTTCCAAGGTTGTTCTGAGGATAAAATGAGGTATTTGTAAAAAGTACTTTGCAAACCTTAAAGCACTATTGTATACACACAAATTACTGCTGTTGTTTACAGTTTCTCAACCTCTGCCTCTTCAAGCAAAGAGGGCTGGGGGACTGGTAAGCTGTATTTGGGCTTCTTGCTCAGGTATGGGCCTCTGAGGCCCTTTCCAACTCAGAGGGTAAACCCTGGGGACATGTGGCCAAGCAAAGCAAGCTGGCTTTCCTGTGCTACCAAGCCTTTTAGGCAGTTTCCAAAAGCAGCAACCATTGCTGTTCCTTCTGCTCCCAGAGAAGTACAGAAAGTTCCAGTTATTCACATGTACATGTTATTGCTCCAGTCAAATCAAGACCAGTGTCGCCATCAATTGCATTCATTGGCTAATACCCAGCATGTGTTTGAACAATTGGCAATTCAACACCAGCTTTTGACTAACGTGAATGACATAAAGCTAGGGTTGAGAACATAGGCTTCCTCCCTGTCATTTGTTTCTTTTCTTAGCTTAGCTAGGGATTTGGGTTCATTTGTTCAACAGATATTTACTGAAAACTGGACTTAGGAGTCAGGAGCCTAAATTCAAATCCCATTTAGGAATCTGTTTCTTTATCTATAAAATGGGCATAATATTTGTACTAGCTACTTCACAAGGTGGTTGTGAGGTCTGTGCTTCATTCATAAACTTTAAAGCACTATGTAAATGTGCTGCTATTTTGTCTATTATTTGACGTCTATAAACATCTATTAGGCTGTAAAGTAGTAGAGTAGGGGCTATAAAGAAATGTTCTACCCAGGGGGTTAGACTAGCTAACCTCTAAGGTCCTTTCCAGGTCTAGACCTATGACAACCCCTATGAACATTGTCACTGCCTATAAAGGAGCTTAAAAGCCAGTTATAGAGACAAAATCCCAAAAATTAATGAATATGAAAATTATAGGTTTTGGATACCTGTAATATTCTTATACAATATCAAACTTTAATATAGCATCAAATCAACACATGTTTATTGAGAATTTAGTATGTGCAAAGATTACGTATGACACAAAGATCTGTTATTTTGGGGTGATGTGCAGGGTGTTCCAAAAGTCTTAGTGCATGCAGTTTAAAACTATTTAAAAACTATTAAAGCTTAAAACTGCACAAAGATTTTTGGAACACCTTATATTTCCAACTGCCTCCTGCATTACTCTGTCCAGATGTCCCAGAAACACTTTAAATCGGGCTTCTAAGTCATTTTTCTGTCATGAGAACCTCTGGAGGTCTGGAAGAGGTTATGGACCCCTTCTCAGAATAATGTTTTTAAATCAAGGAAGGAGGTGCTATATTTCAGTTAGATGTTAGTGAAAATAAAGATATGTATTTTTCCCCATCCAGATTCATAGATCCTCCAAAATCAGTGTTCTGTAGACCCCAGGTTGAGAAGCTGTATCTTAAATTCATGTATCCAAAGCCAAACTTAACATCTCCCCACCCACCCAAAACTGATTCATCCTTCTGTCTTTCCTATTTCTCTGTGGTGTTATCTTTCACCTGTCCTCAAAACCTTCATGATATTATAGACTTTTTCTTCTCCTTTACCTTACCTTATCATCCAGGTACTTACCAAATCCTGTCAACTCTACCTCTTAACTAGAACTGAAATCTGTCACCTCCTTTCCATTCATAATACAGGCCCTTATTACCATATACCTGGACAACTGTGAAAACTTTCTAACGTAACTACCTACTCCAAGTCTCTCCTGTTTTTTAATCTCTCCTTCCTATCACTGTCACATTAATTTTCCTAATAAACAGATGTGATTATGTCATCCTTCAGCTAAAAACCATTCAATGGCTCTTTCTTGCCTACTGAGTAAAATCCAGGCTCCCCAGCCTGGCATTAAAGGTCATCCAGCCCCTGGGACCTTTCTCTCCACCTTATCTCACGTTCTATTCTTACACATGTCCTGTTGTTGAAGGTAATCTGGACTATTTACTGTCTTTTTTACATGCCTTTTTTTATCCTCGTCCCTGGATCTGGAATACATTCCACCCCCATCCCTGAATTTCTAAATCCTACCCATCTCTCAAGGTCAACCTTAGATACAATGACTTCTATGAAGTCTACCTTTCCAGGACCACCACCACTCCCCCCAGTCTCCTGATAGAAATTCATTTTTCTGTCCTCAAACTCACATACAACATTTTGTACCTTTCTTGTGCTATTATGTTATAGTCTGTTGGGCATTATACTTACAGTGTAGCATTATGCATTTATATACTTGTAGTCTCTCTGATAAATTATATCTGTGAGGTCAAGGATCATGTGTTCATATCTCCATCAAGACTTAACATGGTGCTTTGCATGTAGTATTTAATAAGTGATTATTGAATAAATGGATGAATGAATATGTTAATACAATTAAATGACAAAGTGATTTAGAAATCAAGATCAGAGAAGGAAGAAAACTATGTGGCTTAGCAAAAAGAAGTTTAGATTTGCAGTAACAGGATGCAGGCTTAAATTCTAGCTCTCTGGCCCCTAACATGCTTTGTAACCTTGAATAAGTCACTTCTTTCTGGCTTTCTGGCCCTTACTTTCTTCACGCATGAAATAAAGGGATTGAACTAGATAATAACTACTATTATGTAATATTTTAATATTAATATAACTACTATTGCATAATGTTATGTAAAGTGCTTTCCATATACTAAATTCATTCTCACAACCCTGTCAGAAATGCATTATGTTTAGCATTATCCCTATTTTACAGATGAGGAAACTGAGGCTTAGAAAAGTTAAGTGACTTGCCCATAGAGATGCAACTAAGAGGCTTTGGAAGTGGGATTTAGATTTAGGCCTCTTGACTCCAAGTATAGCATTCTTCCAATTATACCACACTGCCCCTTAGATGCTGTCTAACATCCCTTCCTGTTCTAATATGACTTACATGTTGCAGTGATCAGAGAGGGATTCATGAAGAAGGTATAAACTGATTTGGGAAGAACAAGTAGAATTTGGTTAAGCTGAAAGAGAAGCAGAGAGGATATCCCAATTAGAGGAAATAACGTGAATAGTATATGAAGGCAGGAAAACACATGAAATGTATGAGAGGACAAAAAGAAAGCCCTATTAAGCTGAAAGGATACTGGATGTAATAGGAGATACAGCTGGAGGGAGGTGGGTGAAATCAGATTGTATGAGGCCCCTGAATGTCAAGGTTAAGGAACTGATCTGTAGACAATGAGGAAATATTAAAGTGTTTTTCTTTTTCTTGAGGGTTGTTTTTGTATGAGAGTGCCATAAAGAACATAAAGAGCATTTGAGGAAAATTAATCTGATGGTGGTGTGCAATATTAGGGGCATGAGAGTTTGGAAGCTTGAAGATCATTTAAGGAGTTATGGCAAAGATGCTTGTAGGCATCTTAGCTGAAGGCCTGGATGAGGGCAGTTTTCAGATGAAGAAGTTAAAGCTATCTGTAGTCATATTAAAAAATGCTCTAAATCACTATTGATTAGAGAAGTGCAAATTAAAACAGCACTTAGGTACCAGTTTACACCTATCAAATTGGTTAAAATTACAGAAAGGGAAAATGACAGATATTGGAGGAGTATGGGGAAATTAGTACACTAATGCATTGTTAGTGGAGTTGTGAACTGATCCAAGTATTCTGGAGAACAATTTGGAACTATGCCCAAAGTGCTATAAAACTGTACATATCAGGGGCAGCCAGGCGGCACGGTGAATAAGAGTGCTGGCCCCAGTGTCGGGAGACCTGGGATCGGTTCCAGCCTCTGATACTCCCACACAAAAATAACTGGCCATGTAACCTTGAGCAAGGTACTTAAGCCCGATTGCTTAAAAAAAAAAAAAACTGTACATATCCTTTGACCTACCAATATCACTGCTAGGTCTACATTCCAAAGAGTTTTTTAAAAAAGGGTCACTAGGGACAGGGTAAAGATAGAATTTCCTCAAGTTGAGATCAAATAACAATAGTGATAATACTTGCTTTCATATAGTACCTTAAGGAGGTTTGTAGAGAACTTACCCTAGAACAATCCTATGAGGTAGGTAGTGAAAATAGTGTTTTACTATATAGACCCAGAAGGAATCTTAGAGATCAGCTAATCTAGCCCCTTCAGACATGAGAAAGGAAGCACAGATAAGTTGAGTCACTTACCTAAGGTCACAAAGCAAGTAAGTAGAAGAATCAGGATTCAACTCTAGATCCTGTAACTCCCAAATATAGTATTCTTTCCACTGCACCCTACCATCTTTCTGTTGTCATTCCTGTTTCACTGATGAGGAAACTGAGTTTTAGAGAGAAGTGTCTGGTCCAAGTAATTGATGTTTTATGTGTGATTTTAACCTCCATTTCCTGAGTCTAAATCCAAAATTCTTTATATCATAAGATACTGCTTCTCAAGTCTGAAAATGGTAAGTGTGTGTGTATGTGTGTGTGAGAGAGAGAGAGAGAGAGAGAGAGAGAGAGAGAGAGAGAGAGAGAGAGAGAGAGAGAGAGAGAGAGAGAGAGAGAGAGAGAGAGAGAGAGAGAGAGAGAGAGAGAGAGAGAGAGAGAGAGAGAGAGAGAGAGAGAGAGAGAGAGAGAGAGAGAGAGAGAAGATACAGAGACTGTGCCTGTTCCAGGAAACCCTGGAATGTAAATCCATTCAAGTCCTGCCCCTGACAATATAAACCAGATTGTGTGACCTTGGGCAAACTATTTCTCAGTGTTGTAGGCAACTCTCTAAGACTGTAAATTTTTTTTTTTTTTGCTTTTTGGAGGGGAGAAGGCAGGGCAATTGGGGTTAAGTGACTTGCCCAATGTCACACAGCTAGTAAGTGTTAAGTGTCTGAGGCTGCATTTGAACTCGGGTCCTCCTGACTGCCAGGTCTGGTGCTTCATTCACTGCACCACCTAGCCACCCCGTCTAAGACTCTAAATTGAAAAAAAGTAATCATCAGCAAGAATTAAGAACCTACTATGTTCCAGGCATTATTCCCCATGCTGGTGATACAAACATAATGAATGTAGTAATCCTTATTTGCAAAGAGCTTATATTCTCTTAGAGAATACAGCAAGCACAACTATAAGGATTATATATGTATATGGAATAAACATGAAGAAAATAAATATGAATAAATAAAAAGAAGTTTAGCAAGAGAGTTTGAGAGGGAAAGCCCTAATTGTGGCCCCATGATCCATAGTTTAAGAAGCCCTGAAGGGGTGGAGAGTGGAAAAAGTTTCAGATGCCCTGATTTAGGGAATCAGTAAAGGTTTCATGGTGGTGCCTGAGCTGAGACTTGAAGGGAGAGGAGGATTCTGTGAGGCAAAGTGTAATGGGAATGTAAATTTGTAAGATCTTCCCTGCCCCTAGGCTAAAGTGCACCTGGAGCCTGGGGTGGAAGGCTTGTTTTTCAGTAGATACTTCTTGATTGGCCAGTGGGTCAATAAGGTTGTGACATTCTCTGAGCCAGGAGAAGGCTATATAAGCCCTGATGTGTAGCTTTGTTTTGGGGCTCACTTTGAGAGGTGTTCTGTGATTTGATATGGATTCTGGGAAGCCATTGTCCAGAGCCCCCCAGCTTTGAAAAAACCCAGATGTTGAAACCCAGATGTTGATTTGGTATGGATGTAATGGCTGGACCGTTTGGAAAGCTGCCTACTTGATCTGTTTCTGTCTTGGTAATTCTGCCTGTATACTTTGAGGTTCAGGGTGCTGACCTTTTTCCCCTGAACAAGGTAAACGATATATGTCTGACTGATTAAAGTAAGCTTGTTAACCCATTTTGAGTTGCTTTCCTTTATCAAAGCAGATCCAAGAACCTGTATTGGCAGCAAACCCCGAGGACGCTTGGGGTGCTTGCTGCTACACAAAGGTGAGGAGGGAGTACATTCCAGGCTTGGGAGATACTTAGTGCAAATGTACAGATATTGGAAATGCAGTGTTGTGTGTGAGGAACATAGGACGACAGAATGAATGGACTGCAGCATGTAGGAGGGATAGTAATATATGCAGCAAGGCAGGTGGGCCAAAGTTGTGAAGGGCTTTAAAAACTTAAGGGAGGAATTTCTGTTTGACCCTACAGCCAAAAAGGAGCCATTGGCATTTATTGAATAGGGGAGTGGTATGGTCAACTCTGTTCTTAATGAAATGGAGAGAGACTTCAGGCAGAGAGAACAAATAGGAGACTGATGCCCTAATCCAGGTAAAAAGTGCGGAGGACCTGAACTAAGATTATGCCTGTGTGAGGAAAGGGAAGCAATCAGATTCAAGAGATATTGGGGGGAGAAACAGCAAAATTTGGTGATTGGTTACGTAAGTGGGACAAGAGAGTGAGAAGTTAGGGGATAAGACCTTGGAGTCTGGAAGAATAGTGTTGTCTTTGATAGATGGAGAGTTTGGATGTGAGGTGTATTTAAGGGGAAGTGTGAGTTCTATTTTAGACAAACTGAGTTTGAGATGTTTCTAGACATCTAGTTTGAAATGTCCAATAGCTGATGCTGGATTACAGCTTAGGGGAGAGACTGGGGTTGTATGGATCTGAGTCACTGTATTGATCTGAGTATAGAGATTATGATTAAATCCATGGGAACTAATGCGGTCACCAAGATAGAAGGGGGAGCGGGAACCGGATTACCTTGGGGAGCATCCAGAGTTAGGGGGAAAGATACAGAGGAAAAATCAGCAAAGAAAACTGAGAGGTAGTGGTCAGACATGTAAAAGGCAAATCAGGAAAGAGTAATATCTTGAAAACCCAGCAAGGAGAGAGTATCCGGGCAGACAGACAGAGTAGTCATTGTCAAATGCAGCATATTGTCACAAAAGAATGGAGATTTAAAAAGACCTTCAAATTGAACAATTGATTGGTAACTTTCTAGAGAGCAGTTTCAGCTGGGTAATAATGTCAACCTGAAGCCAGGTTGAAGACTGAATGAAGAGAACATGGAGTAACAAGGGTAAATAGTTTTTGCTAGGAGTTTGGCTCAGGAGATGATGAGTGATAGAGGACAATATATATAGTTTGAGAAGATGGCAGAGTCTAATACAGTTTTTTCAAAGACAGGAGAAACTAGGGCATGTCTGAAGGAAATGGAGAAGGAAACAAGAAACTAACAGGTTAGAGAGAGGAGGAAGGACAGGGGAAAAGTAAAGGGAGAGTGGGAGGGAGACAGAGACAGAGAGATAGCAAGAGACAGAGACCTTGTGTGTCCATAGGTAGATATCTAGATATCCACATCTATATCTGTCTTCTCTCTTCCAGAGTCATCTAAGGGATCTCTATATTATGGAAACAGAATCTCAGGATTGAAAGAGATGTCAAATGCTTTATATCATCAACCAGGAATCTTTTACCAGCTCTCCCGCTGCCTCATTCCTTCTGAACCTGTGCTTTCTTCTCAAAGTGACCTCTAGGCTTTCAGTCCTTTCCTGTCCTTCACTTGTATCCATTGTTCTGGTCTTAGCTCCACATTTCCTTGACTCTCTACCATGGGTTCTTTACCTAGGTCTGTGAGATTTTAAAAATTTCAATAACTATTTTCATTTAATTGATTTCCTTTGTAATCTGCTTGTTTTATTTTATGCATTTAAAACCAATATCCTGAGAAGAGGACACACACACAAAGTTAAGAAACCTTTCTCTAGATAATCAGTCCAATGAAGCACTTCCCCAGTCGTTGAATTACTGTTAACATTGTCTTCTTACTGTTCACTCCCTTAACCCTGGGTCTCCTCTTTCATCCCTCTTCACCCTTACTCTTGAGACTTTCAGTGCTCCTAAAGGGAGTCATGAACATCCTTGGTCCCTATAAATTGCTGTTATCTAATCTCAACTCAGTCCTTTGATCCAGTCCTTTATATTGTAGACTCTCTTACCATGACAGAGAAGCCGAAGGACAGATATTGGTCTCCCTTATCACCATTGTTGTTCAGTCATTTTCAATTGCATCCAACTCTTCATGACCTGATTTGGGGTTTTCTTGGCAGAAATACTGGAGTGGTTTGCCATTTCCTTCTACAATTCATTTTACAGATGACAAATTGAGGCAAACAGGGTGAAGTGATTTACTCAGAGTCACAGTTAGTGTCCAAAGCCAGATTTGAACTCAGAAAGATGTGTCTTCCTGACTCTAAGCCTGACACTCTATCTACTGCACCACCTAGCTGCAATCACCATTACCTGGGCCATAATGAAAATCTGCTTTATTTGGGGAAAAAATAAAAGACAAAAGTTTACTGTATTTGCTGAAAATTTTTTCAGTGTTACTGAGTTTGGAATATAATAATAGCTAGCATTTATATAGTGCTTTACAAATATCTCATTTTATCCTTGCAACAACCCTGCTGCCTATATTAATACCCATTTTACAGATGAGGAAACTAAGATAAAAAGTAAAGTGACACAGCTAGTAAATATTTGAGACAAGATTTGAACTCAGGTCTTCCTGATTCCAGGATAAGCACTATATGTAGCTTTTGATGAAATATGTAAAGAAAAATCTAGATTTGGGAAAACTTTAAATTGTTTAGAAAATACATCTCATTTCTGACGTGTGCTTTAGAGCAGAGTTGTTAAGCTTTTTTGCATCCTAGACCCCTTGACAGTCTGGTGCCTTCATGTGCCTCTTCTCAGAATAATATTTTAAAATGCATGATGTTTAAAAAAAGGGAAACCAATTATATTGAAATACATTTATCAAAATATCTTTTAGAAAACTCATAGACCACAGGCTAAGAACCCCTGAATTTTAGAGTCTTTGTGATAGTTTTAACTAAAAAGATAAATGTGTTTTCTCCTCACCACCTTCATCAAAGGCATTTAATGTGTTTGCTTGCTATGTCAAATGTGGTATACAGAAAAGCACAGAACCCCCTGAGGAGGGCTTAGGAGCAGAGCCAAGATAAGGGATCTGGGCTAGGTAAGCAGCTTTCTAGGGCACAGCACTCTGGGTCGAGTGCCGTGAAGAGCTGCTTCTATTCATTTTTATAATTGCACATTTTTAATACCAGAAAATTCTACTGTACCACATAGAGGTATTATAAGTCAAGTCACATGTACCGTGGTGAAGTTTCAGAACATCTGGTGAATATTAAATACATGCAGGCAAACCTTGCCTAGAATGTACAAATACTTAGTCCTAATTCTTCCTAACAGGAGAGAAAAAAAGGACACTGCCCCCTGCCCCATCTACAAGATGCTTCTGGGTTCATTGTCAAAGTCTCAAGACTCCAGAAAGTATCTACTTTGGGACTCAGCCCACCCTGTTTATACCATTTGTCATCATTATCATAACCTATGAAGAACATTTTTGCAAACCTTGGAAGTGCTATATAAAAGCTAGCTATTATTATCTTCCCTGATGTTCAGATGAAGTTTACAAAGAATTTTACATAAAAATTGTCTCACTTTCTCCCACCTCCATCACTTAGTCAACAGGCATTAAGTGCCAGGCATTGTGCTAAGCAATGATTTAAAAAAGAAAAGAAAAGAAAAAAGGGTAAAACCAAGATCCCTTCCCTCGAGGAGCTCATATTATAGGCCTCAGTGTCCTCATTTATAAAATGAAGGGGTTGAGATTTGATGGTCCTTTCCGGCGTTAAATCTGTAAACTACCTTTTAAAATGGAAATTATAGGTATTATTATCACTAGTTTCTCAGTGAGGAAACTACGACTCAGGTTAGCTGACTTTTCCATGCTTACACTTTGTGTCAGAGGGAGGGAAATTGAACCCAGGCCTCTTCTGGCTCTAAGATGAGGGCTTATTCTACTCTATCCTTAGAAAGTTGACGCTTTAGCCCAGGAAAACCTCAGGTAGCTACCATCTTAGGGGTCAGATTTTCCTACTTCACTCATCAGCTGCAGCATCTCTGCCACACTTGCCCTGCTCAGTGGGCACTAATCACAGTACAGTGTTAAACATCAGCCAAGTAGTTCAGTGGGTAGAGCACCAGCCCTGGAATCAGGAGGACCTGAGTTCAAAATTTGGCCTCAGACACTTACTAGCTGTGTGACCCCAGGCAAGTCACTTAACCCTATTTGCCTCCATTTCTTTATCTGTAAAATGAGCTGGAGAAGGAAATGGCAAACCACTCCAGTATCATTGCCAAGGAAAACCCCCCTCCCAAAGTGGGCTCATGGATAGTCAGTCATGATTGAAACAACTCAACAACAGTATTGGAGTGGTCATAGATTCCTAGTAGTGTTCTTATGAATAACTAAACAGCCCTGATCACGGGTAACATGTTGTTGTGTTATTTAAACTTTGGTGAAGTACCACAAAACAAATCTCCAGGTGATCCTGGCATCTGGAAGGCCACAAGAGCAGAATATGAACTCTACTTGGTCCTACCAAGCTTAGGGCTTCAAGCATTAGCCTGGCAGCAGACTGGTAGTCTGCTGCCTAAAAGAAAAACCAGGCTCTGAAAACAATTATGTTTGGAAAGTAGGATTCAGTGCATCTCACTTTTAATAGAAGGTTAGCTGCTAGGTTACCAACATTTTTTACTGTTACCCATCAGGCAGTTAACTAAACTGGAAGTAGTGCTCATACCGAGGAAATCATGGATCTCTTAAAGTATTGAAGTAGGTTTTGAAAGAGGAAAAGTCTCCTAATTATTCTTCACACATCTCTTCACACTTAGTGTTTTCCTTCTCCTTTAGCTCCTACCTCTTTTGTAAATGACACACTATCCTAATCCTTTGTCTGGAGTTTATTCAGGGAGAGGGTGTGTATTTCCCTGAATCCCAGGTACTGATTTACCATTTGTCCAGTCTTTGGGAGAATTGTAGTAAGAAGTCAGAGGGATCCTGAACAGATAAAAGCTAACTTGAATCAATAAGCATTTATTAGACACTTACTGAGTTCCAGGAACAGTGCTAAGTGCTAGAGGCATTACCAAAGGATCTGAACCAAGGCCCTTGAGCAATGTAGCAAAGATACAGCGATAAATATTCTAAAATTTCTTTTTGTCTAACTTTGCCCTTTATCTCATGAGAAATCTGCGTGTTTCACCTCCTCTTCTCTGTCCCTCAAGATGACTCAACACAACTTCAAGGCTACTGTTTCTTTTAGCAAGACCAATGTGTGTGTCCTAGAGGATCTGATGGAAAATTCAGCAAGGGACACAGCTATCCCCTTCCTCTGAAATCGTGCTCCTCTCCCACCACCTTTCTGAGACTCTTCTGTTTTCAGAAGAGCACTATTAGTTTGCAGGGAGAATGCAGTATGATGGGGAAAGTGCTAATTTGAGTGTGTGGTGTTTTTCCCCCCTTTTCTCAGTAAGAGGTAACCAAATGATTACAACAGATGGGTGAATCTGAGCCTTGAGTTACCCAGCTTCTCTGCTCTTAGAGTAATGGGATCCGTTTCACAAACTGTCCCTGCCCTCAAGAAACAGCTGTGCTTATGAAAAATGTGCCTAACTCTAGTTGGAAGATAGGAAGGGCCAAAGGCTGAATTTAGGAGAAATAGATATGAGTCCTCTGGAATAGGAAATATTCCAGGTGCTGAGGCTGCTTTGGTCTCCGCTTTTGCTGGTGAAGATGCAGCCTGGGAGAAAGTATCTCCCCTTTTTCTTAAAATAATTATCTTATTTTTACCCAATTACACGTAAAAACAACATATAGCTTTTCTTGGGTTTTTTAGTTTATTAAGTTTTGAGTTCCAAATTCTAGCCTTCTCTCCCTCTCTGCTACCTTCCCTGAGATGATAAGCATTCTGAGATAGATTCTACATGTGCAGTCATGTAAAACATTTCCACATTATTCATTTTGGGCAAGCAAACTTGAGAAAGAAAAAAGAAAGAGAGTATACTTCTATCTGTATTTAGACATCAGTTATTTCTCTGGAGATAACAATTTTTCATCATAGGTCCTTCAGAGCTGTCTTGGATCTTGTATTACTAGGAATAGCTAAGTCATTCACAGTTCTTCATCATACAATACAGTATTGCTGTTATTGTGTGCAGTGTTCTCCTGGTTCTGCTTACTTCACTTTGTATCAGTTCATGTAAGTCTTTCCAGGTTTTTCTGAAATCATCCTGCTTGTCATTTCTTATAGCACAATAGTATTCCATTACAATCATAGGTGTCCCTTTTTTAAGAATGAAGAAGTGGCATTGCTTATGCACTATCAGCGTACTCAATACATTTTATACATAAACAGAGGTATATACATATATACATATACATATCATTGAAATATAGATTTGTGTATATTAGCTGCTTTTCTCATAATGATCAATATGATATAAAGTAATCTATATATATGATATATTTAGATCACATACTATGTCCAAAATAGTTAATATACATAAATTTCTATTTAGACCATAAATATTCTTATGTATAATACATGTATATATTGTATATGAATGTATATATTTGTGTACACATGAGTGTATAGATATGTTTCCATATACATACATGCACTTGTTTTTTAAGCACTGACTGCACAAAGCAGTTTACATGCTATAAAAGGAGTGTATGACTTAGTCTAGAGGTGGAGGCCTCCGACCTCAAGGCCACATGCAGGTTCCCCACCCATGATGCCTACTCTCAAGGAGTTAGAGTCTAATCGAGAAGACAAGGCATCCACTTGGCTACTTTCTTGCCACTCACCCTACTTTTGCACTCTCCTGTCTATTAGGCCTCCAGAGACTATGCTCCTGTGCTTGGTGGGTACCTGAGTATAAACTCATATGGTCCACTATATCAACTTGTTTTGAACCATGATATCCACCTCAACCATCTTCTTGCCATCCGATGCACATTGCTTTTTGGTCTAGGGAACCATAATCAAATCAGTATTTCCATTGATGTGGGAAAATGCAGATCAACCTACATCCCTCATGGTTCCACACATAATCCCTATGACTGATCGGATCAGAGCACCTTCTTGCTGGCCACCATTCCCCCATATATGATATCTACCCCATTGGCACGTAGACTCTGAAGGTAGAGGCCACCTCATTTTTAGATCTGTATCCTAAGCATCTAGCACAGTGCTTGGCACATAATAAGCATGTATAAATGCCTCTTCATTCTTTAATTCATGCTTTTTAAAAATGACTGATATAAGACATTGAAAGGCAGAATGATGTAGTGCTTTGTGGACTGGCCTCAGAATCGTGACATATGGATTCAGGTTCCATTACTGACACAAACTGGTCAAGTCACTTAACTTCTCAGTACTACAGAGTTCTAAGACAATAAGTCCTAATCACTGATCTACACTGGTAGAAAGGGAGTTTTCTTTTTTTTTTTCTTTTTGGAGGGCAGTTGGGGTTAAGTGACTTGCCCAAGGTCACATGGCTAGTTTTTGTGTTAAGTGTCTGAGGCCGGATTTGAACTCAGGTCCTCCTGACTCCAGGACCAGTGCTGTATTCACTGCTCCACCTAGTCGAACCAGAAAGGGAGTTTTCTTACTGAGAATGACTGCCTTATGCCAATGAAATCACAGACCTGGACAAAAAGAAAATACAAGACATTATGTATAATTACTAACAATTTTCGAGCACTTTGAGGTTTCCAACATGCTTTACATGCATTATCTCATCAGATCTTCAGAAGAAGGCTGTGTAATAGGTGCTACAGATATTGATTATCCCAATTTTTTTTTAAGATGAAAAAAATATGAGGGGCGGCTAGTTGGCACAGTGAATAGAGCACTGGCCCTGGAGTCAGGAGGACCTGAGTTCAAATCCGGCCTCAGACACTTGACACAATTACTAGCCGTGTGACTTTGGGCAAGTCACTTAACCCCAATTGCCCTCCAAAAAGCAAAAAAAAAAAAAAAAGATGAAAAAACTGTGGCTCAGGGAGATTAAGTAATTCACCTTGATCATCCACACAGCTAGAAAGGGTTGGAAGTGAGATTCAAGCTTATGTCTCTTTCAACTGCCAATCCAATCTAATCTGTTGTTTGCTGATCTCACCAGCAAGTTATCTTCATCAGTTGGTAGATAAAAGAAGTATTACAGCTGTAGACTTTGAAAAACTACAAGTTTTTCAAGGGAGGGAAAGAGGAAAGGATAGAATTTCAAACTCAAAACTTTTTTTAAAATGTTAAAAAAATTGTTTTAACATGTAATTGGTGAAAAAATAAATATATTAAAAAAGAAAGAAAAACCATAGGTTCTCCTTGAGCAGATATACAAAAGCTCAGATGATGCAGAATTCTGAACAGCTCCAGGGGAATAGAATAATAACTTATTATTTATTTACTCAGTCTTCACTGAAAGATAGGTCACAGTGGAAGCACAGAATGTTAACTCTCAAAGGTACTTCAGAAATCATGTAGTACAAATGCTTTAGTTTACAGGGGAGGGAATTAAGACATCACAAAGTCCACTCAGAGGAAGAATGTCCCTATTAAAGTAACCTAAGAATGGAACCTAAAAGTTCTGTCCCTGATCAGTAGATAAGTGTGATTGATTGTATTCAGGCATGTTATTGATTTCTTTCCAAATTGTAACACTTGGTGTCGTTATGGAATTGTGGAATAGAGCACCTGGTTTTTTGAGGTGTTGGATGACCCCTCACAGAATCACAAGAGTTGACCCAGACATCAGAAACCATCCAGTCTGATCCATATCTGAATAAGAATTCCTTCTATAATATACCAGACAAATGGTCAATCTAGCTTTTGGGAGAGGAATTCCCAAGAAAGCCTTTTCTAATTTGGGGATAGCTCTGACTGCTAGAAAGTTTTTCCCTATGTCAGACCTAAAGTTGGCAACTTCAGCCCATTGTGCTTAATTCTGTACTCCACCCCACCCCCACTGCCCAGGTCAAGTCTAACCCATCAGATGTATTAACACAGCTCTACTGTCTCCCCGGAGTCTTTTCTTCAGGCCAGACACCCCAGGGATAAAGCTCCTCTGACCCCCTAATACAGGGGCTAAAGGAGTGGATAAGTAGAATTCCTAACCGTCTGTCTGCAGAGTATTGCTTCATAACCTAACAAGGGTTTCATGTATCATTGTGTATCTCTGCCTTTCTTTTCTTTGTTTGTTGGGGATGCAGGGCAGATTTCTTAAGAGGGAGCCTACTGTCAGCCTCCTGTATCGGCCACATCCTTAAGTTCTGGCCCGTTGCTCTGAACAGTAAGGGTGTTTCCATTTCAGTGAAGATGGGCATCAATCTCAATAGTGTCTTTCAGCTGTAATAATAGCTCTTGTACCTTGGGTAAGAGAGATGTTAACCAGCCTGGATCTTATCGATCACACCAGGCTCAAAGAGGATACTGTTGATTCAAATGTATTTAATGTTTCAGTGCATTAAGTAAAGAGGTGAGGGAAGAAGGAGAGTCAGGGGATGGGGGAAGCAGTGGAGTATAGGTGACAGCATGCCTGGTAGGAATGTTTGGGTGTTTTGACTTTTCTCCCCCTTCCAATAATAAATGGGTCATCATAAAGCAGGGTCCCACCAGGGGATCAGGTGAAAAAAGATGGATGATGCCATGTTAGAGGAAGTCAATACAATCATGGATTCTTTTAAACATGCTTTTTCATTTGCTAACTGTACTCTAGCTCTAACATCTTTATGGAGAAGCTCTGATGGGCCCCAGGAGGGCCATTAGGTTACACATGACTGAGGGAAGAAAGGCACCATCTAGTCAGGCAAGGGATATAAAGAAGGCCAATCCAGGCTACCTCCCTGGGAGCATCTTCCTGGCTTTAAGGAAAAGAGGACTGTGGAGAAACGAAGAAGCAGGAAATGCCAATCAGGTTGTAAATTTTAACATGTCCCTGTGCCAGTGACTTTGCAGTCTTACCGATTAGATCTTGGGATGAATAGAATGGGTGATGGATTGAGGTTGTGTGGTACAGTGGGAGGACATCATCTGGATTTGGCGTCAGATGACCTGGGTTCGGGTCCTGAATGTGCTTCTTATTATTTGTATGACCTCAAGTAAGCCTTATCTGCTGCTGCCTAAAGCAGTTCTCAGGAACTATGATGTATGTTTGTACATCTGCATAAACCTCCAAAAGCCTGTGGCTAGGAAAAAATTTGCAAAGCTGAATGGGCATTAATGCTTAGACTCCATTCTTATGTACTACTTTGTTGTCTAAGGCTTAGGATATGTGGTTATTGGCGTTCAGTTCAAAAGAGATGAGAAAATGCTCTTTCTGAAGTCCTTGTCAACCCACCTCTTTCCTCTCCTAACAGAAAGGGCTGTTCTGACAGGATGCAAAGGATTTCCCAGAGATGAAAGGAACCTTATTCTGTCGGGGGAGAACAACTCCAGGTCCAGTCTGAAAGATGTGTGACTAGGATACCAGGCAATCAAAGGAGGCTCTCAGTAATGAGCACAGACCCGAATGGTATCCAGTCAACACTGGGAATTGGCCAGGCAACTAATGTTCTGACCAACAGGTCAATTCCATTGAACAATTAAGGTCCCAACTCTTAAGTCCAAGGCTAAGTGCTGACATTTTTATGGCCCAGTACCCATTGAAGGGAGGGGGGGTTTGACCGCTACTGAGGGTCACCAAGCCTAAGCAGATGGTACTGAGGCTTAGTTTTCACATAACAGAAAACTGAAACAGCCGCTGCCTTGATAATCTAACTTGTTCAATGAACACAATTCCTCTTTTTCAAGTCAACAGCCATTTCTTGAAGTCCTTATCTTAAGCGCTGTTCTACGTGCTTAGGATACAAATGTAAGCAAAAGGAAGACAGCCCCTACCCTGAAAGAATTTATACTCTAATGGGGGAAGATAACATATAAAAAGGAAAGGGGAAGGAGGTATGCGTTACAGTGAAGTGTCCAAAGTAGAGTTGGGAAAGAAATGATGGGCCCTTCCTCAAAATGGAGGTTCCCTGAGGAAGTCAACAATGGGAAAAGGGGGCCCACAGGAGCAGAAGATTGCTCCAGGGTGAGAAGGCCTCATGGAGTCTTCTCCAAGGAAACTGGGACACTTTTCTGTTGATTCTACTAACATTACCCTGTTGATCTGCTAGAAACCCAGTTCTGAGTACATTTCTTAATTTCCCGGGGATAATTGACTTCGAAAGATTAACACATCAGTTAGATCCTGGTGTTTGGGAGCAGGCAGAAGTAAGTAGGCATATTCTGAAGCTGGATCAATAGCTTTTAGCAGAATGATAAATTTTAAATCTATCTTGTTGCAATGCCCTGCAGTTAGTTATGTCCCTTAAATCCATCAAACCTCTGAGCTACAATGAGAGAAAGAGGGCTCTTCTAAGGCAATACCATTAATTATGGTATGGAAAAGTAGGTGAACCATGACTGTTAACAGTAGGAAAGAGTTAGGCCTCCCAGTGGCTAAATCTTGAATGTATAGCCCAGGGCCCTTCTCCATCTTGACTCCCATTCCTGCTGCTAGGAAATTGGAGAAAATACCCATTCCTCAAGACCAAGGCCTCTATCTTATACTGCTTTTTTATCTCCCCCCCCCCAACTCCATTAACAAATGATCCTCATAAAAACTCCATCCTAGGACACTGAAAGAACTATCAGATAGAACTCCCAATCTAGCACCTTCTTTTCCCCATCCTTCCCAAGGCATTGGGTGAAGACATTTTGGAAAGGAGAAGGAGATGGAACTGGACAGAGATAGGAATATAGATTAGATGGGGTGAAGAGAAAAGACCCAGGCTGCTGGGTCTGGAATACAAAAGTGGGGCTTACATTTTCACCTGCCTCTAAGTACATTGGATTGGTAGATTCAAAGCTGAATAAAGCAGGGTGCCTGCCCTCAGGAGGCTTATCATTTACCATGCAGGATTTTTCGCTTCCTGCCTGAGTTCTTTTTCTTTTTTGCTTTTTGGAGGGCATTTGGGATTAAGTGACTTGCCCAAGGTCACACAGTTAGGTTTGTGTGTGTGTGTGTTAAATGTCTGAGGCTGAATTTGAACTTGGGTCCTCCTGACTCCAGGGACAGTGCACCACCTAGCTGCCCCCCTGCCTGAGTTCTTACCCCACATTTTTTTTCTCTCTGAACTGGACGACCACTGAACCTCCTAGATTATCTATGCCAAATAATTGGTAACATCAGTAGTAACTATGACAAGATGTGTGCCAAAATGTAGTTAAATTCTACAAATGAATATTAAACACTTCCTTTGAGTAAGATACTAGGGGCACAAAGCTAACAATAGTCCCAGCTGCAAGGAGCTTTAATGCTCATGTATGTGTTTTGCAATCAATGGGAACAATGCTAAAAGGATTTAAGAAGTCATCTAGTCCAGTTCTCCCATTTTACAGGTGAGGAAACTGAGGCCCAAAGAATAAAGGGACTTTTGGCCAAGATTTCACAGCTCGCTAATGATTTGGCTGGGATTCACAACTCAGGTCTCCTTCTTCCTATTCTGGGGGCCAGCTACTCCATGCTGTTTCTCGATTATGATCTCATCTAAAATTGGGAAATTGGCAAGTTTTGCAATAGGGCTCTGCCTATCTATTAGTCATTGTAAACTTACTGTCCTCTTCAATTTCAGTGGCCCCAAATTTAGTAGGTACTGGGAAATGGCTAAGATCTAGTGTACCCCTTATTAAGATAACCCAACAGGATTAACTCCTTGGGAGATTGATGTGAGATAAACCAGTGGAAATTATAGCAGCAATAGACCCTGGAAAAAGATCTCAGACTCCAAGGTAAGTCAGCACCAGCAACCTCCCTGGCACCAGTCCAAGAACTTGTCTGTATTTTCCAAGCAGCCACAGTGGATTTCATATGTGGGTGTTTTTGTTTGTTTTTGTTTTCTGGTGAAGGAGAGAAGGAGGAGGAGGAAGACAGAGAGAGACAGAGAAAAGAGATACAGAAATGCACAGAGAGACAGAGGACATAGAGATAGAAACACAAAGAAAGGCAGAGACAGAAACACACAGCTAGATAGAGTCAGACAGAGACACAGATCCAGAGAAACGAGGAGCTAAATTAAAATATAACTTAGGACCTTAGTGTCTCCCACTGTGGGAGTTGGGGTCTTGATAAAATGAGAGGATTGTGGCAAGCTGTTTTTGTTGGGTTTTTTAATTTAGCTCTTTGATTGGTTTTGGTGAATGGCCTGGAATCAGAATTAAGAGCAGTGTGCACACACACAACACATTTTGGTCAAACAATTTACTCTTTTAAAATGATTTTTACTAAAGGCCTTCCATTACTTTTCTTTCTTTAAGTAGGTTCAGCACCAGGAGCTAGGCTAGTAGATTGAGTGTGGGGTCTGAAATCCCAGGCTGGATTGGATTCCCTGTGCCAACATTTATACTAACCATTTTCTGCCTACCTTAGACCTTCACCCAGACTGCTCCTCTCTCTCTTGTTTTCCATAGCTGTAAAATGAGGGGATTGGCCCTCAGGACTGACTAATAACTTTAAAATGCATTGAAATCCCTCCAAATTATAATAATCATTAAATTTTCATTGTTATTAATCCTACAGAATGTTTGTTGCAGCACAGACCACTAGGCCTCTTGGCACCTCGAGGCAGTGACTGGAAGGACTGAGGGGAGACAGAGAGGTGTGAGTCTATTTGTTAGTGGAAACAGCTTGAGAGGCAGGACCCATGGTCTAAGACAATACACACAGAGTGCTGCCATTCAGTTGAGGCAGCTTCAGCTCAGGCAGTTTTAGAGTCCTTTGCTTTGCTTCCTGTCTGAATTTTGGAACACAGTATTGTCTGTTATAAGCTGAGGGTCCTGGGCATATTCTCCTCTGACATACCAAGGCAAGAGTGGCACCTCTGTTGGGTTAATCATCTAAAGAGATGGCAGCTTCGATCAAAGCTAAAATCAGCTGTTTCTTCCCAAACCCAGCGGTCCATAGCGTATGTCCAGGAAACCTAGATGCCTCTGAGTTGAACAGAATGTTGCATGGCCTTAAGTAGAAAAGGCTACATCTAGTATCCCCAAGAACCATCCCATTTCCTTTCTAAATTTTCTGAACCCGTGTTCTCAAAACGTGGGTACTAATTGTACGGAAGAGAACAGAAGGACAGGGAGACAAGCATAACAACTTTGGAACTAATGTGTTGAATGTATTTATTATGCTCTTTTAAAAAAATGCAAGTTCTACATAATGATGTTACCCTGTACAACCCTGCTCATATGTTTGGTTCATGTTTGCCTGTACGTGAAAATGCTTATTTGGCAAGTAGAGAACAACAGAAAATTTGTGTGTGTCAGTTTGTGTATATACACACACACACATAATATATTCACACATATGTATATATTTAAAGGAAGAAGCTAGATGGCTTAGTGGATAGAGCTCTAGGCCTGGAGTCAGGAAGACCTAAGTTCCAATCTGGCCTCGGGCACTTCCTAGCTGTGTGACCCTGGGTAAGTCATGTAACTTTTGATTGTCTTTTTTTTTTTTGAGGGGGGAAGGCAAGGCAAGTGGGGTTAAGTGACTTGCCCAAGGTCACATAGCTGGTAAAAGTGTCAAGTGTCCTCCTGACTCCAGGGTCAGTGCTCTGTTCACTGAGCCACCTAACTGCCCCTCTTCTGATTGTTTTAATCCACTGGAGAAGAAAACGACAAATCACACCAGTATCTTTGCCAAGAAAATCCCATGGACAGTATTAGTGTGCCATGCTCCGCGGGATCACAGACGTGTCTGAACAACAACAACATACTTAAGGATGGTACTACTCGTACCTAGTAGCACCCAGGACTTCAAATGCCAAGTGGTGCAAGATCTTCAATGATCTCTTTTGTATCTTTTGATTCTGAGTTGGAAGGAGCTAGGACAATATGCATTAGACTGTGTTGGACTTGGAGTCAGAAAACTTGAGTTCAGATTTATCCTCAGACACCTCCTGGCTCTGTGACCCTGAGCAAGTCACTTACCTCTGCTTGCCTCAGTTTCCTCCACACTAAAATGGGGATAATAGCCTTTATGTCCTAAACAGGTTGTGGAATCAAATGGAATAATATATATATAAAGTGCTTTGCAAACCCTAAAGTACCCTATAAATGTTATAAATGTATAGTACTCTGCAAATCAGTGCAAAAGCACCTTCTTTTATCACATATCAGTCTTTCTTTAAAATTTAAAAATTTAGATAGTAAAATCTAAATTAAGCTAGTTTCTCTTCATTGTTTAAAAAAAAATTCCTTTTAACAAGGCAAGTCTATATTCTCTCTATTTCTTGTACTCTTTATCTGATGACCATAGATAACTTCCTCACATCTTGGCCTATTATGAGCCTGGGGCTACACCAACCCTGGGGCAGCTGGCAATTCAAAGAATAGTTATAAATTTGAGTTTGATTCCAGAACTGAGCCAGCCCCGACTGGAACCAGATTAACTTCTGAGGGGCTGTGATTGAAACCCAAGGAGTAGAATTTGCTGAGTTCTGTTGCATGTGATCCTGTACTCCAGGACTGAAGGGAGAGGTTAAAGAGGCTTTGGCAGAACCAAGCAGCAAGGATGAATGAGGCAAGAGGTGGCAACCTCTTGGGGTCTCTAGGGGCTAATGGTTGGTTAGCAGGGGTGATAGTCAAGAGCGAGAACCATTGGTTGCAATACAGGCAAAGAGCTAGGACTGTGACTGAAACATTTGCTTTTCTTTCCTTAGCAGACTTGATCAAAATGTCTGTCAGCGTCCATGAGAACCGCAAGTCCAGGACAAGCACGGGCTCTATGAACATCACCCTTTTCCACAAACCTTCCCATCCAGACTGTGTCTTGTCCCACCTCAACACCCTGCGTAAGCACTGCATGTTCACAGACGTCACTCTCTGGGCTGGGGACCGCTCATTCCCCTGCCACCGGGCTGTGCTGGCTGCCTCTAGTTGCTATTTTGAGGCCATGTTCAGCCATGGCCTAAGGGAGAGTCTGGATGACACCGTCAACTTTCATGATAGCCTCCATCCAGAAGTGCTTGAGCTGCTGCTGGACTTTGCCTATTCCTCCCGGATCATCATCAATGAGGAAAACGCTGAATCCCTGCTGGAAGCCGGGGACATGCTCCAGTTCCACGATGTACGAGATGCCGCAGCTGAGTTCTTGGAGAAGAACCTCTTCCCCTCCAACTGCCTGGGCATGATGCTCCTCTCAGATGCCCACCAGTGCCGCCGACTCTATGAGCTCTCCTGGCGCATGTGCCTGGTACATTTTGAGACGGTGCAGCAGAGTGAAGACTTCAAAAACCTCTCCAAGGACACCTTGTTGGACCTGATCTCCAGTGATGAGCTCGAGACGGAGGATGAACGAGTAGTCTTTGAAGCCATTATTCAGTGGGTGAAACATGACTTGGAAGAGAGAAAGGTTTATCTCCCGGAGCTTCTACGCAGTGTACGGCTGGCCCTGCTACCCTCGGAAATCTTGAAGGAGGCTATTGCCTGTGAGGACCTTATTATGGCAGATGAACGCAACAAGCTTATCATGGATGAGGCCCTTCACTGCAAGAAGAAGATTCTGCAGAATGATGGGGTGGTCACCAGCCCCTGTGCTCGGCCCCGAAAGGCAGGCCATACCCTTCTGATCCTTGGAGGCCAGACCTTCATGTGTGACAAGATCTACCAGGTGGACCACAAAGCGAAGGAAATCATCCCCAAGGCAGATTTGCCCAGCCCACGGAAGGAGTTCAGTGCCTGTGCCATCGGCTGTAAGGTCTACGTGACAGGTGGGAGGGGCTCTGAGAATGGTGTCTCCAAGGACGTCTGGGTATATGACACTGTCCATGAAGAATGGTCCAAGGCTGCTCCTATGCTGATTGCCCGCTTTGGACACGGCTCAGCTGAGCTAGAGAATTGTCTTTATGTGGTAGGGGGACACACTGCAGTGGCTGGGGTCTTCCCAGCCTCCCCCTCTGTTTCCTTGAAGCAAGTAGAGAAGTATGACCCTGGAGCCAACAAGTGGACGATGGTGGCTCCTTTAAGAGATGGAGTCAGCAATGCTGCAGTGGTGAGTGCTAAGCTTAAGCTCTTTGTCTTTGGCGGAACGAGTATTCACCGGGACATGGTGTCCAAAGTCCAGTGCTATGACCCTGCAGACAACCGCTGGTCGATCAAAGCAGAATGTCCTCAGCCTTGGCGCTATACAGCAGCCGCTGTCCTGGGCAGCCAGATCTTTATCATGGGGGGTGACACAGAATTCACGGCTGCATCTGCCTACCGCTTTGACTGCGAGACCAACCAGTGGACGCGGATTGGGGACATGACAGCCAAGCGCATGTCATGCCATGCTTTGGCCTCAGGGAACAAGCTCTATGTGGTAGGTGGGTACTTTGGTACCCAGCGGTGTAAGACATTAGATTGCTATGACCCTACCTCAGACACATGGACCTGTATCACCACAGTACCTTACTCCCTCATCCCCACAGCCTTTGTCAGCACGTGGAAGCACTTGCCTGCATGAGAAGCCCTTGGGACAGTGACTTCACCCCCAGAAACTCAGACAGGTAAGGCCTTGCCCCTTTTTGGTGCCCTGCTCTCTCCATGTAGAGGCAAAAAGCTGACGAACATTACACCATCAGGAGATTCATGCTCTGATGCTAGGCTCTTATTTTCTACTGTAAATCTTGGCAGAGTCACGGGGGGCATAGGATCATAGATTTAGATGTTGGAAAGACCTTAGAAAAACTTCTTGGGAATGCTAGGTGGAGCAGTGAGTAAGAGCGCCAGCCCCTGAGTCGGGAGGACCCGGGATCAGTTCTGGCCTCAGATATTTAACACCCACACAAAAAAGAACTGGCTGTGTAACCTTGGGCAAGTTACTTAACCCCAATGGCTTTAAAAAAAAAAAAACTTCTTGTTCTCTCTCTCTCAGTTCAGACATTTTTTAGTCTATAAGTTTCTTCTCACTGATATTCTGTTATCCAATTAGGGTGGGGAGCCTGTGGCCTCAGTGGCCCTCTACGTCCTCAAGTGTGACCCTTTATTTTATTTTATTTTGCCTTTTTTTTTGGAGGGCTATTGGGGTTAAGTAACTTGCCCAAGGTTACACGGCTAGTTTTTTGTGGGGGGAGGGGGGAGAAGGGGTGGGTGTTAAGTGTCTGAGGCCGGAACCAAACTCGGGTCCTGACTCTGGGGCCAGCGCTTTACTCACTGTGCCACCTAGCTGCCCCAAGTGTGACCCTTTAACTGAATCCAAACTTCACAGAACAAATACCCTTAATAAAATGATTTGTCCTGTAAAACTTGGACTCTGTCATAAGGCCACACCTGAGGACCTTAGAAGGCCACATGTGGCCTGAAGGCTTCAGGTTCCCCACCCCAGATTAAGATCTCTCCCAGCTCTCCTTTCTTTGAATGGCCCCAGAAGGCTTTGGAGAGAGGTGTGGCAGGTGAAACATGAATGACTGAGGAAACAAAGATTCAAACTTCTGAACATATAGATTTATTAAGCTGCCCAACAAGCTCAAACCAAACCTCCTCAGCTTAGGCCTGGATCTCAAATACAAGGGAGGTGGATTTTTATATATATTAAAAACAATTAACCAAATAAGACCAATTAAAAAGGAAACAATGCAACATTAGGTAATCCAATTTCTAATTGGAGGAAAGATTAGGGACTTTCCAAGTTGGGAGGGGGAGAGTAAGCAAGGCAAAATTCCTTGAAATCAGAAAAGGAGGCATCCCACTCCCCGCAAGTGACCGCAAGGAACATGGAAACAATAACTGATCTATCAGTATGGGGCCAGTTTTCAGATCAGACATGGGTTGTTTGAGATGTACAGCTGTGAGAAAATTCCTTGCATCAGTGTTTGGTTCTGACCTGGTTTCTAGTCAGCATAACCTAGGTCCTTGGTTGAGGATTTGTAAGCTGCAAGTAGTCCAACTTCCCAGGCACGAAGGGAAGCAATGCAATAAGGTTTTCTCCCATTTCCCACAGCTGAATAAAGTGTTCTCATAATACAGAAATTGAACTAGAACCATAATTAAATAGAAAGAGAACTGAACTAGCTCCAGAATTGAGTCACAAAATGGAAACAGTGTGGTTCACTCAATTCCTACAATTAACTGACTGCTGTCCTAATCCATCCCTTCAGTTCTTTCAGAAGATGTCAGCCAACTAAACTCAATTAAACAAATATTTATAAGCACCTATCCCCCCCCAAAAGAAAGCAAATATTTAGTATTATATATTAAATATTTAATATGTTAATATTTACTCCCTTATTATATAGAGGAGGAAATATTCCTATACCTAGTCCAACTATGGCCTAAACTAGCATTTAGACACATCACTTACCCATGGCACATAGCTGATAAGTCAGCAGGGTGTGATTTGAATCCAGGTTACCCCGATCTCAAACTGAGCACTCTCTGTTGTCCCTCTGTCAGCATTAGAAATAAACAAAGTAAGCCTAGGCTTTGGGTAGCGGCCTGAGGCCTTCACACCAAACCACTGAATGAAATGCTGGACATCTAAAGTTTATCTTATATCTGAACACGCCTGCCCTGAGGATAGTCATAGAAAGCCCTGCATTCCCCTGGCTAGGCAGCATTATGCCTGGCGACACAACAGACAGTGGAGAAGAGGTGCAGCCAGAGACATTTGTTAGTTTTTTGTTTTTGTTTTTTACAACTCTGCCTTATTTTTAGTGCCAGAAAATGTTTCTGTTTATCACAGATATATTTGTTTTATAATAATCAAAGTTCTCTGTTTTCCAGTGACTCTTCAGAGCCTCTGATGGACAGTGCCACAGATATTTGCAAGGACTCACTGTTTTCCAATGTTGCCCTGCTGTAAACATGACAAAGCCCCAGCTTTGTCTAATAATGATCTCCCCATTCTCCCCCAGTGGCGTAGCTTAGTCCTCTTCCTCTAGATGCTCTCTTGTTCTCAAAACAACCCTCTGAAAACATCATCCTTTGAATCGAACATGCATTTTCCAGGTGTAGCCTGATCAGCATAGATGGGGATTGGGACTTCTATTTCTGGGATCACATTCATTTTTATTTTTTGCAGTGGCACTGTACTTCTGACTTGTGAACCTACTTTCTACTAAAATACTTTGATACATGACCTGCTTTTTAGGCATTTCACCTTTATCCCATACATGCACTGATTTAGTAAACCTAAATGTAGGCATTTACATTTATTCCCTGCTAAGTTTAATACTTAAATTGATCCAGTCATCCTTTTTGAAACCTTTTTCTAACCTAATTCTTCATCATCTAACAAATTAGCTATTCATCCTAACTTCATGTCTTCTGTGGAAGTGATAATCATGCCATACATCTTTATCCAGCTAGGTGATGCAGTGCATAGAGTGCTGGGCCTGGAGCTAGGAAGATCTGAGTTCAAATCCAGCCTCAGGCATTTACTTAGCTGTATACTTTGGGCAAGTCACTTAATTTCTGTCTGCCTCAGTTTCCTTAGCTATAAAGTGGGGATAATGATAGCACCCACCTCACAGGTTTGTTGTGGAGGATCAAATGAGATAATATTTCTAAAGTTCCTACAACAGTGCTGAGCACATAGTAGGTGCTATATAAATTCTGGTTATTATTGTTGTTATCCAAAGCTTTAAAATGTTGACCAGACCAGGGTAGAGGACACAGGAGAGAGGAGGTCACATCATGGGAAGAGCATTGGATTTGGTGGCAGGAGAGCTGCTTTGGAATTCTGACCCTTGCCTATGGGGTGACCTTAGGAAGGCCACTTAAACTCTTCAGACCTCACTCTTCCTCATTTGTAAAACTAGGAGCACGGATGGGACTAGACCTTTAAGGTCCTTCCAGCTCTATGATTCTTTTATTCCCAGGGGCATTGCACCAAGTCATTTTCTTTCAGGATGATGTCTGTTTATCAGTGTTCCCTGGGTACTGCCATTCAGCCAATTCTGAATCCATTTCACTGAGTTATCACCTACAATCCCCCATCTCACCTCAGGATACTGAGACTTTGTTAAATGCCCTAAGGCATAGGAAAAAACCAAATATAATGTTTTAAAAACAAAATTTGGTCATACAGTTAATCTCTCATGTAGTTAAATCCAGTGAGTCTGTGCTAGCCTGTAGTAATTGATCCTTCCCTACTAAGCACTTGAAACCATCTGGTTTATAATGGGGGTCCTAAGACGTTATTTGTCTCATGATCTACTTGGTAATTCTAATGGAGGCTATGAATCCCTTCTCAGAATGTTTTTAAATTTTTTCTTAAAAAAAATTTTTTTTTGCAGGGGGGAAAGCAGGGCAGTTGCAGTCAAGTGACTTGCCCAAAGTCACACAGCTAGTAAGTGTTAAGTGTCTGAGGTTGGATTTGAACTCAGGTCCTCCTGACTCCAGGGCCAGTGCTCTTTTCACTGCACCACCTAGCTGCCCCTCTCAGAATGTTTTTAAAAGCATAAAAACAAAATACATAGGATTCAGAAGGAAACCCATTCTATTGAAATACAGTTATCAGATTATTTAGGAAAGAAATCTAAATTCATAACTCTGGGTCAAGGACCTCTACTTTATGATAAGCCATTCTAGAATTCCTCTGGAGTTGGAATTGATATGTTTCTAGGTAGAGCATTTCTAGAATACACCTTCTTCCTCCTCCTGGAAACTGGCCCATTTTCCTCACACTTAGCTAGCATGCTTTTCACACTTCTTCAGCTATGAGTTCTGGAAGTCTACTATTCAAATTTGCAAGTTCTTTCAGGAATCTTGGCCATAATTCATCTGAGTCAGAAGACTTGAATTCATTCAGACAAGCTGGGTTGTTTTGTTTGTTTGTTTTTCAATCTCTTCACTTCTCTTTTTTTTTTTTTTTTTAAAGCAATCAGGGTTAAGTAACTTGCTCAAGGTTACACGGCCAGTTATTTCTGAGTGTGGTGCTGAGTATCTGAGCCCGGATTTGATCCAGGTCATCCCGACACTGGAGTCGGTGCTCTTACTCGCTGAGCCACCTGGCCACCCCTAAGCAATTGGGGTTAAGTAACTTGCTCAAGGTTACACGGCCAGGTGTTTCTGGGTAGGTGCTAAGTGTCTGAGCCCGGGATTCTATCTCCAGGTCTTCTCAACACTGGAGCCAGTGCTCTTACTTGCTGTGCTGCCTGGCCGCCCCTGTCTTCACTTCTCTTGAGCTCCTTGTGAAGCAAGTTCATAGGCTCCTAGACCCAGAAAGGAACCTTAGGTACCATTAAGCCCAGCCCCCTCATTTTATAGAACATCATATCATCTCTTTAAGTGCTTCTCAGTTCAATTAAACAAGCACTTGTTAAGAACCTCCTATGTACTAGACCCTGGAAACATGAGGACAAAATGTTTCATGACTATAGAGCTTGTGTTCATTTAGTAAAAATGAACTTGGAAGTGTAGATAAGTGTAATATTTATCAAATTACAATTATAGTTCAAATTCACTTTGTTATTCATAATCTACATTGGTATGTAAGCATCTGATACCACAGAAATTGTTCCCCATCCTCTTCTGAATTATTTTCTCATCTGAATTAGTGGGCATCTTTTCCACTGTTATTCTTTTTTTTTTTTTTAAAGCAGTCGGGGTTAAGTAACTTGCTCAAGGTTACACGGCCAAGTGTTTCTGGGTGGGTGCTAAGTGTCTGAGCCCAGATTTGATCCAGGTCATCCCGACACTGGGGCTGGTGCTCTTACTCGCTGTGCTACTTGGCTGCCCCTAAGCAATTGGGGTTAAGTAACTTGCTCAGGCTTACACGGCCAGTTATTTCTGGGTGGGTGCTAAGTATCTGAGCCCGGATTCGATCCCCAGGTCATCCCAACACTGGGGCTGGTGCTCTTACTCGCTGAGCCACCTGGCCGTCCCTCCACTGTTATTCTTTCTCTGTCAGTCTTCCCTAGCCGCTGGATTTTCAGTTTTACCCTTAGGCATTCTTCCTTTTTTCCCTTCAGTTCAGTTTTAGATCCCTTCAGTCAGATCAGCAAGAGTCTAGACTGATAGCTTCTTCCCAGTTCCTATTAAATGTACTCCATCCCTCCCCAGGAGCCTTTTGGATCTCAGTAGGAATCCCTTGTGGTAAGCAAAGCATACATTCTTATCCCCATTTCACAAAGGAAGAAAACCAAGTCATTGAGAGATGATGTAAGTAGCAAAGATTAGTTGTCTTCCAATATGTTGCTATTGTCACATATAAAAGCATAACTAGGGCAATCCTATAATTAGGCTTAAATGAGTGGCATGGGCAGGAGGTGCTTTAGAAGTACACAGAAGAGAAGGATCATTGTGGGTTGAGGGAGGTCATCACAGGGAAAGGGAGACTCAAGCCAGCCCTCCAGATAGGATTAGTAGTCCTATAGAGAAGAGAGGGTTCAGTTCTTAGTTAGCCACATGTGAACAAAGGTATATAGAAGGGAATACAAAAGCCTTGCTTGAGAGACAGGTGGCAGACCCACTGAGAGGATGTTCCTGGTTCACATAGGGGAATAGATTGAGATAATATTAGAAAGATGGACTTAAAGGAAGATAAATTCTAAACTTTGTGGTTGGGAGACAATCAGATTGTGTGCCTTTGATTTCCTGAGCTGCTTCAGGAAACTCAGGAGAATGAAAGGTAACAAACAAAATCCCCCCAAATCTGATGCTTAGACTTTGAGAATGGAGTTGAGGACTTTGTGCCAAGATATTAAATAGATTGCCAGGAATCTGAAGCCTATTTTACATTTCAAACATGTTTTCTCTTAACAGTTTTTTGTTGGTTTTTTATTTTTTTGTTTTGTTTTCTTTTTGGATGAGAAAGGTAGGACAATTGGGGTTAAGTGGCTTGCCCAAGGTTACAGGGCTAGTTTTTTGTTGTTGTTTATTTTGGTTGTGTGTGTGTGTCTGTGTGTGTGTGTGTTAAGTGTGTGTTAAGTGTCTGAGGCCGAATTTGAGCTCAGGTCCTACTGACTCCAGGGCTGGTACTCTATTCACTGGGCCACCTAGCCGCCCCCTGTTTTCGCTTGTGTTAATAAGATGTCCAACCTTTATCACCTTGGTGGATAGGATTGCTGCCAAATTAGAGGTGTAGGTCCATGATCTAATTCTTTACCTCTCTCCATTTATCAGGGGAATTAACCAATGTAGATTCCTGCATGTGAGAGACAGGATGTCCTTAACACAAGACAGAGAAATGCAAAGAGAATATGTAAGAAATAAAAGTAGTACATGTACCAGGGTGGGGGGAGGGGAGGGATGGGAAGGCAAAATTTGAGAAAGGGGGGTCTCAGAAGTATGCTCTGGCATAAGGAGACTCTAGGGTAGGAGTTTTTAACCTAGGTCTATGAGCTTGTTTAAAAATATTTTGATAGGGGCGGCTAGGTGGTGCAGCGAATAGCACACTGGCCCTGGGGTCAGGAGGACCTAAGTTCAAATGAGGCCTCACACATTTAACATGTACTAGCCACGTGACCTTGGGCAAGTCACTTAACCCCAATTGCCCTGCCTCCCCTCTCCAAAAATAAAAAAATGACTGTATCAATATGGTTGATTTCTTTTGCAATCCTTCATATTTTATGTGTTTAAAAACATTATTTTGCGAAGCAGTTCAAAAATTTCACCAAACTTCCAAAGGGATCCATGACACCAAAAAACCCTTGCTTTAGGGTGATATGGTAGAAGGGAAGGGAATGGGGTGCTTATCTGGGAGACTAGAGAGATACCTCCCACAAGCACTCAAGGATACGAGATGGAAGGGTCAGCTTGATAGAATGATACCTTGTGTTTGTGTCTATGTACATGTATACTTTGAGTCCCAGTGTTACCAACCTCCCTCCATGAAGCCAGGCTTCTCTTATGATTTCTTCATCCTGGAGAGTGACAAGGCCCAGACTGGGTCAAGACCTGCAGAGTTATTTCAGAACAGTGTTCTTAAAGCCCAGGATGCCATTTATTTCTTCATGTCCAGCTGGCAGCAAATGAGATGCTATTGGCTCAGAGTAGAGGAACATTCCTCAATCCTGCCCACTACTGGTCTTCTCTTTCCCCTTTCTCCTTTTTCTTTAGTCACTAAAGAAAGTCACTGCTTTCAGCCAAGGGGCCAAGAATTTCTAGGAAAAATCCAGCTTTGGATGTCAAGGACTTAGCTTGTGGCCATGTTTAAATTGGAGAGGGTTAACCTGGATTTGCACTCCAGTCCTCCATGCCCTGAATGATAATGGCCTTCCTTGCTTCCCCTTCTTCTTTGCTTCATTCCCCTCACCCACTCCTCAGCTGGCGTTGCCTAGCATCTGTCACAGTTGCTCAACTAATCTAATTAACTGGCACTCAGCTATTAAATATTGCAACTAACAGTGTGAAGACTCCATCATTCTCAGTTTGGGTCACAAGGCCATGCCTCAGGAGCCATCCTGAGCTGAAAAATTAATTTTCTCAATGAGCTAGTCGCTGCTGCAATCTCAGAATGCTGAAAGCTCAGTGCCAGCAAAAGCAATCTCACTTATGTTGGGATTTCTTCTAAATGAAACCTGATATATCAGCTATTAAATCAAACCCCCCAAAGCTTTTGAGTCCCTTAAAGGGATCCCCACATGGGATGAGGAGAGATGGGCCAGGGCCCCATATCTGAGATTGGCCATGTTAGATATAGGCAATTTCGTTTCATAAAATCCTAAGCAGAGTAGAAACAGTTTTGTTCTTCTTTTCTTTTATCTCCTTTTTTTCCTGGTTATTTTTAGTTTCTCCCCCTTTCTTTTGCTCTTTGGTAAAGCCTGGAGATAAAACTGACCAGCCTAGTTTCTTGGTTCCCTAGGGAATGAGCTACAAAAAAAGATATTGACTTCTCTAACATTCTTTCAAAGGTAATACTCCGAGGGTTACTTAGAAACCTTGCAGAGAGGTGGGGCTGGGGAAGAACTGGTTGCCAGTTGTAAGTGAAGGCTTTTTTGGCAGCAGAATGGAGCCTCTAAGCTGGCTGAGTAAAAGTGGTTGGCAAAACCATGTCTGAGCATGACTGTAGATAGGACCCACCTTGACTGCTGGGCTGGTGTGGCTCTGACCAGTTTCTTGTGGTGTTGTTATTATTCTCTCTCTTTCCTTCTTCCCCCCTCTCCCCGTCCCTCCCTTTCTCCATCCCTCCCTCACCCTTTTCCCCTTCTTCCTCCTCCTCCTCAGAGAGATCACAGCTGTGAAGGCTGGTACAAGGGCTGAGTGAGCCCTTTGCTTAGTCTGGAGAACATATTACTATTCATCTTTCAACCTGCGCTGGCCTTAGGCTGAAGAAACTAAGAGAGGGGTGAAGGGGAGTGGTCTTATTTTAGGATGTTTTACTCTGCTCTGCTCTGCTCAGCATCAAATGGCAATGGAGTACAGGTCCTAAACAATCCATAGAATCCTTGAGCTGGAAAAGTGCTTCACAAAGTCATTTGATTCGATTCCTCAAATCTTTCACACACACACACACACACACACACACACACACACAGACATGTGTGTATGTGTGTCTGTCTCTTGTGTGTCTGTAAGATGTGTCATTTGATTCGATTCCTCGAATCTTTCACACACACACACACACAGACATGTGTGTATGTGTGTCTGTCTGTCTCTTGTGTGTCTGTAAGATGGTTGGAGGACAATCCTAATTTAATCTCCAAGCACAGATCTTCTATGTTTGACCCTCTTTGATTTTTCTGTGTCTTGTTCTCAAAATGCAGAGACTCAAACTTGGCTTGTACATCTTTTTTTTTTCTTTCCCCATCCTTTGCTTTACATTACTAACCTGCTTTCTTTTCTGTTCCCTTATGCCCTGAGTCATCATTGGTAATATGCTGCAACCTATGTTTGCTCTACCAGTGGTAGCCATATAGGTACTTATAATTCTGCTTCTTCCAAGAGAGTGGTGTCTGATGATTTGTATCTATGCTAACATATCTCTCAGGAGCTCCTTCTTATAGGTCTGTCAAAGAATCACAGAATCAGCAGTGATTTCCAAAGTCATCTGGTCCAAGCTGTACCTAAGCAGAGAGCCCCTGTATAATCACAAGAAGAATTTTGCTATGGACTTTTGCAGAATCTCATAGTTTGGAGTCATCATACAATTTCCCAAACATGAGCCACTCTAATCTCTCCCTAATGAAGGCAGGATTAAAAACTGGAAAGTATGGGACAGAAATACTTAATGGGTTCAAGCTGTCAAGTCTGAGCATACTATACTACAGGATATTGAAATTGCAGGCATAAGAGCAGCCCAGCTCATAAGACTGATCTTTGAGCAATTATGGAGAGTGGAAGATGTGTCAGAGAATGGTAGATGGGCAATTTCTGCCTTGATTTTGGAAAGGGGATAGAAAGTGAATTCTTTTGAATACATGCTGCCGAGCTTGGCTTCAATTCCTGGCAAAATTCTAGAATGTATTATTAAAGGACATGTTTTGTAAGCATTTAGAAAATGAAGCAACAATTACTACAAGCCAGCAAGGGTTCATCAGGAACAAATCACCATGGACTAGCTTTCTCTCCATTTTTTGACAGTTGGTTATTAGGCTGGTAGATCAGAGGAATGCTGTATACATGAATTGTTCAGGAGGGCATTTGACTATATCTCTCATGATAGCCATGTGGATAAGATAGAGACTGGATTGTAACAGGCTAATTTGGTTGAACAGTTGGACCGCCAAAAGTGCTAATTAATGATTAAATAGTATCAAGCTGGAGGAATGTCCGTATTGGGTCGCCACAAGGGGATGTATCCTTGACTCCATTCTGTTAAACATGATTTTGGTGACGCATAGATGTTATGTTTCTTAACGCACAAAGCTGAGAAGAGCCTCCAACATGTTAGATGTTAGAATTGGGATTTCAAAAAATCATGGTGGGCTATACCAGAAGTATGAAACTGAGTGAGGTCAAACCAGATTAAATTGTAAATGGAAAATACTTAACAAAAATAGAGGTCATGTTAATTTTCTTTTTTTTTTTACTTTATTTTTTGCTTTTTTTTTTTGGAGGGCAATTGGGGTTAAGTGACTTGCCCAAGGTCACATGGCTATTTTTTGTGTTATGTGTCTGAGGCTGGATCTGAACCCAGGTCCTCCTGACTCCAGGGCTTGTGCTCTATTCACTGCATCACCTAGCCGCCCCTGGTAATGTTAATTTTCTAAGTCAATGTGTGGCCACAGGGATCCATTTCTATTTGAGTTTGCCCCCGCTAGGCTAGGTGATGGATCAGCTCTACTTAGGTGGGATTCTGTAAGGCTAAATTTAAATCGTGAACTTGGTTTCCAGGAATTGACTGCACAGTTAGAGGATGAGGGTGTCATAGGGGTTTTAGAAGTCTCAAAATGTGTCAGTGTCATGACGTAGCAGACCAAAAACAGACCCTATATGAGGCTGATGAGCAGAAATATTATTTCCAGAGCAAAGGCAGCAATAAACTGGAATAATGTGTTGAATTTGGGGAGTTATATTTTAAAAGAATATTGACAAATTGCAGAGTGTCCAGAGGAAGATGAGCAGAATGATAAGGGAATTGGAAACCATGCAATATTGGGATCAACAGGAAGACCTGGGAATATTTGGATCCAGTCGAAGGGCCACACTTGAGGACTTAGAAGGCCACATGTGGCCTTGAGGCCACAGGTTCCCCACACCTGACTTAGCCTGTAGAAGACAGTATTTAGGGGGGACGTGATAGATAACTGCTTTCAAGTATTTAAGGGTCTGTCATGTGGAAGAGGGATCAGATTTGTTTGGTTTGGCTGCAGAAAGCAGGACTGGAAGCTGCAGAGAGGAAGATTTGGGTTCTTTTTAAAGAAAAACTCCCCAATGATTATAGTTGTCCAAAAGGGAAATGGGCTGCCTAAAGGAGTAGTGAGTTCCCCATCATTGGAGAAGTTTAAGAGATGACTCTTTGTGACTAAATGTTATGTAGGAGATTTTTTCTCAAGCAGGTGTTGTACTAGATGACCTCTGAAGTCACTCCCACTTTGGATAGTCTGTGGGTCAACGACAAAACTGTAAGAAGGACCCTCCTGAAAGAGGAGACAAGAAGTCCTGATGCCAAGGCCTTAGGGGCTTCATATAGGAAGGGATTTGATAGATAAATAGATGAAACAAAAATTCTAGAAGCCAAAAAAAAAAAAATGAGACATATGTAAAAGCTCAAAGGAATTCAGATCAGGAATTTTCTATGAAGAAGAGGGAACAAGTCAAGGAGGTGAGGGGTAGGTGATGGAAGAAAATCTGAGCAGATTATGCTTGAGACACATTGATGAGAATTCAAGACACACTTTGGCTAGTTGTTTCCAGTCTCCTTCCCAATAATTCGTATCCCTTGACCATGATGTACTAGTGCCTTTCTAGACAGCAGTTCCTTTTCAGAGCAGAATTAGTCTTCCTAGAGAGGAAACTTCATTCTGTGAGTTGGACAGGAACTCCCAGGCTTTGGCTACTTAAGACTTTTCAATGCATTGTCTCACAGCCTTCTTGGGGCTGCCTGGTGTGCTTGACAGGGAGCCTCTACCCCAGAAGCGATAAAGGAAGGGTGACTGACCCTCTTGGCTGCTGTACAGGTCTATGTTTCTTCCTCCTGGGTTACTGATAAAGTAATTACAGCTAAAAACATGGCTTCTCATTCTCTCTTTGCTTCTCTTCATCCTCTCTCTCTCCCTTGCTACCATGTCCTGAAAGAAGTTGGAGCTCCTCTGTTTTCTTAACCTGCCCTGTGAGAGCAAGGTCACATGATAGTGCTTGGGAGGTTTTGCTGACCAGACTCTTCACCAATGGTCACTAGAGGCCTGCTCCTGAGGGCTGGGTTCCAAGTTCTGACTTAACGCTCAGATGGACTGAATTAGTTGTTTATTAGTCTCTCCCACAGGGCATTTGGTTTCTGCCTTCTAATGAATGGTCCATATATTCTATCCCCTTTCAAAGAGACTACCTAGGTGAAGTGTTTCCCTTAACCTCTGACTTGAGAGAAGCCTCTCTGAAGGTGGCTGTCTATTTCTGTTGTTGCCTTTGTATCCCCAGTGAATTTTGTTTATTGATTTGGCCTCAGTTTGTGATTTCATCCATGTGAGGAACTCCTTTTACCATGTGAACGGGGCTGGCATACAGTAGGGACTTAATAAATACTTATGGCAATGTATTCTACTAACTTTCACTTGAGGAAGAGCAACTTTCCAAGAGCCTGTTCTAAGGTCCTGGTGTGTTAAGGAAGGTGCATTCAAACTTTCAAATTCAGCATTTACTAAGCACACTTACTCTGGTGTAAGACAATCAAAATACAAGCCAAAAAAGGACTTGGTTCCTGCTTTTGAGAGACTTACAGGATAATTGGAGGCTAACGAATAACCCCAGTAGGTTAGAAAAATAAGTGGACAGCTATATGGAGCCATGGCTAGAACAGGGCACAGAGTCAGGAAGAGCTGGGTTCATATCCTGCCTCAGGCACTTGGTAGCGTAGCCATGGGCGGACCTTGGGCAAATCACTTAAGCTCCTTAGTTCTCTGTTGCCTCATCTGTAAAATGAGGTAGTTAAATTTGATGGCCTCAAAGATTCCTTCAGTTTCTAAATCTACAATTCTAAAAAAGCATGAGAGATCAAAGAGGGAGGAAGGAATTACTTCCTACCTCAAGAAGGAGAGAGCATAGGATCCAGGCCTTGAAGGATGGGAGAGATGTCAAAAGGCAAGGGATAAAGTGATAAAGCTTCATGTCAGAGAAGACTTTTGAGCTGAATCCTGAAGGAAGCATAATTATGAGAGGTGAAAGTAAGGAAGTACATTCTAGAGGTGGGGAATCTAGGAGTGATGTGTGTGAGGAATAGCAAAGAGGCCATTTTGGCTGGGTTGTGTGCAGTGCAGAGATAGAAATAATGGCTTATGAGGTTAGAAAGGTAAATTGGGACCATATTGTGAAGGGCTTTAAATGCCAAATAGAGAAGTTTACATTTTATTCTAGAGGCAATAGGGAGCCACAGTAGTATGAGCAGGGGAGTAACATGGTTCGACTTTCAGAAGATATTTTGATAGCTTTGTAGAGAACAGACTAGAGGGGCAGAGAGAAACTTGAAGCCTGGAGACCAATTAGCCATTTCAGTAGTCCTGGGCTGTGTAATGAGGCCTCTTAAGTAGAAAGAAGCAGTCAGATATGAGGGTTGTTGTGGATTACAACAGCAAGACCTCTCTTCCCTTCTCTCCTGACGATCTCTATTGTCTTGCACCCTCCCTCTAGAACTTTTAGGGGGGATCATTTGGCTAAAGCTGGGCTTCATTTCTCTGGAGAGTGAATTGGAAAGCATCTTGGTGATGTGGCATTTAATGAGGTCTCTCTGACTTTCCTCCCCAGATGTTGTCATCATGCTCAGCCCCATCTCTTGGCTGTGGTCTGCAACCATGATGGAGGTAACCCAGCCCTGGTCTCTCTCAGGGAGCCTTAGCACAGCTCCTCACACTTTTCCCCATCTGAACTCTCCAGCACCCAGAAGACTGAATTGGAATGCTCAGGAGCAGCACCCAGGATGGGGAGGAAATAGTGGCATGCTGCCCTTCAGCCCACTGGATAATTAAAGCCTCTGGAGTTTTGAACAAGAAAGGAGAAGCTGCTTCCACAGAGACCTGTTGGGACCAAAGACCCTTTCAAATGCAGTTTTAGTTTGGTGAGGGGAGAGAGAAGCCAAGGGAAAGCGTTAGGGGGTGGTGGTATTTCATATATGACAAAGAACTAAGTACTTGCTTGTCTGTTTCACACAACATGCCTTCCCCCGACTAACCCTTTGAGAATGGTGGGGAAAGAGGTAGCAAAATCCTTGGTAGAGGGACAGGAGTGAACCAGGTGAGCCAGAAGAGGACGGGGAACTGTGGAGGGTCTGTGGCCTCCAACACTTTGCACTAAGGTTTGCCATTTCCTTCTGAGCCTGAATTGACAGCACAGTCTAATATTAGCCCCAGAACCTGCTAAATCAGGATTGTTATAAACCTCATTTCAAAGCTTATAACTTGGATGATGTGTTTCAGATGCGACACACATTGGGTCACCCAGGAAGGGGCGGTGATGGGGAGGGAGCTTCTGAAGGCTCAGCGTTCAGGGAGTTCTGGCTCTGTCAATCTCCCAAGAGCTGAGGGGGCATCATGACTTAAAGAAGACGGGCCTCATGCAGGGGGGCTGTTTGAAGAGCAACATTTAATGCTCAACCCATGGCCAAGGAGGCAGCTAAGCTTGTTGAAAATGCCAGCCTCAGGGTGGCATCTCACAAGCCCAGATTTCCCTCCAAGCCTCCTTCTCCCCTCTCCCCAAAGTCCCCTATTGGGCTCTGCCACAATGGGTCTGAGACAGAGGTTGGCCTTAGTGTTAACACATGAAGATGTGCCTCCCTGCCCCATTTGCTGCCTGATTCCCACCCCCTCCCACATACCCAGGAAAGAGGCAAATAAAGGGGACACTAGAGAGAATCACCAGGCCTCCTAAGCCATTGAGGCCCTCACTTCTGGCAGGAGCCACCATCTGATACTTCCTTAGAAGTCGGTCCCAGCTCATGTCACTCTGTAACAAATCTGTTTTTAATGCTGTTGAAGCTTGTCCAGACCCAGTGGCGCTGATCTAAGGGAAGGGAATTGTTCATTTTTGCAAGGGGCTCAGGAGCACACTGAATTCTGTTGCATCCCCACATCGCAGCTCTGTAGTGGGACCATTGAGGGAACTGTGCCTGGCTTGTTAACCATCTGCCAGTGTGATGCTGACTTCATTCGTCTGGCCCAAAATGACAATGCAGTAACTTTCGAGAACATTGCCTTTATCCCCCCAGCCCTCCTGCCAGCCTCATCTGGTAGTTTCTTTCTTTGCAAAGTAGGATTGCTAGTCAGGATCGCCTAGCCATTGAGTTTGAATTTGCCCTTTTACTGGGTAAGCAGCCGGCTAGGTGAATCATTGGTTTCTTATGCTGTAGGGTTGTCCTGGGTTCCAAGACATTCTCCATCACCCACTTAGCTCTCTAGAATGGTGATTCTGTCACCTTGATGAACCAATGAATTTAGATTTGAAGAATTGTCTTGCCAAAGACCCAGTGGGTCCCTCTACAATTCCACGATAAGAGGTGGAATCTACACTTTTTGTTACGTAATGGAGAAGGGTCTCTAGACAATATCCTGTAGGGCTCAAACCCTATTCTGGCCCAGGGGTGGAAAGGTAACCTGGAAGAACACTTGCAAGATGTTAATGACTTGCTGTCCATGGCCCCTGAAAGGGATGGGGCTGGTGTGAATCTCTATCCAGAGTTTCCTTTGACTTCATTATTGCTGGTTAGCTGAGAAGAGCACACAGACCCCTCACACACAGTCTTCATGTGCACAAAAGACTTCTGTTGGTTTACTGAAAATTGTGTAGCTTTTACCCAGTTTTCTAACAATAAAAGGTTGTAGAAATGCTTTGCTTTCTTTGGGTGAGGGGAGGGGAGCATGTGGAAATAGATTTTGCTTACTGTACTCAGAATGTGTGTGTATGGGGGAGGGGTGCTTTTGAGACTGAGGGAGCAAGGGAAAGTGAAAGCCTCTCTGCTCCAAAGGACTGCAGCACCCTGACAGTCCCGCTATGGGCATTATGCTCCCTTGCTTTCAGGACCATCAGCAGCACTCTGTCCAAACAGAAGTCAAGGCATCAGACCCCCATTTGTTTGCTAACACCCAAATTCGGGTACCAACAAAAAAGTAAATCAGAAATCAATTCTGCAAGCTGACTGAACTTCCCCAGGGGTACGGTGGGGAATTCTTGCAAAACACAAAAGTTAACCTTGGGGTTTCCTCTCCAGCAATTTCTACATTCTCCATTGGTTCCTCTATGACAATTTGTTCATTCTCCATAGACCTTGTCTGCTACCTTTTTTTTTTCTTTTTGGAGGGTGGAAGGTAGGGCAATTGGGGTTAAGTGACTTGCCCAAGGTCACAGGACTAGTTTTTTTTGTGTTAAGTGCTTGAGGCGGATTTGAATTCAGGTCCTTCTGACTCCAGGGCTAGTGCTCTATCCACTGTGCCACCTAGCCGCCTCTGCTACCTTTCTGGATAAGAAAGTTTCACAAGGGGATAAGAAGGCAAGAGCAAGGATATTTGGAACCTCCACAGGATCCAAATGGGTCAGTATGATTAGGGGAAAGAGTATGGGGCTGGAAATTGGGAAGAGAACTACTTCTGTTCCCATACAACATTCCATTCCATCTCTAGACCTTCACACAGGCTATTTCCAACTCTACCACTAGTAATAATAACAATAAATAATTATAATAATATCTAACATTTACATGGTACCTGCTATGTGCCAGACACTGTCCTAAATGCTTTACAAATCTTTTTTAATCTTTACAATGACCCTAGCAGGTATTTGTTATTATTATCTCCATTTTACAGATGAGGAAACTCAGGCAAACTGAGGTGATTTGCCCACAGTCACAAAGCTAGCAAATGTCTGAGTCTACATCTGAACTCAGGTTTTCCTGACTCCAGGCCCAGCACTTTGTCTACTGAACCACCTAGATACTGCCAACTATATGATCCTGGACAAATAATTTCATTTCTCTGGGTATCAGTTTCCTTACCTGTAAAATAAAGGGAGATAGAACTTAAATCTCTGATGTCCCTTCCAGGTTTGTGACTAAGACTACTGCTTCACAGAATCCCAGTGCTTGGGAGTTGGAAGGAAGACTCAAGAGATCATCTAATTCCTATCCAAGGCCCAAATTACAGCACACTCCAACAAGTCACCAAGTAGATGGTTTCACATTTTCCACTGGCAGAAAGCTTGCCTTCTCCCAAGACTGCTATTCCATTTTTTTTCAGACAGCTGTATGTATTAGATGATTTATCTTGTTACTTATCTTAAGTTATCTTGTTAGATGATTTATCATTGCCTACCTCTGGATTTGTGTTGGGTTATCAATGTTCTTCCTAAAAGATATTACCAGTCTAAGTACAACTCTGAATCCTCCTGGCTGTGGAAAAACCAGAAGATCCAAAAGCTGGTCAAGGTGAGTTTTACAAGTTGCACTGTTGGAGAGAACCTTAATTGAAAAATCTCTCCATTACTGAGCAAAAGTCTAGTCTCTGTTTCTGCCTCCTTAGCTGTCCAGGGTAAAGGAAGAGACTTGGCTTGGAGTTTGGCAACAAAGAATTCCTTTGTCAAAACTGTGTACAGGTATTCCTCCATAGGCGAAGGAATCTATTTCTTGGCGTAGGAACAAAGGCATCTTCTGCTACCTTGTAAATTGATGAGAGTTTCACAAGCATATAGGAAGTCAAGAGCAGGGAGAATTGGACCCTACATAGTGTCCAAATGAGCCGGTATGATTGGGGAAAAGAGTATGGGGCTGGAAGAGAACTGTTGCTGTTTCCACCCAACAGATTGTAGGGTTTCTGCTTTAACCTAGTCAAACATTTCAATGAGGCACTGACTTCTTCCTATGAATACTGCGTCCTTGTCTTCCTACTGTTGCCAGCCTGCTATCTGCAGCCATGGGTTGCCAGTCTACTCTGTTCCTCTTCCTTACCTTCCAGACACTTCTGGAGAAAGTCACATGATCCCTAAAGACTGGGTTCACTCCAAAGTTGGCTATCATCAACTGGAGATATTACTACCATGTGGTGATCTTTTAGCTAATTTCTGCTTGATTTTTCTGTCATACTCCCCTAATGACTGTTCCATGCCTTTTCTCTCCTCAAGACTCTGTATTTACCCCATTCTGCTCTCTGCAAATGACTTGACTCCTGCCTTACTGAGAAGATTGAAATTCTTGACTGTAAGCTCCCACATTCCTTCGTAATGCAAAATCTCCCCAGGTCCTCACTTCCCTCCAGGCTAAAAGGATGAAGTGGCCTTCCTTGCCAAGGCTAATCCGTTTATTTGTATTTTGATCTCATTCCCTCCTCTCATTTTAGGAGGCTTATTCCATCCATCATTCCCTCTACCTTTCTCATTTTCAATCCTTCCCCCTTCCATAGTTCCTTCCGCAGCGCCCACACAGATGGCCATTGGCCGCATTCCAAAAACACCATTCTCTAACCTGATCGTCCCTCTTTTTAAAAATGTATTTAATTTTTAATTTATGGACTAAAACAAGTATTGCCATAACATAGTATCATCTCTTCAAGCTCTCCTCTTCATTGCTAGTTTACCAGAAAGGATCATCTATAGGGACTGCTAGGTGGCACAGTGAATAGAGCACCAACCTTGGAGTCAGAAGGACCTGAGTTCAAATTTGACTTCAGATACTTGACACTAGTTGTATGACCTTAGGCAAGTCACTTAACCCCAATTGCCTTGCCTTCCCCCCTCCAAATTAAAAAAAAGGCTATGTTCACTGCCTCACTCTTCAGTCTCTTGTAATCAATCAGGCTGCCATAACCCATGATTCTGATATTCTCATCTAAGTCAACAATGACTTCTTATCCATCATCATCATTGATCTTTCTAGAGTACTGGAATTATAGTCAGGTGACATGGATTCAAATCCTGCTTCACAGTATATATACCTCCTTGGGCAAGTCATTTAACTACTCAATGATTCTTTATAAAATGGAAACAGTTGTATCTATTCTATGTCATTTGGTAGTAACCTTAAAACTCTATAAAATGGTGAGTCATTGAGAAGAAGTAATTCTCTTTATTCTCTCCTGTGCCCTCTCCTGGCTTTCCTACCTCTCCAATTACTCCTGCTTGGTCTCTTGCTGGTTTCTCCTCTTTCTCCTTCTCTTTCTCCTCCTCCTCCTATCTCTTAGATCCTACTTTCTCTTTTTTTTTAAGCAATCAGGGTTAAGTAACTTGCTCAAGGTTACACGGCCAGGTGTTTCTGGGTGGGTGCTAAGTGTCTGAGCCCAGATTCGATCCCCAGGTCATCCTGACACTGGGGCCGGTGCTCTTACTTGCTGTGCTACCTGACTGCCCTGATCCTGCTTTCTCTTAAGGCTCTGTGCTTGGCCATATTTGTTTCTGTCTCTACAGTCTCTCCCTTGACATGCTATAATCTACTCGTTTTCAGTTTCTGTCTATTTAGATGACTCTTAAATTCAGTCCCACTCTCTCCCCTAAGTACCACTCCTGCATTTCTTACTGCCTGCCTAACATGCCCTTCTTCCCAATGTACTAGTTTCTATTGATGGCACCACCATCCATCTGGATAGAAAACCTGTGAGTCATCTTTGACTTTTCCCTTTGCTTCATCACTAGCCTTCTATCCATTGCCAAGTCCACCCAGTCTCCTTCTACTAATATCTCATGTATCTATCCTTCTCTTTGCTGCCATTGTCACCAACCTGTTACAGGTCTTGATACTCTTTTTCTCTGGACTACTGTAATAGCTACCTAACTGGTTTCCCCATGTCCTCTGCAATCCATCCAAACCACTGCCAAAATGAATTTCCTAATGCACAATCCTGACTATGCCATTCTATTACTCAAAACAATTCAGTAGTTTTCTATTGTCTACTGGAAAAAATATGAGCTCTTTGGCCTAACATTTAAGTCCATCCACAATCTGGTAGCCATCTCCCATCCAACCTTATTTCACACTATTTCCCATCATATACTCATGTTTTAGAGTATTGATTGGACCACTAGGTTTTTCCCAATCTTACTGAACCCTCTCCCATTTCTGATTTGAGCAGGCTGCTCCCTTGGCTAGAAGATACTCCTTTCTGGGTTCCAATCATAGAATCATACATTTCTCTTGAAATTCTCAGCTTTCAGAGTCTAACTCAGATGCCGCCTCTTACTTGAAGCCTTCCCAGATTCCACCATCTACAGATAAAAATGATTTTTTCTATTGTTAAAATTCTTTGTCTAGATTTCTCCTTTATCCCTAGTCCATTATACTTTGCAACACCTTTATTTCTATACACATCTTGTTTCATAAACTCCCATTCTCCATTAGACTATAAAGTCATTGAGGGTAGAAGCTGTCATTTTTTTTTTCATTTTTGTTTCCCTAGTCCCTTGTATGGTGCCTTGTCTATAATGATCTAGTAAGCACCAGGTAAGTGCCTGAATGGAAATGAACTTAATATAACAGCAGGCCCTTCCAGCCTGGGGGTGATGGGAGAAAGCGGGAGAAAGGGAGTGATAAGCAGAGAAACTGCCAACTTCCAGATTCCTTCTCAGTAGAGTTTCCCAGTGTTTAAATGACTTAGATCCTATACCTGTGGGAAAGACAGAGATGACAAGCCTGGGCTGATCTTTCCCTTAAGAGCCATTGCTCAACACTTAAAACTATAAAACATAATGTGAAAAAGAAGGGCCTTTTTAAAAAGTAATTTTCTTTATTAAGTGTGGCTTGAAAAGTTATCTTGTTGGCAATGGCAATTTCAAGCTGTCCCTGGAGGTTAAATGGAAGTGGGTTTTGATCACTCCCTGGAACAGTGGACAGAGCACTGAATCTGGAGTCAGGATGGCTTGGGTTCAAATTCAGCTTCAAACAATTACTGTGTGACCCTGAGTAAATCACTTAGCCTCACTATGCCTAAATTGTAAAATGGGTATAATAATAGGACTTATATCCTAGGATCAAATGAGATAACATTTGTAAAATGGTTTGTAAACCTTATACTGTCAAATGAGTGGTATTATTATTATCATTGTTATTTTAATTCCCAGGTTGTCCTGCCCCATTCAACATTAATTTAATTTTATTTTTTTGCTTTTTTTGGAGGGCAATTGGGGTTAAGTGACTTGCCCAAGGTCACACAACTAGATTTTGTGTGTGTGTGTGTGTATTAAGTGTCTGAGGTCGGATTTGAACTCAGGTCCTCCGGACTCCAGGGCCAGTGCTCGATTCACTGTACCACCTAGCCACCCCCAACATTAATTTTAAGAAGAAAAATTATTTGTGTTTTGAGTACAGCTGGTTTTCCCAGGAGGGTATAAGTGACAGCTCTCTCCCAGTCAGACCTTCTAGCTTCCTTTGGAAAGCTTTGGACAGAGCAGCTTTTCTCAGGATCCCTGCTTACTCTCCCTGACAGCAAAACCAAACTGTGTCTGTACCTCCTTGAATTCTTCAGCATATGATAAAAAGCTCCAGGCCTCACCTTGCCAAAAGAAGGGAGGGCGTGATGATTTTTAATTTACAATGATCCTTAATTCCTAGTTTTATCTAATGCCTCCTGACAACCTTGGGGTAAAAAAGATTATCGCTCACTTTTTACAAGCAAAAAAACAGAAGCCTGGAAAAAAACTACATGGAATTTGCCCAAGGTTAAGTGCAATAGAACTCTTTGCCCTTGAGGTGTTGGGCTCTCCCTGTAATGCCGAGGTGCAGAAGTGTGGTTATAAATATGCATATGCATATATGCAATATATATGTATATGAGGACCTGGATTCCACACCAGGTTGTGTCACTATCCACATGACCTTGGCAAGCCACATCTCATGGCCTTCAGTCCCCTCATCTATAAAATGAGGGGTTGCACTTAGATGACCTCAATGATCCCTTCCTGCTGTCAGGCCACAGTCCTGCAGGACTGGGAAATTAGGAGGAATTGGATAGTGACTAGCACGAGGAGGGAGGGAAGGCCTCTTCTGAGTCTTCCCTGGCCTCCAACCTTATCTGGCAAGTCCAGTTGCATTCAGATGCATTGGTTGAATGGGCCTCCATCCAGGTCCAACTGGTTCCTGATGACGGGTAACCTGAGACACGTCGGAGCAGGTAGGAGATTCCTCCCCACAGTCACTCCTTGGTTTCACTTTAGATAGTATCCTCTTCTAAAGAGAAGATGGTGGCAACAGGCCGTGGAGGAGCCAAGCTGTTCTTCAGCTGTGTATCCTATGCCTCTACTGGGTGCATTGAGGTAGATTTTTATAATCCCACAAGGTCCTTATTCCCCTCTTAAAGGTCAGGAAACTAAGGCACAGAGAGAGGTTCATCCACCTGCTTGGAGTTACACATTCAGGTGACTGGATCAAAACTGGAAGGAAGAAGTCCTGCTGCTTAATCTACTGAAGGAAACCTTCCCTGTACCAACATCCCTAAATATTGACCCCACTTTATCTTCCTTCTCTACTCTCTTACTGGACCCCTGCATATTATCAAAAATTCGAAGGCAGCCCACCTCCCAGGACCTTCCTGAGCCCTCACAGTGTGCCTTGGGTCTTTCTATCCCATTTGTTTTCCCTGGAGACACCAAACAAAAAAAATGGAGGAGGCTTGGGATGGGGAGGAATGCAAATGCTATGGGTTCCTCAGGCAAACATCTCCATTTCACCGTCCCTCTCCTAGGGCCTAGAGAAACTGGAGACAGGTTCCTCCTCTTGACCCCAGCCCCATCAGCTCCAACAACCTGGGAGCCACCTATCCAAGCCAATACCAGGAGGAGAACATGTTTATAGAAAGAAGAATGATGGCCAATCCCCAGTCTTGAGAGCTATGCCCCAGGTCCGGCTCTGTGCCTGGGCTCAGGGAGACTGGAGGGAGTAAGTATAGGTAGGGTTCAAAGCAGGCTCTGAAGCAAGGCCGCAGGGGCATCAGCCTATCCCCTCCAGTCCCCAGATGTGCAGAACCTAGAGGTTCCTTAGATCAGCAGCACTAGGATCTGAAATACCTCACAAGGTGAGCAGGGATGGAGTGGGAGGGGCCAAGTACTATGGACCTTTCTTTCAGGGGTCCTAAAGCCATAAGCTCCCATCACTTCCAGTCTCCTTTCCCCCTGAAGCTGGATCAAGTACCAAGAGAGGAAAAGCCCTACATGGCTCATGACCACACATAGCTTTCTGCTTCCCTCTCCCCATGCCCAGGTATACGTGTGGTGCCAGTTAGACCCCTGAGGTAAGCCTCTTCTTAGCCTGGATCCAAGAAGCTGGTAAATTTCTGTTTCCAGCACCTTGATTACCCTAAGCTCTTCACAACCCCCTGCAGGGGATCTAGTCTCATTTATGATGAGTAGGGGAAAAGGGAGAAAAAAGGGTGTATTGGCCACTTGCAAGTGGGTAGGCAGGTGGGAGGGGTCTTGGACCTCTTCTCTGACATACATATCTCCCATCCAGCAACTTGTAGATAGGGCCTAAAACCTAAAAACTGGTTACAAATAGTAATTCATTTGAAAACAAAGTTTTCTCCCTCCTCTCTTTCACATCCAAACTGCCAAGGAAAAAGGCATCTACAGGCATTACCTACCTCATTTCTTTCTGTTCCTCTCACTCCTCAGTCCCTTGACATTTACTTTCAGAGTTCACCACTCAACTGAAGCTGCCCTTTGCAAGGTTACCAAATGCGCTAAATCTTGTATCTTGTTCTGGTCCCCCAGATGACCCACGTCTCTTTTGGTTAGTACAGTAAGTAAAATTATCAGTAGCCAGTATAAAGTAACAAGAGGAGGAAGCAAGATTGCAAAGGGGAACCCAGAAGTGACATGCAAACCGTCCCGAAGATCAAAGGAGCATAACTTGCAAACTGTATCGTGTACTAACCAAAATTTACATCCTGAGAATACGTGTGAAATCAGGGGAAGCCATCTAGGCCTTGCAGGCAGGCCCTTTTGGTCCTGTGATGCACGAACCGCAGAGAAACTCCAGACATCCTCATCAAGGCCAGTAGAACACCAAATGTAGCTAATAACTCTGAGATGACGTGGATTTGTTAACTTCAAAGCTCGCCCAGCAACTCTGAGATGATCAAGATAAATTAATGTCATACCCCAAGATGGCACATATGAAGGAGTGTGTACCCCACAAAAATGCTATAAAAATGAGACTTCAAACTCATGCTCCCTATCTCCACTGGTTCCATGCTGCCAAGTACTCCCAACTCTGATCCGTGGCTATGTGCCACCTTCCCCTTCCCCGTTCCCTTCCCCAGGGGCTTGCCTTCCTCCACCACCCCATCCCCATCCCCATGCCCCCTTGACTGTGTGCATTCTGTGCCTGTTCACCCCTGTACCCCACATGCCATACTAAAGTGTGACTGAAGCCTCACTTCCTACTGCCATTGTGGTCTTTCCCAGAAGGTACCCAAAGAACCAGGCAAGCTTGCCTCCCATTTCATAATTCCATAAAATAATTAGCAATTTGCCAAGGATCTCATACCTGTGAAATCTATCAGCCATTTCTCAGCCCTTATCCTGCTTGACCTCTCTGCAGCTTTGGACATCTGACCATTCCTTCTTCCACACAATTCTTTCCACCCTCACCTTTTGGGGCACTGTTCTCCTCCTACCTATCTGATCAATCAGCCTCTTCTGTGGCTTTATGGGCCGTGTCCCACACTACAACTGGGTATCCCCTGAGATTCTTTCCTGGGCCCTTCTTTGCTTCTCTCTGCATACCTTCTTTCTTGGCAATCTCATCAGCTCCCATGGGCTCAATTATGATCTCTCAAATGATTCCCAGATCTATAGATTCAGCCCTCATTTCTCTCCAGAATTCCAGTCTGTTAGAGGCCTATTATAGGCTCCTCGGGTATATAAAACTTAAGGTGTCCAAAACAAAACTGATTACTCTCTGCCCCAGACCTAGAATGTAAGTTCCTTGAGGACACTGCAGGAAGGGGGGAGGGGAGGTTTTTTCATTTTGTCTTTGTATCCCGGTGCCTAGTAAGCTCCTAATAAAATGTGCAACCTGAAAGCCCTATCAAAATAGGTGCCTCCAATTCCTGGGACTTTGCCCTTCTCTCCCCCAGCTCCCATTGCTCTCCATATTCCAGGAACAGGATACTGACCCCTCCCCAGCTCCCACCAGAGTTTTCCCAGAGCCCTGCTACACTCTGACTCTCTTCTAATGGTTCTTGGTCAGAAACATTGTTCCTCATGATATTTGGATGAACAGGGAATCTTCAACTGCAATTCTGGCAAGATGGTGGCTCACTTGGCCTTACATTTGACCTCTTGCTGTGCCCTCTGGACCCATGGACATTTTTATGCTACCTGCCACTGCATCCCAAGTACTCCTGGGCCTAAATAGTCATCTACCCATCCACTGCTCCTAGAGAGCAGGGGCTCTCTTGCTTTTTTTTAGTATTTGTCATCAGTGTTTAACATAACAATTGTCATATAGTAAGTACTTAATTCGTACTTTTCCATTCCATTCTATTAATAAATGCTTCTTGAATTGGATTGGAAGCTGTTAGATGATCCATAGGGGTTGATCTTTCCCATGAGATACTGGTTTTCTAGAATCTGTGTCTTCCTTCCTCTCCTCTCCCCAGCTGAAGGCATCTTTCTCTGGGCCTCTTGCCCCAGGGTAAAACTTCCTCTGCTTGTACTTACACCATCAAAATTGTTGACCACCTTTAATAAGTTCTTTGGGAGCACTGACTATACCTTACTTTAGGCTCGTTTAGGTCCTGGCACCAGTCATCTGGAGCACTACTAGTCAGCACAAGAGTCAGGAAGACCTGACTTCAAATATGACCTCAGACACATTATTAGCTGTGTGACCCTGGGCAAATGACTTAACTCTGTTTGCCTCAGTTTCCTCATTTGTAAAATGAGTTGGAAAAGGAAATTGCAAATCACTCCTGTATCTTTACCAAGAAAACCCCCAAAGAGGACACAAAGAGTTTGACACAACTGAAACAATGACATAACAACAAAATTCCTCTAGTGTTTAATATATAATGCTTGGCAGATGGCATGTGCTTAATAAATGTTCCATCTATCTATTTGTGTATCAATTACAACATTTTCCCTGGAAAGAAAACTTATCTTTTTGACATCAACATTCCTCTAATGAAGCTTATATGGTTGTGAATCATGAATTATCATTTATCATGAATGGTCTCCTAAGAATCAAAATGTGGATCACTCAAAGAACCATTGAAGGATGGTGTAAATATGCTGCAATATATCACCAAAGGTGACTTGCATTATGCAAGATATCAAGGAGAGATCAATGTAAGAAAACAAAGTACTGGTCACATAGAGAGAAGAGAAAGTGGCTGATGACCAGCCCACACGTTTCATTGGCACCCACTTAATGTTAAACAGTCTAGAAGAAGACTTCCTTCCCAGGCCAGTGGGTGGACCTCCTTTGCAAAATTTGTGGAAGGACCTGAATGAGAGTAGTATAGGGTTGGAAGCGATAAGGGGGTCACAATCTACACAACTGGGAGGTACCCACATGAGTGAAATCATGGATTCATTAAATTCATAGGATAATAGATCTAAAGATAAGAGACATCAGAGTTCATCCAGTCCAATCTCTTTATTTCATTGATGAGGAAACTGAGGCTCAGGGAAGTTAAGTGATGTTCCTAAAGCCTCCCAGGTAGTAAGTATTAGAGGTGGGTTTGATCTTCTGACCCCAAAGTCAGTGCTATTACCAAAGTAATCCCTGTAGAACAGCATTTCAAAAGCTAATGTTTTGATTTTGAGGAAGTGGAAATTGATAATTCCATTTTTTGTTGCTGTTTTGCTTTTTGGAGGGGGGAAGGCAGGGCAATTGGGATTAAATGACTTGCGCAAGGTCACATGGCTAGTAAGTGTTATGTGTCTGAGGCTGGATTTGAACTCAGGTCCTCCTGACTCTAGGGCCAGTGCTCTATTCACTGTACCACCTGGCCACCCTTCAATTTAATTTTTTTAAAAAGCATTTATTAATGCTCAACTAAGAGCCAAGTATTGTGGTAATCTTGGGGATACAAAGTCAAGAAGGAAACAATGTCTGACTTCTAGTGGCTTACATTGCCCTGTGGGCTTGGGGGATCAGGCCCCTTGCAGGAGGTGAGAGGGGAGACTCTTGTACTACAAGTTAATCCAAGGAGGTAAGAGGACAAATATGTTAAGAATGAGTTAGTGGGTCCCCACGGCACTGGGCTTTTCTTCTACTAGATGGTGGTCCAATAATTGCAAAGGCTCCTTCTCACTGCCAAGGGAGTATTAGTGAGGTGGTTAGGAAAAAGCAGAGACTTTAAAGTGATGGCAGAGTCAAAAGTAGGGGGATAGGGGCTGAACAGATGGGCTGGAAGTTTGAGTGATAGAGACAGGGCTGGGGGAGTGGTCTGCTTTGTAAACTGCCCACAGAATATGTAGCTAATTAGAGGAGTTTATGAGGGCTTGATGATTAGATTAGATTAGAATACCTTCAGATATGGAATACTGGTGTCCTCTCTTCATTTAGTCTTGATTTTAGGAGTGATCAGGAGTTACTTCCTTAGGAGCTATCTGGAATTGAGTGGCAGATATAAGCAATGGGCTGAGAAAGTATGGGAAGGTGATTGGGTTGGTTAATCCCTAATCAGGCCAGGGAATATAGAGGTAGAGACTGCCAAGAGAAGGAGGTGTCAAGGTTATTAAATTAGAAGTACTATTTTCCCTCTAAATCTCCTCCTCTCTTCATATAAAGGCATAGCCATAAATGGAAGATAATATGCATGGAGAAATGACCCTATCATTGAGAATGGAGGTGGGAGGGGAAAGACATAAGCATAAGAAGAAGAATATTTGCTAAATACACGTGTATCATGCATTTCATTTGTAATTTTTTTTCAAATGTCTACAGGATCTTCCCCAGAAAAGAGGGGCCCAAGCATAGGGAGTGAATCAGTCTTACCTTGGACCAGAGGTTCTTAAGCCTTTTTTGTGCCATGGACTCCTTTGGCAGGTCTGGGGTGAAGGTTTATAGAACCCTTCTCAGAGTAATGTTTATTAATTACACAAAATAAAATACACAGGATTGCAAAGGAAACAAATTATATTGAAATAGTTATCAATATATATGTTTTAGAAATCCAAGTTCAACAGATTCCAGGTGAAGGAACCTTGCCTTAGATAGGCGATAAATGGGAAGCTAGCAATGGACCATCCAGGTATCCCAAGTTCAGTTAGAGAGAAGCACAGGTTCTGCTTGTGAAGACAAACCAAGGTCAATCCAATGTTCAACTTGAGCAAAGGAGATGGAAGAAGAAATTTTTACCATCAAATGTCAAAGTAGTCAAGGAAAATATAACTAGCAGAACTTTCTTCAGGCAGCCTAGTCAAGAATAGAAAGGACAATTGAGGGAAGGAAGGAGTAAAAATAAAGAGAGAAAGACAACCTTTTGGGGACAAAAAATTGCAAATTGAGAAGATGCCTATCAATTGGGGAATGGCTGAACAAGCTGTGGTATATGAATGTAATGGAATACTACTGTGCAATAAGAAAGAATAAGCCACTGGATTTCAGAAAAAACCTGAAAAGATGTCTACGAACTGATACAAAGTGAAATGAGGAGAACCAGGAGAGCAGCATATACAGTAATAGCAACATTGTGTGATGATCAACCAAGAAAGACTTAACTCTTCTCAGCAATTACAAAGGACTTTTGATGGAAAAAGCTATCCATATCCAGAGAAAAAACTAATGGACTCTGAATGTAGATCAAAGAATACTATTTTTACTTTCTTTATTTTTGTGGGATTTTTTCCCCTTTCAGTCTGGTTCTTCTTTCACAACATGACTAATATGGAAATACGTTTTATATGCTTGCACATATATAATCTATATCAAATTACTTATTATTTTACAAAGAGAGAAGGGAGAAAAATTTGGAACTCAAAATTTTGTAAAAATGAATGTTAAAAATTGTCTTCACATAAAAAAAGAAACTAGGGGAAAAAAAAAGAAAACAATCATTTAGGGCATCAGAGTGTAGAGTATAATACCAGACAAGAAATATCTATTAGATGCCCACAGTAAGCAAGGCATTAAAGGCAGCTAGACAGAGAGTCAGCCTTGGGAGCCAGGATGATCTGGGTTCAAGTACCACCTTTGACATATAGTAGGCCCTATCCATGCTGCTTCTCATGTCCTTACACCCATCATCTGGGAATGAGAAAACCCAGTTAATAGAAGAAAGATAGTGGCAGGTAAACCCAATAGATGATACTAGCAGGTCTGGCTGAATGGAGGCCAAAAAAAAAAACCAAAAATAAACCTATAGTATCAAGAGGTTGGGGGCATTGGGAGAAGTATCAGTGGCTTCTAGATACTTAGGTCCAGATCTGGTGTCCCTGAACTGTAGAATACCCATAATCCTTTGGCCCATCTCTCCTTCGCAGATGAAAAAAAGCGACTTTTCCTGCACCCCAGGCCAATAGTAAAAGCACAATAGGGTCCGATTAACTGGCTGGCAAGATCTCTGGCCCCCAGTCTATGTAAGGTAATTTGTTCAACTCTGATTCTACATCAGTCTCTTTAATGAGGTAAGACTGCTGTTTCCATCTGAGATTTGTAGGCCTCCAGCTGGGATTTAGAGCCCAGGACAGAGTGTGATATCATACTTTGGCCCCCGGAGGCCCACTTTCTTAGCTCTTAACTTTTGTCAGAGATAGAACTAGCCAGGAGAATTTTTCAATTTCAATCTGGATGAGGAACAGGAGAGAAGATGGGATAGAGGAGCAATCTGTGGAAGAGGCATTCTGAGAGGGTTTAGCTAGATTCTTCTATAGCTGTCCCAGTGTTAGGAAGTAGTTAGCACAGCGATTTTAAAATCTAGACTGAATAAAAAACCCTGTAAAGGAAATCTCCTCCCTAGGGATGAGAGTCACCACCTTGACAGACAAATGGTACCTTTTAGAGGTGAGCAACTAGGCAGCAAAGTGGATAGAGTGCTGGGCTTAAAGTCAGGAAGATTCATATCTCCCCTCCACTATGTCATAATAAGTTCCTGGGCAAGTCACTTCACCCTGTCTGCCTCAGTTTCCTCACCTGTCAAATGAGCTGGAGAAGGAAATGGCAAACCCCTCCAGGATTTTTGCCAAGAAAACCCCAAATGGCGTCACGAAGAATTGGACACAACTGAACAACAGAACTGTCTTTTCCAAACTATGATTTATTAGGGCTTTCTTTGGTCCCCAGTCTTTGATGTTATGGGTTTAGGAAACTTGGGGGAGGGGTTGTGAAAATTGGGAGGCAGCATGGTACAGTGGAAAGGGCACTACTTCCAGTGTCATAGCACCTGAGTTCAAATTCCACTTATGATCCAACCTTCATGGCCTTACATAAGTCACTAAACATCTTAGCTCTCAATTTCCTCCAAATGAGGGGTTTAGTCAAGAGCTTGAGATATCCCCTCCAATTTTAACTCCATGGTCCTATGAGAACTGACTCCAGATATATTTGTCTCTAATGATGCCTAAGAGTTGCTTTGGGGAGCACTGACTGATTAAGTTACTTGCTCAGGGTCTCCCAGCCAGTAGGCCTCAGATGCAGGATTTAAACCTACATCTCCTGGATGCCAAGACTAGCCCTCCATGTCTTTTGCCAGGCTGCCTCTCATACATAGGATTTATCAAAAATTCACAATACGCCTAGTACTGAATCAGGGTAATTTTTATACACAACTCTATCAAACTGGTCCCAGCTTTCAAGAACTTTACATCCAAAAGTAGGGGTAAAACATACAAACATTTTTAAACCTATAATTAATTATCAAATAAAAAGTTTTCCAAGTCAACAAAAGGTTCCTACCAGAAAGAGAGACAGGAGCAGGTGTTGAAGGCAAAGAGACTCTCAAAGTACAGCCGCAGGCAGCATTTGCCATTTTTTTTCAAATGTTAACAATTTAAATTTCAGCCCCTTTTCTGCTCCTGGAAATAGGGTTTTAGGAGGAGGAAGGAAGAGAAATGTGAGGGGTCTCAGGCTCTGAATTCACCTTCTTGTCTACATGATCTTTAGGAAATGGGGAAAGGAATGACCCTTGTGTCCCTTAGGCTGTTGGCCTTGCAGACATCCCTACTTAGTTTCCAGCTCGTCTCTAGGCCACGCTGGCTCAATCCATTTTTTGGCAAGAAGGTCAGAAATGTGACCCCTAACTCAGTGGCCTAGTTGAAAAAAAATAAAAATCTTCAACCTTTAGTAAGGAGCATAGTCTCCCCAGGGCCTAGAGGATAGGGCAGCAGACACCTGAGTAATCCAGGAGTTCCACTAATCCCAGGGCTGGGCCCTCATTGGAGACAACAGTAATTTAAGTCTTAGCCCCACCTACGACAAGGCCCAGGCAGGCAGCCTATACATTATCCACTACCCCTCTGGGGCATGGCTGCCAACAGCTCTGGTTTCCAGAGAATTCTACCACCCCTGACCGTGAACTTCAAACTGTAGGAGGAAGAATAATTAAGGGTTGGCTGAGCCTTTGGGCAGGGGGGTGGTGAAAAAATGGCCTTTCTTCCATTTTTCTTTCAGCCTTTCAAGTTCACCCCAAGGGGAGTCAGTATAATTTGGTCCAGGGATTGATATGCAAATCTGGCTTTCAGCAACACTACTTAACCTAGTATCACCTAGTCCCCCAAGGGACCAAGCATGGGGTGGAGCCAACATTTAGCAACCCTGATGCCTGGCCCTATGTAGCCTTTTGGGTAGGGGGTGGAGATCCGGAAGCAATTCCATATTGTTTAATGCCCTTCTAGCCTGTGGGGGCACAGAACCTGCACTCCCTGAATGACTGATTGGTTGACACCACTAATCTACTAACCCTCCACGGTTGGTGGGAACAGGCTATTTTCCATATGTTGATTGTGGTAGCTCTCAGTCCTTCCTTCACTGGGCTTCTGGGTGATTTCAGCTCAGAACAGAATTATCAACCTAGGCTTGGTAGAGAGGTTAGGTAGAGAGACTTGATCAGGGAAGGGAGGAAGTTAGTGCTGTTATCCTAGCCAGATAGGAGTGCAGGGGTGGCTCTCAAGCAGGATTGGGTCCAGCTCTTTTTTTTTTTTTTTTAAGCAATCAGGGTTAAGTAACTTGCTCAAGGTTACATGGCCAGTTATTTCTGGGTGTGGTACTAAGTGTCTGAGCCCGGATTGGATCTCCAGGTCATCCTGACACTGGAGCCGGTGCTCTTACTATCTGTGCTACCTGGCTGCCCTGGGTCCAGCTCTTGAAAATGGCACTGGAAGGTTATTGGAAAAGGTACTGGATTTGGAGTCAGAAGATGGGCATTTGAATCTTGTCTATGTTATTTGCTTCCCATGTTATGTTGGGGCTGGCCTACTAACTCCAGGTCTCAGTTTCCTCATCTATAAAATGGGGTGTTTGGACCAAATAACACCACAGGGTTCTTCTAGTTCTGGATCCTATGAACTGATAAGTTTGATTGGGAGGAGTTCATGGATTTGGTTGATCTCAGCCTTAGAGTGGTACCAGCTCATTTCTCAGGCCTATAAGCCAAACTTGAGGACAAGAAGAATAAATTTCATGGTTTTTGTTTTTTTTTCTTTTGCTGGATAGGCTTGAAGGAAATGAAAAAAAATCCTACTGGTATTTTAGCTAACCCCTAAATCATGTTAGTTATTGGATAGTTGTGTCTTACTCTTTGTGACCCCATTTGGGGTTTTCTTGGCAAAGATAGTAGAGGGGTTTGTCATTTCCTTCTCCAACTCATTGTACAGATGAGGAAACTGAGGCAAACAGGGTTAAGTGACTTGCCCAGGGTCACAGAGCTGGTAAGTGTCTGAGGCTGGATTTGAACTCAGGTCTTCCTGACTCCAGGCCCAGAGTTGTGGTAGGGAAATACCCAAATGACCAGGAATGTGCTTTTAGGCAGCTCTGACCTTGTCCCTATGGTACTACAGGGCTAGCTGTACCCTGTGATCTCGGTTTAAATTAACCAAGAAATCCTAATTCTCAAAGAGCATCTAGGTAGCACAATAGATACAGAACTAGACTTGGAACTAGGAAGACGGGAGCTCACTAGCCATGTGACCCTGGTAAATCATTTCATCTCTGTGAGTGCCTCAGTTCTTCCATCTGTAAAATGGCAGTAGTAATAGTACCCCCCTTTCAGGGTTTTGAATCTCAAGGGAGATGATATTTGTAAAATGCTTTGCAAATCTTAAAATGGTAACCATTAATATTACTTATTATCAGGGCTCAATAGCCTGTTCCTCCGCTGTATCTTTTCTGTCACTTTCCTGGTCCTTCATTCTTCTTTGCTGACTTTGGACAGTTGTGGAGGATATAGATTTTTTTTTCTATTCTACCTTGTTCCCCAAAAACTTTGTGGCACATTGTATTTGGAGTCAGAAGATCGGGGTTTGAATCTTGACTTGCTCTTACTCCCTATGTGACCTTGGGCAAGTCACATCATTTTTTTGTGTGTCTCTGCTTTGTCATCTATAAAATGGGGGTGGGGGGATAAGAGCAGGCTCAACTACATTATCTCCAAAGTCCCTTTTAGCTCTTTATGACCTAAGAGGATACAAATCTTCTTACAGTTTTTTTTAAAAGGATTTACTTCTGTTAAAATAACAAAAGGAAAGGTGACAAGTAGTATTAGTTATTATTAGTATTATTCTTACTAGTAGTAATTATTCTCTTACCTACAGATAATCATACAAGGAACTAGGCCTTAATCCTTTCCAGTTTTCCTTCTTTTAATTGATTTAATTCCTTCTGGATCTTTACTTCTAATTCTCTGGGCCTTGTTCTCTGCATTGGTCTGACAAAGCTGCTAGATGTTTAGCCTTTCTTGAAGCAAATGAAAACAATCCTACTGGCCGCCTAGTTAACTCCTAAATCATGATAGGAAAATGCCCCAATAATCTCACCCAGGAGTGGGGATCCTGAATCCAAACTAGATCCAGTCAAGGGGCCACACCTGAGGACCCAGAGGCCACATGTGGCCTTGAGGCCATAGGTTCCCCACCCAGATATAGCCTTTGGTTCCAGATGTGGGAGCCCAGGTTGGCAATTGTCCCCAATCCCGTACTTCCCCAAGAAGGCTTACCCTTCCCACCCAAGTTTTCCTCTGGGCTTCAGGCTTACAAAGCATTTATTTAGAGCTGTCTCTTTTAAATGGGTCTCACCAATTGTGGTCTCCTCAAAGCCCTATACTTGTCTTGAACTACAAAGACCCTTCCTATTCTGTACTCTAGGGCTCTAGGCCTTCTTGCACTAATTTTGTCAAAGTTTCCTTCTAATATCTTGTATGATTTTACATGTAAAATTGATATCATATTGCTTGCCTTCCAAATGGATAGGGGAGGGATGGGTACAAGGGAGGGAGAGAATTTAGAACTGAAAAATTTTTTGAATGAATGTTAAAATTAGGTATATAAATATATGTAATATATAATAAAAAAGGTAAAAATAGGTATATAATAAACGATAGTTTCCTTCTATCTTCCTGGAGTGATGGCTGTTTCCTGTAAATTGTGTCTTACCTTGCCATCTTGTCGCTCTCGATGAGTGGGTTTGTTTGAAGTGATGCTAGCCACCTGCCGAATTTCTGGTTCTGCCCTTTGTGGGGAGTCAACTCCCCCACCTACTCCTCTAAACTATTAACTTAGGCCCCACTTTCTTGAAAAAAAAATTATTGATACCTTCTAATATGGTCTAATTTTCCTCTATACCCTTTCTCTCTGTCATCCTATATAACAAAAAACATTTAAAAATATTTTTATTTATTTTCTATTTTCTAATTACATTTAAAAAATTTCTTAATATTCAATTTTACAAATTTTGAATTCCAAATTCTCTACCTGCTGCCCCTACCTACCTCTTTTAAAAAATAAACTTATTTATTTTTTAGTGTTCAACATTCATTTCCACAAGATTTTGAGTTACAAATTTTCTTCCTGTCTCTCCCCTACCCCCAACTCCAGGATAGCAAGTATAATGAATACCCCTTCCCCAATTTTTTCTCTTATATCCTCCTTCCATCACCCCCTTAACTTTCTAGTAGGGCAAGATGGATTCCTTTTTTTTTTTTTTTAAGCAAGGGGTTAAGTAACTTGCTCAAGGTTACACGGCCAGTTATTATTTCTGGGTGTGGTGCTAAGTATCTGAGACCAGATTTGATCCAGGTCATCCCGACACTGGAGCCGGTGCTCTTACTCACTGTGCTACCTGGCCGCCCCCAAGATGGATTTCTATACCCCAGTGCCTGTATATCTTATTTCCTAGTTGCATGTAAAAAACAATTTTTAACATTTGTTTTAAAAACTTTGATTTTAAGATTCTTTCCCTTCTTTCCTCCTCAGCCACCCCCACTGGGAAGACAAACAATTCAATATAGGTTGTACATGTATAGTTACACAAAACGTTTCCATAGTAGTTATATTGTGAAAGACTAACTATATTTCCCTCCATCCTATCCCACCCCCCCCACTTATTCTATTTTCTCTTTTGACCCTGTCCCTTTTCAAAAGTGAAAAAACTTTTTTTTTTAAAAAAAAGCAATTGGGGTTAAGTAACTTGCTCAAGGTTACATGGCCAGTTATTTTGTGTGGGTGCCAAGTATCTGAGGCCAGAACCGATCCCGGGTCTCCCAACGCCAGGGCCAGCACTCTTACTCACTGCGCCACCTGGCCGCCCCTGAAAAAACATTTCTAAGAAAAAGAGGAATAAGATATGAAATTAGGAAAACCAATCAATACATTAAAAAAGGGAAGAAATACTGTGTATGTAATGCTTCCCACATGTGGGCCTCCTGTTTCTGAAAAGACATGCACCAGTCTTTTTATCCCATTGCTGCCTCTCTTTCTTAGCCTATCTTTCCACAATGCTCATTTGCAGCTCACACCAGAATAACCTCTTTTGGGCATCAAAATCAGAGGGTTCTGGTGGACCTTCTAACAAATCCCTCTTCCTGGAACTCCCTTGGTTCCCCCCTAGATCATTGGCTGATCTTAAGATTACTGAACCACACTGAGTACCAATAAAGGCATCATAGCTTCCTCTAGCTAGGGGGTTATTCCATTCCCATCCTCTTTACTCAGGTAGATGAAATAATATTTGTCTCCAATTACCTCCCTAGGGAATAGGTTTATTAGAACTATCCTCCAATATAGGTTTATTAGAAAAACATATTAGAATAATACAATTTCTCTTCCTAGTAAAGGCAGAATCTAGAAACTAAATCCCCCATCAATTTTTTTTTCTAGTTACTTACCAGTTGCCCTATCCACTGGAAAGAGTATATTTTCCTTTCCTTTCTCTTTATCCCTCTCTCTGGTGAAAGTGTGACTATAGAATAGGAAAGCAAAAAAGCTAGTAAATTGAATGAGAAAAGCAAGCCAAAGGCTCTAAATAATCTAGAAAAAGATCCATCAGCCCTGTGATCAAAGCTATTACTAGGAATTGTACCTGGGGCAAATGGTGAGAAGTGGCCTCATCTGCAAGGAGGAAACAGAGTGAGGAAGGAAGGTTCACCCTATGGTCAAGAGCTCAGCTTTCTGTTTTAACTATTTATTCTTGTTTACTCTTGCTAAAAAGGTATTCTGCTCTGTTGTTTTTACTGTCCTGAAGGATTACAAGGGCTAAAATGTGGTCTAAAATCATAGTACTCTCAATTGAGTATCTTGGAGGAAAGCCACTATGGCTGTCCTATACACCTCTGCTTGAAGTCACTGCAATTGACAACTGCCTTTGGAGACCAGTTTGAAAGTTAGCTGGGCAAATTCCCACACTATCAGACCATTCTAGGCAAATTTTTCTGAGGCAATGGGACTGTTATTGCAGTCTGTCCCTTAAAATTTTTTGGTTTTCTCAAATTATAGACTTTGGCAACTTTCATTGTTTTTTCAAATAAAAGCCCCATTTCTGCTCCTGGAAATGTGGTTGTGGGGGGAAGGGAACCTTCCTCATTTTGTAAATGACACAACAATGCATGACAACTAGGTGTCAAAGTGGATAGAGGGCTGACCCTGAGTCAGGAAGGATGATCTTCCTGAGTTCAAATATGGCCTCAGATACTTAATAACTGTGTGAGCCTAGGCAAGTCACTTGAGCCTGTTTGCCTCAGTTTCCTCATTTGCAAAATGATCTGGAGAAGGAAATGGCAAACCACTCCAGTCTCTTTGCTAAGAAAACTCCAAATGGAGTCATGAAGAGTCAGACACAACTGAACATCAAAAAATACTAAAACATGCAAGAAAGCCTGAAGTCCAGAAAACCAGATAAGAGAATGGACCTTATGATTCTGTCAGCAAGAACAGGCCTCAGTCCTTGAGACCCACTGATAAGAGAAGCAGCTGGAGTTCATGGGTAGGGGAATCAATTGTAAGCTCAATAAATTTATGGAGTTGGAAGGCAGAGTACCGAAGTTGTCTGCTACAGGCCTGGGTTCTGATATCTGCAACTAAAAGATGGGGAATCTAACTCAAGAACATTTGGGTGAAGAGCAGCCTTTCAAAATCAAATCTACTTTGGCTAAAGATAAATGTTTTGCATTCCTTTAAATCTTATACACCAGTCTGGGAGAATTTCAAGGGAAACCATAAGGAAAGAGAAATTAAAAAGAGCAAGGATAGTAAGAAATAGTAAAAGACAGTTATCCAGAGGACCCAAAAGAGACAGTGAATCAATCACACTTGCAAAAATCAACAACAGGGATAGCCAATTGGAGAGGGAAATGCTTCCTTTACTCTTTCTGCTAATCTCACTCTTTCCCCCATTGGCACCCAAAGAAGGTTCTGGTCATTTCAAAAGTAGAAATGTGTATTCCCTAGGCCTGGCCCTGAGAAGCAGCTGCTTCAAGGTACACCATTGTGATGGAAAGCATCATTGATAGGAAGGACCATCCTTTATGCTCAAGACTTTCTGCCCCATTAGTGATGGGGGAAAGGTTATGTCAGAATCCAGAGAAGAGAAGCACAGGGAGGTTACCCTAGCATCCTAAAATTTCCTAAGTGAGATTTAGGCATCATCAGATGTCAATCAGTAATCATTTATTAAGGGCTTACTATGTGCCAGACACCATGTAAAGTTCTGGGAATACAAAAAAAAGCAGAAATAAAACAACAAGACCTGGCCCCAAGGAGTTACTTACTAAACAGGGAGACAAAAAGTGGATGAAAAGGTACATTTCACAATACATAGAGTAGAAGAAGGGAGATAACCTTAAAAAGGAAGGCTTACGTGATTGGGAGATCATAGGAAGGTATCATTTCAGTCTTGTAAGAAATAAGAGGATTCAGGGAGCAGAGGTTAAGAGGGAAAGTATTCCAAGCATAGGGGACCACCAGTGTCAGGCAAAGAGACAGGAGATGAAGTGTCCTGTTCAAGCAATAGCAAGTATGCCTGGAATTTTACCAAGAGTATTACTGTACCAAATGAGTGCATAGAAGAAAGTGAAGTGTAAGAAGATTATAAACGTAGTAAAGGACCAGTTATGAAGATCCTTAAATACCGAAAGACTTTATACTTGATTCTAGAGGCAACAGGGAGTTTATTGAATAGGAGATTATATGATCTGACCTGTTTTAGGTTAGTGTCTTTGGCAGCTGTGTGAAAATGGGATTAAAATGGAGAGACTTGAGGCAGTAAGACCAACTGGAAGGCTGTTTGCAATATTCCAGGAAAGAGGCGATGAGGTGGCCATCTTCTGGAGATGTATAGGAGATGGTTTCAGAGAAGACTGGGAAGATTTCTGTGAACTGATGCAGAGTGAAGTGAGCAGAACTAGAATGATTTATACATTAACTCTTAAAGATTTAAGAGCTGTAATCAATGCAATGATCAATCACTATTCCAAAGGATCCATGAGGAATCATGACAGCAACTTTGTGTGAGAGAGATGGAATGAGAGTACATATCGGAACATATTTTTTGGACACGGCAAATGCAGGAATTTGTTTTGACTGTACATGTATGTATTAAAGGATTGTTGTCATTGCTTATTGTTTTTTCAGTGGCAGGAGTGAAGGAGAAGGTGGGAGAGAAAACAGATTTTTGTTCACTGAAAAAAATTAATGAAGAAATAAAAGAGGTACATGAGAGATGTTAAGTTTGACGTGACAAAGTCACTTCACTTGGCTTGAGTGGGCCCCGTTGGCCAGTGGATTTAGAAGTTACATTTATGCCTTATTATCTTTTCAATTCAATAAGCATTTATTAATTGGTAAGTATTTATTAAGTACCTATGTACCAGGCAAGGTGCTAGGTGGTGACACAAATACAAATAGAACAAGCCCTTCTTTCAGTTAGCTTACATTAGAAAGGAGCAAGCAAGCCTTGCTTTTGAGGAGTTTATGTTCTGCTGGGCACAAGCTTGTATACAGGTGCCAAGGCAAAATATATACAAGGTAGTTTTTGTTTGAGGGAGTCGGACACTAAAGATTAGGGGTATCTAGAAAATCCTAATGCAGAAGGTGGAACTTAAGCTTTGTGCCTTGAAGGGAGCTAGGATTCCAAGGGGCCAACAGTGAGAAAGAAGAGCATAGAGGTTAGCCTATGCAAAGGTGTGGAGGGAGGAGACTGAATGCCATGTGTAAGCAAGGGCAAGTAGTCCAGTTTCACTGGAACAAAGAATAAGGTGAAATCAGGTCAGAAAGACAGGCTAATGTCAGACTTCAAGTTCCTTTTAAGTGACAAATCTAGGAGCTTGTATTTTATCTTAGAGGCAACAGAGAGCCACAGAAGCTTCCTGAGAATGCGACTAACCTACCTATGAAGCAGAAATCCTATCGGTATTGTAGGAATCTCAATTTGGCAGCTCTATGCAGAATGAATTGGAGAGGTGGGAAAGACTATGGATAGGGAGATCAGTTAAGAGGCTATTGCAATAACAGCTCAGGTGAAAGGTCATGGATGCTTACACTATGTACTAAGGTGGTGGCTGGGAAATCTTGTAAAGGTAGAATAGACAAGACTTGCCAACTGATTGGAAGTAGGGTGTGAGAGTAAAGAATAGGGCCAACCTGGATGTTTGAAAGGGTGGTGGTGCCTGACAGAAATAGGGAAGTTAGGAAAACGGGCAGATTTCAGCAGAAAGAGGAGTTCCATTTTGCATATCTTGGTTCCCTCTGGGGAAGACCAAGCCCATGGCATTGGTAACCCCTGTTGTCTTTTAAGGAAAATTTACTGACTCTTATTTCACTCTCCCCAAGATCTTCTGTGCAAAATGGGAACCAGTTCAGGATATTTTTGTAAGGCCCCATATTGCCTAAGGCATCTGACAGTATTTCAAGCCTGGTGGAGATTGTCAGATTATCATTTAGAAAGAAGTATAGGAGACCCTGTCTCCAGGTCTGGAACCTAGAGACCAATCTTTATTAATAGAGAGACCTCAGAGAATTCCAAAGAACTAATATTATCCAAGTATTCAAAGTCTACTGAAATATTTTAAAAAGCTTAGCTGGGGAAATAAGCAACTGCTCTGGGAAAAGTTGGGGGGTGGGGGGAGAGGAAATGAAAAAAGTTAGAAGGCAGACCTGGAATTAAATGAATACATCAGGAAGAACAATTTTAGGATGATGAGACATAGACCTTCAGCTGATTCTCCCAAGGGACTCTCAGATCCCTAGCCTAGGACAAATTCAGATAATGTTTCCTTGGAAAGATGTCTCACCAGGCGCCAGGAGGAGGGGCAACAGCCCAAATTCTAGCCAGCTTCTATTTATAGTCGTGTTGAGCAAGGAATTACCATATGAAAGGAGGAGAGAGGCCAGCAAGCACTTGGGCCAGGGAGAAACAGGCCAAGCCTGTAACTTAGACATAAAGCAAGAGCAGCAGCTGGAGATTGGAGAGTGGAGCCAGGCAGTGGGAGACCAAACTGGGGCAGAGGGTATAAGAGCAAAAGGGATTAGCCAGGTCACCTGTAAAGGGTGCCGTGCTCCTTCCTCCCAAGGCCATTTTCTTATTACCTGCCCCAGTAGAATCCTCTTGTTCCTAAGTTTAAGGGATTATACAGACATGCTTTTATTTTGAAGGACTGTCCAGTGGATACAGCAGTTAAACCACTGGTTTCCAGGAAACCTGGTCTCCCAGACGCTAAAGCCTTTCCCTCTAAGACAGGTGTTCTTCACCTGGGATCCACAGACCCCTTGTGGACAGATTTCAGCGGATATTTGTGAACTTGGATGGGAAAACAAAACTATAACTTTATTTCATCAACTTGTAACTGAAATTTAGAATTTCCTTCAATTATTTAAAGATATTATTCTGAGAATAATCTGGAGACTAGAGCTATGTTCCCAGTGCTGTCATTTAATCTTGTGATCTTACACAAGTCATTTCATTCATTAACCTTTCTGTGGCTTGGTGTCTGTCTGCTCAATGATGGAGTTTTATGGAGATAATTTTTGAGGCCCGTTCTAGCTCTGAAATATGATTCTAGGTACCTGCACAAAAACGGCATATTTAAACACCAGGAAAGAGGAAACTAGCAGGTTAGGATGAGAAACCAGCGTCATGTGGGCAAGAGAAACAATGCTATGTTTTGAACCGTAGCAGGTTTTTCAGTCCATATTCAGGACCCTGTGGAATCACAAGAAAACAAGATTTTCTTTCCCCCTAAAAAATTAATTTTGAATAATGCTGATAGCACAACAAAGGCCTGACTTTGAGACTTTTAAATATTACTTCATATTCAAATGCATAATATTTTATTCAGATATGAAAACATATTTGTGATCTTGATTCAGGAGCTCCCTGTAACAATACCAAAGGCAACCCATCCACAGTTGTCCCTTGTCCATGGACCTCTTGTCCATCCTTGAATTCCCAAAAGTTCATCACAGGGAGTTTGCTGGATGCTACCCAGTAACCAGAGGAGCACTCTAGCTATCTGTCAGTTATCATTCTTGAAATGTGACAAAGTCCATCTTCTCTAAAAGAATCAGATAAAACGATTGGTAAAAGGTTAAAAAAAATTAACTCTGGAATGCCTGTTAACTGTGAGCATGACATAGTACTTTGGGACTCTGTAGCCAGGATATGCACTTCTGGCTTCAGAGATCTGCAAACAGTCCCCTCTGTAAGCCAATTTTTTGTTCTCTTTTTCTCAATTCTATAGGTGGTTCAAATTTTACTGAATGGAGGCATGCTAGTGAAGGTCCTCTATCCTGACAGGCTTAGGAGAGAAACCATCAGAGCAGATCTTCACTGTCTTGTCCATCTCCTAGCACAGGGGTTCTTAAGCTAGGATCTGTGAACTTAAAAAAAAATGATAATATCAGTGATCTCCTTTGTATTTCATTTTATACATTTAAAAATATTTCAAGGTTTCATTACCCTGCAAGAGAAGTTCTGGCGGGGGGGGGGGGTTTGTGGGGACTTGCCATACCTTAGGAAATCCTAGGGTTTTAAAGTGCAAGAGACCCCCTCCTCTACTTTCCCACAATTACCTCTTCTTCCCAATAAGCAAGAATAACCACCAGCAATAAGCTGACTCAAAAGAAAATTTTTATTTATTTATTTTTGAGGTGGGGGAGGGGGAACTTTACAAGAGTTTTTAAGCTGATAACTAGAAAGGAAGATAAATAAAAGCTTGTTACAAAGTCAGTGTGCTTCAGCAAACCCCCAGAAAGCACACTGGAAAAAAAAAACCCAAACTTTACATTTTTTAAGGCTTTACTTTACAATAATTACAAATTAACATACAGCGAGTAGGTTTTAACCCACTTTTTTTTTAATAGAATCTAGCAAGGTAAATGCTTATATAAGCATTACAAAAAATAAACTGAAAGCAGAGGTATGAGGTGTATTACAGCTACCCTCTGGAACATTCGGTGGCGTACGCTAGTGCACTCTGTATCAGTAAAAGAAAACATAGGGAACCACAAGGCTAAACCTTAACCACAGACAAACTGAACTGGACACATCCCTTTGCCAGGGCTTTATAACCACAGTTGAAAAAAGGGCAGAAAACATGGAAATCACTACCACATAGCATCTTGGTATTGTGCACCCACCTATTACAAAAAGATGATTAAAATAGGGCCCAAGAGCCAGGAATGAAAGAATTTTTATACATTTTTAAGGTATAAATTGATGTAAGGGTGGGCCTCTCTCTAGACAGTCATAAGTGGAAGATGATGGAAAATTTATTTTAGGGGATGGTTTTCAGTATTCACTATTCTATAGAAGGTTTCTAATTTTTCCACAGCTGGAGAGGTTATAAGCCAGTTCAGTTTGCCTGTTCTTAAAATTAGCTACATAGATGGGGAAAGAAGGAATCATGGCCTGTTCTTCTAGCAAGTGAAATAAGATCAGCACTTGGAAAAATGCTTTTTTTTTTTAATTTAAAGGTGGCATATTAAGTTATTTTTTTTTAATTTTATAAACCTGGCCAGCAGGTGGCAGATTCCAGAGCTCTGGTTAACTAGGAATGTTATGCTACATTGAAAAAACAGAAACAAAAACCCTGAAACAAACACCTTATCATCCTTTCCATGTATGAACGTGAATCAGAGCAAATGTGCAGCCTTTGAAATAACTCATTGAGAAATGTTGTATTTTATCAAATTCTACAACAGATTCCAAAATGGCCCTGTTAATTAAAAAACCTCATACCTACCTCACTTACTGGCACCCAACATCTTCCTTTATGTCAAAACAGTATAATCTGAACAATTATTTCTATGTTTCCAGATCTCAAGGACTCTTAAGATTTAGGCAGTCAGACCATACAGATTGCAAACTGTTTCACACTTGGCCCAATATATCAAATTTTGCCTTGGTGAAAATCTTTTTTAGAAGGTAGCTTCTTACTACATAGGAATGTAGAAAGGTTCCTGAAGCTCACTAGAGAATGAAATACAATTCTTAAAGTCTCTCCTTCCTCCAACCATTTGGTCCCCTCCCTGTCATCTTTCCATAATGTGCTCCACAGTATTATGGTGAGGTCTTGACTTGCTGCCTTCATCTGCTAGGAAATGCAAAGTGTTTGGGGGATTAAAGATAGCTTTTTAGGGGGCCTAAGTGCCCCCTTCTCAATCTAACTGCCTCTCCCTTTATTCACTTGTTTCATAGTGTTTCTGCTCTAACATACGTTAAGAATCCTTGGGAGACAAGAGTAAGAATCAGAGGGGCCATAATCTAAAAGGAGATACATACAAAGTACTTCTACAGGTAATACTTGGAGGAAAGAATGTGCTTCTAGATCATCAGTCTTAACTCGTTTGATGGGGCACTGATTTAATTTTAATAACAAAAAATACCTGGCCTTTATACCTCTCTTTAATACTATACTGAACTCCTGAAAAGGATCATGGATTGGGGGTGGGAAGGGAAGAAAGGACAATTAATCAAAGGAATAACTTGTCAGTGGTATTAGCCCGAGACATGAAAGATAAAAGGTATATAATTTACCTCTTCTTTCCTTTGGACTCAAAAAGTTAATGGTTTTTTGAGACCGATCTGTCCCCACACACTCACCTAGGGGGCAGAGAGGGGTAAAAAGTGTTGGCAAAAGTTGAATTGTCTGCAGCATTTCTGGCTTTGGCAGTTTCTAACCTTAATTTTAAAGAAAAAAATGATTATAAATTTGATTGTCTCATAATCAAGCTACTGACAAGAGATTTTAAAGTGCATATGGCATTATAAACTGTGATAAAAATTACCAAGATGATAATTTAATGTTTAACTGAAGGTGAAACTGGATTTCATGAAATCCACTAGATTCTTGAAAACTAGGCCCTATTAAATCTCTAAGGTCACTACCCCAAATACTCTGATAATCTGATAACCAATCCCCCTTCAGCATCTTTGCTTTCGCCTGGTAAGGAAGTACTTCATCCTGTACCAGGGGTAAGGAAAACTGCAGAACTCCCAAACCAAGTTCACCATAAAACCTAACCCTTATCACAGCACAGGAAGCCAGATGGGGTCAGTCCGACTTCCTTCCATTTTTTAGCAACCAGGATCACATCTCAAGGTGAATTTCACACCAAAGTGAAAAAAGAGCATAAGCAGCAAGTTAAATTCTCTAAGCTCAGAGTGAAGCCACTGAAAATTTCATTTCAAAGGGGCTAAGAGATGATCAAGGCACACAGAAGGAGATGCTCTGGATAAGTGGACTTCCCTTAACACAGCAATTGGAATCATGCATGAAATTGGGTAGCCATGGGTAAAGTGCTGGGAGACTACCTACCTGTGTCCTGTTCTAAACCTAACAAGAACCAAATCAGTGGTTTTAAGTTAAAAAAAAAAAGCCCCATTTCCTAAATAAAAGAAGTAAACAAAACAGTACAACTAGATGGGGACTTTCAAATCAAACCAGGTCCACCTGTGCAGCAGTGTATAATTAATTGTGTTTTTGTTCAGAAGAGTCCATTGGGGAAGAGCAATTTGATCAGTACTAACACTTTTTTTGTTTTAAACCCAGATCTGCCTTGAGGAATATGTGGGTGGGGGAAACAGGTGTATGGACAGCTGACTATACACACCTTGATGCAGAGGAGCTATAGAAATGTCAATTTCATTTCAATATTGCACACACTGTAGCTGTATTTACAACGGGGCTGAAGCCCAGGTGATGACTGAGTTCTTTCTACTCTTCTGTCCTTCTCAGACCATGCTATCCTATTTATGGGAGATCAAGACACTGTGGGGCAGGGGATGCTGGGTAAACTGAAGTCCCATTTAGCTAGCAGGGAAAGAAAAAAGAGAAGTTTTATGATAGTTGATTAGATAAGGGTTACTTTGTTTCCACTTTGCTGGGGCTCAAAATCCCCTTAACAAATATTCTGTAACCTAAGGGTGCATGGGTAATGAAGTACTTTGCTTTTTGGATTTTTTTTGGTGAATTCTTGTTGAAGAGATCACAAAATAGATTTGCTTTTATATCCCTGTGTCAGAAGGGTAGGAAAGCACAAGAAGTCAGAGTGAATAAATAGAACTAAGAGGTGGCAAGTTTCTTGAATTCTTAACCCAAGAAACAAGATAGTCCCTTTTTGTCTAGAAATGGAGAAGGGAGATGGGAAGGAAGAAGGAAAGGAGTATGTCTTCCCATTTCCCTCTTCATTTTCATCTTCATAGTTACTTGGCCTTAAAGGCAGCCCCAGGTGAAAGATTTAGTCATTTTAAGTAGCACACTGAGGAGTGAGAAGTGGTGAGTATCATCTCACTTTTTGCATGAGTGAGACAGAGTTCTAACCATTGGGATATTTATGTATATCCTTAAAAAAAATAAAATAAATAAAACTAAACTAAAAATTTTTAAACCAGACCTCTTTCAAAAAAACAGAAAGATAAATACCTCCAATCTGCAAGGCCAGCTTGCAATTCATTAACAAGCACCAAATAATAGTTTTGTTTAAAAAAGAAAAGGAAAAAAAAAGTACTTTCAAAGCCCCCATGCTCCTGAGGGGAAATGAGTGATAAGGACCTCACTTGAAGAACAGACTGTTTTGCAGTCCTCCTATATGAGGGGACCACATACTGGATGTGGAGCCTTCAAAGGCTATATATACTACTGCTGCAGTTGATTTAGAGGGGGAAAAAAAGAAAAAAAAACCATAGCCAATGAGCTGTCCTCAACAGAACAGCTAGTGGGAAAGCTTCAAGCAAATACAAATCAAAACATAGTAGAAAAAAAGCAGCAAGTATGATTACTTGCTCCTAAGTAATAAGGAGACAACAGTCATTCAGTTGTCCTCTACCTTCTTTTCCTTCTTTCCCTTTCTTTCTTTTTTATGCTCAACAATTCAAAATCTGCTGGGATCTCCTGAAGAATCCTGTGAAACAATGAGTTGAGAAATCACTTTTTTTTCCTTTTCTGTCAGCCCCCTTCTTTTCTTTACTCATGAAATGCCAATACATGGGCTCACAGATGCCAATGTGTCTGTCCTCAGTCCCCAAGCCTGGAGCCCTTTGGTAGCCAGCTGATACTCATGGCATGGGGGCTGGAAGATGAATATATGTATAGCTGGACCAAAGTACAGGTGGTGCCTGCCTTTGATGCTAACACACCTTCATTGGAAAAGCCAGGCTTAGAGAGCAAGGGAGTGGCTGCTGATTTTGAATGCTGACAAGACATTCATTATACTCTTCTGGAGCAAAGGACTGTCATCTGGTCTAGTTATACTTATTAGGATCGGAAACATTAGTTGCTTCACATGGAAGGTTCTCAGGAAAAGTTCCAGGAGATGTCAACCAGATTTGAATAATCAGTTACAAACAAACAAATGTCTTCTTGCTCAGAAAATTAAAGCTGACACAGGATATGTTCCCTTGGTAGGTGAGAACTCTATGTGCCATCTGTGCAGACAAACACTTTGGAAAGCCAACTGATGACTTTTCATTTTTCTAAGCCTCTCTGGAATATAAAGATGAAGGTGAATACCTCCCTTTGGGGATCCCAGCAAACCGTCAATTTCCAGGTGCTGCACAATACACCCAATTACAAATATAAGGCTTTTTTTCCCCTCTCTTTTCATGCCATAGTCAGACCTCCCTCCTAAAATGAAGAAATACATGCAAAACAGGAAGCATGCAAGGAATGGGGTGAAAGGGCAACCAAAGGGTGAGATATTTAATATCTACATGCTACCTGACAATCATTCAGGTATCTTTCCTTTTGGGCTGAGCTAAGCTAACCCAACTTCTCTCTACATGCTATGCACAACTCATAGATTATGTATATACACACGAAATCCACAAATGTGTACATACATATAGGTCACACTGCAAGGACTCAATGGTGAATTCTGTTTTTTAGCTTGTCTTCCCCAGGAAAAATAAATTTAGAGGCATGTATGCTTTCATACTTTCAACTTCCAAGAAAGGGTTCTGTGACCTGGTAAACCCTCCTACAGTCCCAGGGTGCTGGTGATAGCTGTTTGCATCCTGAGCGGATTACCCCACCCCCTTCAAATCCCTGGTATTCACAAGTCACGGCCAAAGCAGACTGGGTCCCCTCCCTGCCCCAATACTAAATTTATTTCCATCAAATCCAGGATCCAGGAGAGCACTGTCATGTGTTTCTTAACAACAAAGAGAAGGAAAGTTCCCATTGTGTAAAGCCCATGTGCTAGCAGTGGAGAAGGCAGAGCTGGTGATGATGGTGTGTCAGATTCCAATAGTTTCTATCTTGGCGGAACAAAAAAATTCAACCATCAGCAGAAGATCTCTTCACCCTCTGTTGGTGCTTCAGGTGAATGGCCATCTGGAAAAAGGGCACCCAAAAGAGGAAAATCAATTGAAAGGGAAAAGGAGAAAAAAACCCTGAAAATTTGCCTCTACCCACCACTACTACACTAAAATCTTTTATTAATACAAGTATCATAACGTAGAGTTAAATTTTTTGTATTCTTAAAAAATACACTTGTATTACCTCTTGCCCCTTTCCTATTTCATAAATGTAGTTCCTGAAGAAAGTCTTACTAGGGACTTTTCTCTAGTCTATTGCAGTTTCTCACAAAAGCAATATTCTTTACCAATTACTCATTCTTAATTGTTGTGAAATTAGGATATATAGATATAGATATATTTCTCTCTATATATCTACATACATATGTATATGTATGGGTATGTGGGTATGGGTGTGTGTATCTATATAGCTATATGAAAACTAAAAGACATTAGCCACACACCAAGTGTGAAGAATCCAAATTATCGAGGCATTCCCTTCTCTCCTCACCCGTCTTTCCCCATCAAAAGAGAAAAGAATTCCCTCTTTTAGGACCTCTGGAGCAGAACTGTTCCTCTCTTTGACCCCCCCCCGCCCCCCGAGTGTCTACTAAATATATTTTGGAACATTACATACATACATACAATGTATATGCATACACTTTGGAACTTTATTATATTATCTGCCAAACTGCTGTATGTATGTATGTACGTGCATATGTACGTGCATATGTATGTATGTATGTATGTATGTATGTATGTAAGTCTTCTCTCTCCAACTAGACTCTAAGGCCCCTGAGGGCAAATACAGGACACTCTACTTCTGGATCTCCTACAGTGTTTCCGTTCATTTTGGGGGTACACACAGTAGATGCTCGTAGAATTTAAACACTTACATCAGCTCTACACTGACCTTGGAGTTTAGGAGGTCAGGTTACTGACTTGGAGGAGAGTATAACAATAGACAGCAAAAACTCTGCCTCCTCCGCTCCCTTCCTCTAAGTCAAAAACAAAAAGGTCAAGGAGAGCATAGATTTTTACTAGCAAAAAGGGTCAGGGAGTTCTGGTTCTTTACGGACTTACCACCTGGCTGGGAACGGCCTCCCTTGCTCTTCTTTTTCTTCTCCTTCTTCTCCTTTGGCTTCGCTAAACCAAAAAGGCGTGTGGAGGCAGAGGTGGAGACCGGGATTTGGCTCTGCCCCTCTGATACTTTACTTGCCTGGCTGGTGGAACTGAGTAAGTGGAATGGACCTTTGTCTTTATGTGTCCGAGAGATGCTGTTCCTCTTGGGGGATATTGAAAGTTCTGAGTCCAAAGACCCTGACTGCGATATGGAAGATGCTGTTAGCTGGCAAGGTTCCTCAGGGTTGGGGAAGAAGGCTGGGATCCGCATCAATTTACTGTGTTGATGTGAAACCTGCACATGGCAAAATAATAATATTTTTAAACTAACATTCTGTCTAAGATAATCTTGGTATAGGGATTTCAAGGAAAAATGACAAAGCCTCACATTAAGTTGACTTTAAAATGGAGTTTTATGGATGGTATACTAATATACTGGATTCAAGTATAAAAGGAACTTCCAGTAAGAAAACTCCATCTACCAATGAAGCAGCTGGTGGCACAGTGGATAGAGCACCAGGCCCAGAGTAAGGAAAACCCAAGTTCAAATCTGGCCTCAGATACTATCTGTATGACCCTGGGAAAGTCACTTAATCCCTGTTTGCCTCCGTTTACTCATCTGTAAAATGTGGATAATAATAGCCTCTACCTCCTAGGGTTGTTTTTAGGATCCAAGTGCCTGGCACATATTAGTAAGTACTATATAATATTAGCGATTACTTTTATTCACACAGTTTTGCAACTTAAGGGTTCTGTGGAGCATTTGGAGGTCATGTGATTTGCCCAGGAAGACAGAAAGGACATTTCATAGTCAGGACTTGAACCTAGGGCTTCCTGACTATAAGATCAGTTTTCTATCCATTATAGTTCATGCTGCTTCTCAGTGCAATACTTTGTCATACAAAAAGGGTGAGTGTAATCCCCAAACCCCCACTTTGGCCTGCTTTTGGGAAATAAGGTCACACAGGTGCACTTGCTAATTCTTGGGCAAATAGCATAGCCCAGGCAACTGCCTAGTTCTAGGTGGACCACAAATGTAAGGGAGCTGGTAAAGTTTTATACTGAAACTGCTAAAGGGAGTTGGATATCAAAAGCTAAGGTGAAGAAACCATAACTGCCTTTGATTTCTCCTATTACAAGGTCAGATAAACCTGAACACAGGGATGGTTGGTAGAATTTCTTTGTAGTTGAGGGGCCCTCATCAGTAAATTTTACTGTCTTAAAATGGGTGTCCCTCCTCTGGGTGGAGGAGCTTGTCAGGCACGATTAAAAAAAATTCACAAAAGAGAGCTAATATAAGCCACATTCATCCACTCCCATCTGCTCCTCCATCAATCTTTGTGAAAAGGTTAGAAGCAGTCCACTGTTGTTATTACTCATAACAATGATGTACATTTAAGGCTAGTTGAACAAACAGTCTAGCTCGCTTGTTTAGGCAAGGCACTAACTTATGCCCGGGCAAGTAAAATAATTTCATTTCATAGTGAAAAGTGGTAGGTTGTCAATCTGAAAACTGATTTACAGACAAGTCTGTAGACGAATAAAGAGAACAGGAAGGCTCATCACCTTGGTCAAGAGCGTCCAGATTAGAGTTCAGAGTCTAATCTCTTGCCAATAGTTTTCTTAGTATTAAGGGCAACACTAGGTTTTTGGGGGGTTTGTTTTAGCTTATGGTAGTAAAAAAATGCAATTACATAAAATACATTTAATTTGTACCTTCTCTGTTGCCACTAGAATTCTCCTTAATATAATATTAATTATGGTACTTTGGTTAAGGTAGAGTTATAAAACATAGCAAATACAGCAACGTGGAAGTATTCCATGACCCCAAAACATTTGGAAACCACTGTACTTAGTCACAATGGCTTTTTTTAGAGCCATTTATTGGTTTGTCTTTTCTAAAGTATTAAGAGTCCAGAACTATTAATCAAACCAAATGGCCACATGAAATTGGATCTAACAAACCTGTAAACCTGCAAATGAATGTGCTCTCCTCAATCCTTGTATGGACCACAAAGAGAAGGTTCTAGGGACAATTTCAGAAGAACAAACCTTTTGTTGAGACCAATATTTCTAAATAATTAGAAATCTTTCTACCAATGTAACAAAGATACATAAAAGGCTTGAAATGGTTTGTTAATGGCCAATAAGTAGCAAAGCAGGGGTGAGAATCAAGGAAATGTGTTTTTTCCCCCTACTTTACCTTCCTACATCAATATGCATATTCCTTCCCACTCCTGCTGAGGCTTTTCCTTCCTGAAACAAAATGTACCCTATTTCTGGTTCACCCAGTCACTTTAACAATTCTCTATCATTCACACTCATTATACAACAATAATTCATGTATTTTTGTGTATTTTCTTCAATTGTTTTCTATTCCCCATCAGATGACATGCTACATAAAAAAATAAGGAGCTGAAGTCCTTTTATTTAATAGAGTTCCTGGAACATGATGAGGTTGATCCAGAAATACTGTTTGATCTAATTTTTTAAAAACTCGCTATATTTAAATAAAAGTTTTATCGATGGCTTTTATTTTAATGGTCTCTTTCCAATAAATTGTCTCCCCCAACCCCCTTCTTGTAATTCAAAACCAACTAACAGAGTGACCACACGACAGTTTATGCGACATTCGCCATCCACAATCCTATCCCTCTCCAGTGAGAAGAAGGGAGGGTGTTTTATCAACTGGTCTCTGGGAACAAGCTTGCTATAACCTCTATTTTGTGAGGAGGCAGAAAACAAAATAGAAACCCTTCTTTATGTAGGAAGTAATACTTATGTGATTCCCAATCACTCCTAACAACAACAAAAATGGTCCATGATGTCATGATTTAAAAAAAAAAAAAAGAAAACTATTTTAATTGATCATGTCTTTCTATGGACTGCAAGTATTTTTTTTTTCCCCCAAAATCAAGACTTCCTTGCATATAGCACCTAGCCAAGAAGAGAAAAGGAAGACTTAGCTGTGGTGCTCCCAGCTCCTAAGGGGGCCTCCAGATTACCTGACCGGCATCATGCTCTGCCTGCCTCTGGGTTAATCTCTCCATCTCCCTCTTCACTTGCTCTTGCTCCTTCTCAAGCTGCTTCTGGGCAGCTCGGAGCCGCTCCAGGTCAGACTGATAGGCTGCTTTCTTTTGCTGGAGCTCTTCTCGTTCCTTGTCCAGGTCGTGCTGCCCCCTCTGGACTTTCTCCTCCCACTGGGTCAGTCGTGCTTCCCGCTCCATCAGTTCTTTCTCACGCGCCTCCCATTCTTTCTCCCGTTTTCGTTTTTCCTCCAGGTGCTGCGCCTGCTGCTTCTGCAGATTGGCCAGATCCTGTCGCTGCTTTTCTAGGCTCCTCTGCTTTTCTTGCTCAATCAGAGAGTTTGGTCTTGAGGAGCTCCTGGTTATTGCCTTCTCACTGAGCATCAACTTTTGGTCCTCAATGTAGCTATCCTGCTGTAACACCACACCCTAGAAGGGAGAGGGAGAAAAATGAAATTATCCTGATGCAATGTGTCACGTCATGGCTTATCTGGTCTTTAGTTTTTGGTTGTCCACCCACCCATTACATCCATCCCTTTCAGTGGCTGCCTATTAAGACTATATACTGTAAATCCTCAAACTGGTATTAGGTTGGCATTGTGAATTTTCCATGCTATCACCTCTGACAATAATCATACAGGTGCATGTATGCCTCACTGGGACAGCAAATTCACAGGGAGCACCAAACCATGCTAAAGAACAGACTTATATGAAATTCTTCTGTTGTCTTGTCAAATTTGTCATGAACTGGTTCAGGTCACAGGCATTATTTGGGGTAGGAGTTAGGAGTAACAGAAGACCAGAGTGAATGGATGGATACCCTAGTTTTCTCCTATTTGTATGCATTCTATTAGAGGTAGCATTTAATAGTACCCGGAGACCCCCACCATGTTAATGTGTAAAACTAGATATAAGGCATGTAACAATTTAAAATAACATCAAGTAATTCCCAGGCTGAAATTGATATCCAATTTCCATCATTAAATGTAGGTTTCTATCACATAGACTTTTGGGAATGTCATCCCAGAGTGTCCATGGACTCCCAATGAGGCTCTGTTTCTCATTATAGTTGTCTTACTCTCTTCTACTCCTCTCAGCCACTTAATGCTGATGATGCTCAGTCCTCAGTGCCATTTTCCAGATAATTAACACTACTTCCCTGTCTCAAAGCTGCTAAACTGAGTAAGTATTAAAGCAAGTAACAAACCCAAGCCTAAAGCACAACTGCAGAGCAACTAATAATGGATGGGATGAACTGTAAGTAAGGTACCTACCTGCAGAGTGCTAAGAAGTTCATGTAGATGAACGATACTCTGGATAACTTGCTGCAGGGAAGGCAAACAAAAATCAGAAACACTGACTAGGAGTTCCTGGATCTCAGAACTGTGGTTATTTAAATGAGAAAACCAAGTCTTTGCAATATCATGCAGTGCCTCTATATTTTGTGAAATCTCCTCAGATCTTGAGCATGAATCCTAACACAGACTTACTTTTCCTGGGAACATACTTCCCATTTTTTATTTGACTTTACAACAGTTACCTGTGGGTGACTAATTTCTCTTAGTTCAACCTATTTTATACTAGTCAGTTCTACTATCATGTATACTTCAAAAAATGTGAATGTTCTAAAACAACTGGTATATTAGGGCACATTTGGAGCATAACATGATTCCAAGGTTGCCTCTGCTCAATTTCTTCCTTCAGAAACATCATAATAAGTCACAAGCTGCATCTGTTCTGACACCACTTCTAAAAGCAAATTTCAGATCTTTCTCAAGGTAAAGGGCTGTATTTATTGTATTTTTCTGATGTAGTAATAGCTATGAGTACAGGTAGACTGGTCAACACCCCCTCACCCCTTTCCATCACCCCAAGGAGCTGCTGCCTGCCCAACTTGCTTGTATAGTTCAAAGAGTGGGCCAAGCAGCAGCTTGGCCACTATTTATGGTAGTATTTATGCATTATTTTTCATCATTTAACATGTATCCAACTATGCTGTTTTTATTAGATTCTCATCTTTTTCTTTTTAATGTGGCACTCAGAAAATTTTTGAGAGTTGTTCCCCTAACTTCATTTTCCCCATAAACTCTGTGGTTTTTATTGCACCATTTTGCAACGAGAGATGCTTTTTGGGAATGCCCTGTCAGAGCAGAACTTCTGGTATACAGCTTACTCCTTAACTGCCCAGTAAATAGATCCAGTACTTCTGTGTCTTATATCTCAGGTCTGTCAAATGAGTGTATGAAGACAGGCTGATAAGAAGTTCCATCTCTAGCAGTCAGTCCCTCAGGTAGTGAGTATAGGTGACCTATGTATTCCAAGGTTCAATCCATTTTGAAATAAAATATTTATGAGGGTTCCTCCTTTATATCACTGCAGTTTTTATCTCTTTGTGGACCTACAGCAATCATCTATAGTACTCCTTACTGAGGAAAAGCCCATTTGTTTAAATGGGGTTCACAAAGGGGAAAACTCATCAAGCATTCAAGTGTGACATGCTTTAAGAACTTGAAACACACAGTACACTCTTCAAAAGCAAGCAAATTTATGGGATGTAGTGGGAAGGGCACTGGATTTGTAAGGCATAGATCTGAATCTGAATCCCAGCTCTTCCACTTACTATGTTGTGACTCTGGGTAAGTCAAATAACCTCTCTAGACTTTAGTTCCTGTACAAATGAAGGGGTTGAGCTGGGTGCTCTCCAAAGTTCTCCTTTACACAACCTCCCCCCCGCCCCCAGATCTAAATCCTGTAAAATATATCTCAATACTGTTCTGCTTCTCTTGGAGAGTCAAATATTTATATGGAAAAATCAAGTCTGTAGAGCAAGAACACCTGTAAGGACCACCATTGCCCTGAAGGATCAAGAAAGCTTGGAGAAACTGTGATCAACTAGGGATGAAAAGTAATAGTATCCAAATAAGAATTCTTTTTTTTTTTTTTTAAGCAATTGGGGTTAAGTAACTTGCTCAAGGTTACATGGCCAGTTATTTCTGGGTGTGGTGCTGAGTATCTGAGCCCAGATTTGATCTCCAGGTCCTCCCAACACTGGAGCCAGTGCTCTTACTCGCTGTGCTACCTGGCCACCCCCCAAATAAAAATTCTTACCAGAGAGTAAGTGAGGCTGCTTCATATTTTAAATTATATGATTAATGAAAAAGGAGCACTAAAAGAGCTCTTCCTTACTTTCCCCCTCCCCTTCAACACAGACACAAACCCTAAACTTGTTTTTTTTTTTGGGGGGGGGTATAGGTTTAATTTAATTCAAACTCTCACTATCTCAGATTTTCATTTCTAACAGCAGGTTTGTGATACAGCCTTTGGTCTGAGGAAAAAACCATTAAGTAAAACTTCATATACCTTTCACTTTAAAAGATGTAATAACAAGTAACTGGCCTCTACAACAGAACTACCATTTTCTACCTTGGCTTCATGCTGGATGCCAATGGGGTATTACTGGGGCTAGGCTGAAGACAGGGAAGGGGTTGGTACAAAAACGGTAAAGTAAAATTAATTTAGAGAATGACTACTTACATGCTACATATTTAAGAATTATACCCAAGAATGTATATTTATACATGGTAAATAAAACTGAAATAAAGAAGATATTTTTTAACATAACAAGCAAGAAAAATGTATCCTGCTTTAAAAAAAATAGTACTGAATATCCTTACCTCGCTGTTTCTTTTCAGCACAAATACCACATTAGCATTTCCACCCTATAAAAATATAAAAAAAATAACAAAATGTACTTTTTCAATGAAGAGAGAAAAAAATCACAATCAACATATTTTAAGGCTAATCAGATGATAGCTTTCTATTTTCCTTTTGGCAAAGTGAGAATTACTTATTGTCTGTGTATGTGGAAAATACTTTCTACTTCGAAGAAAAATCTGGTATTGCACTGAGGTTAAATTGAAACTGATCTGCAATGTGGAGAAGTGAGGGCCGCCACAGAACATTTTAAACATGCCTCTTCTTGAGAGACAGGTTCTGATGAAAAACACAGCGCTTGGCATGACTATCATTTGTGCCAAACCAGAAAAATGAGGTGACCAATAAAATTATTTAAAAGTTGGGAGTAGTTAAAATGTTTATATTCTAAAAGTATTTTACTCTTCAAAAAGGATTACTATTATGATAAAAATAATGACAGCTTCTAAAACCCATCATTTCAAGGGGCAAAAGTCAAGGAAGAAATAGTTTCTAACGGGAATACCTTTTTTAGACCGCTGTCTGATTCTGTCCTCCGAAGATCTTGGCCATCATCTCCATCTTCCTTCTCACCACCACCTTAATAAATAAAATGAAATTACTAACAAGGGAAACAAACTTGTCGATCTACAATATGATGTAGAACATATCATAATAAGAACTTTATTAATAACATATAAGGGAAACCATTTAATGAAAGGTGGTCAATTTTAGCATTATTCTTTCTAAAGACAGTAAACTGGGAGGAGGAATGAAATTGAGGAATACATAAAAATATTAGCTCTTCCCCTCTAGCCTCTGACAGGCAGGAGACTTTCAAGAAAATCCCTTTTATCTCGGGGACAGGTAGGACCCTGACAAGAGGTACTAATTATGGTTAGGGATGGAGATAAGGCAAGGGAGAGGAAAAGTTTTTTTAAACCTAGGTACATCTCATAAGAATATATAATCCCCAAGTATTCAGGGTTCTCTCATCGGGCTGGAGTATGAACCTTACACTCTACTCTGTTACTCTTTAACTTAATATTTTAAAATGAGGCATCTCTTTCACAAATAAATGTGTCATTTTATTTAGAAATATGAGAAGCTACAGTTCCCCTGAACTGAAGGTACATATCCCTCAAGGTATCAAAAATCATGCTGGCTTTAGCATACTTTGCAAACACCATGATATAAAGTACTGATATAGGTGGGCAGACTACTTCCTCTTTGATAGGTTTATGTTTGAAATCAAATCATGTTGCCTGTATTTTTTTGCTCATGAGAACAAAAAAGATGGGAGCATTTTAGAAGAGAGGAGTCCCAACAATATCCAGGAGCTGGCAAAGCAGTTCCATCACATGCGTCTTTGAAGCATTCCTAAAATCCAATCGATGGCTCTGTTATTATCTACTCTGAATAAATATATCTTTCTCCAAAAACCACAGATGACAGGCATGGGGTGAATATACTGGTTGGAAAGCATGTATCTATTTGAGGTCAAGATAGTAACATGATTGGTGGAAGTTGAAGAGAAGCAATGCAAAAGGGGGAGGGCAGGGGAAGAAACAGAGACAAAGCAAGGAAGAGGGAGTGAGGGAGTAGGGGGAAGAGGGAGGAAGGGACAGAGAGGGAGAGAGAGAGAGGGAGAGAGAGAGAGAAAGAGAGAGAGAGAGAGAGAGAAAGAAAGAGAGAGAGAGAGAGAGATGGTCAAGGGGATAGGCTTCATATACTAATCTCCATCATCTAATTTGCATATAATTAAGATGCCTGAGATTTTAATTCATTATTAAGACCAGGATAAAAAGTGTCAGGGGAAGTCACAACAAAGAAATGAAAACCCAATTAATCCAAAGGACACATATGGGGATTGCATATACACAGACATACATGTATACTCTGTGGCTTTCTCCAGCATACACATGTACATACATACAGGCAGTCCCCAACTTATGACCAGGCTGTGCTCCAAAACTTTCATTTGTAATTCAGTTGTTTAGGACTCAGAACACATTTTCCCACAGAAACAATGTTGAAGATTGTGGTCACATTCACAATTAGCCCACAAAATCCTATTTAACCCATAATGCAGCTAAACTATAGTGCTAATATAGTACTAGCCTGAATTCTGGGTCCTGGGAGCAGGGGGCTGTGACAGTGCATTAGGAGGAGAAGTGTTTCCTCCCCCTTTCTTGGGTGCAGGACTGGCCCTAGGCAAAATTTTGAAATAGGCGAAGTTTGTTTTTGGCACCCTCCCATCTCCCTTTCTATATACCCTCTCCCATCTCTTAAATGTCCCTCTCTCCTCAGGATCCCAGTGTTCCAATGCTTCCTTAAGGCTCCCACTGTGGAATTTCTCCACCTCCCCAGGTCTGCCCCACACAGCACTCTATTGCTCAAAACTTCCTACCTTCTTTCTTCCCCAAATCATAACTTCTGCTCCTTCAGTGTTAACTAAGTAGGAGCTAGAAAGAAAATAGCTGGATCAAACTAATTTATGCTAATATGTGAATGAGTGGCAGAAATTACCACCCTATCCCTCCTACTCAGAAATCTGTTCACTAAAATAATTATCCTTAATTGAAAGAATTTCCATTTCTTGTAATAAAATAAAATGAAAGAGTATCTAAGATGCTTTGTGGCAGAAGGGTCACTCATTCTGCCTAGAAGACAGAACTAGATCAGCAACTGTAAAGTGCCCCAGTTTTAACAGCTTTTCACTTTTTTCTACTTGTGAGCTCCGAGTAGTGTATGACACTCTTCATAAGCATCAAGAGTTTTGTTCCCATGTCACTAATAACAGGGGGTCCACTCACGGGAAGGGAACTACGGGTGCAGAACAGGGCCGATTCCGACTGGTATGAACTGCACAATTAGGTATGTACTTGTTGGGGGACTGCCTGTATAGGACACAAACTCAAACACACCTACCCTTTGCGGCATTCATCTGGTGGCTGTCAAACCCTCCAAAGGTTTCTGCTCTCCGAGGCAAAGAAACTGGGCCAACTATTCCTCCTTCTTGCTCTGAGGTGCTGCTGATGGACTGTCCAAGTGTGCCCCCAAGGCTGCCACTCACCAGGCCTTGTAACATCTCCACTAAAAAATGAAAAGGGACATGATACATTTCATCACTGATAGTGAAAAAAGTGAAACCATGGTAATTAATGAAGACAAGATACATAAAGAGGGGGTCCAATAGAGGGGGTCAAGCAGACTATTCTGCTTGTACTCGGAGAATCTGCTGGACATGCCACCCTTCATCTCCATAACTTTTCCATTCTCCACACCTGAATAGGCACTTTGTTTACAATTCTGCCTCTTAGAATTCCTTGTTTCCTTCTCAGTTCAAATGCTACCTGAGCATCACGATTCTAAACCTGGGGTACACTGATAGACTGGTGGAGAGATTTCAGGGGTATATGAACTTGGATGGAGGGTAAGAATAACATCTTCATTTTTAGTAACTTCTAACTGAAACTTAGCATTTCCTTCAATTATGAATTTAATTAATAAATGACTGAAGACTTTACCAGACTGATAAAGGGATCAATGACACAAGGTTAAGAATTCTTGCTCTATATAAAGTCTGCTAGAACCTTCCCTACCAAAATTACTGTTTTGCAAATATATACATGCACATGTGTACATACATGCATATCTATACACACACACACACACACACACACACACACACACACACTATCTAGTCCAGCATAGGTATCTAATGAATACTTGCAGACTGATCTCTTGGCCATGTGTTTTAGACCCTCCACCTAATTTATAGATAACATAAGAAATTTGTGATGGAGTACAGAACACAACATAAGCCATCTAAGTCAACACCAGTGAGAATGAAGGGCAAGAGATTGATGAGTGCCAGTTACCTACCCTCATTTATTGCACTTTTCATGATGGGCCCTCCTTTGGGAACCTCCTCAGTGTTGGACCTGAATAGTACCCTGGAGCCATGAGGTGGTGAACTGTCTTCTGATAACGGCGTACTGCAGTCTGTCATGTCTCGGAAAATCATCTCCTTTTCCTCCAACAGAGTTAAGATCTGCTGATCTTTCTGTTGCAGTTGCTCTGCAGGATGGACAAAGGGACCAATTCTGAGTAAAACCCGTATTTTGCAAACTGAAGTTTATTTGAGACATGAGTGCCACCTGGTGGCACTTTATGAAAAAGGAATAGACTAATTAGGAACCTTAATGTTAACTACTATTCTTGAGCAACCAGGTCATCTTTAGTTACATGAACTTGTCAAGGCTGGAAGTCCATCCAGGCAGCTAATGTAAGACTCCCCAGTTTTTCTTACATAAGGATAAGTCTTTGACTATGGATTTAGAAAAAAAAACCAGATATATTGCACAGGGCTTTACTTCTTATTCATTGCTTTTTGTACATCCCTTATATTCTAATTAAAATAGGACAGTTTTGTCTAAAACAGGTCTACGTGGGGATTGTCATAAATGGTACTTGGGTCTGTTTGATTCTGTACCCAATTTCCATCTGAAGCATCATTCAAAGTCACTCAAGATGCTGACCGTCAACGTATAACCCTAGAACTGACAGTAAACTTCAAGTGATTCTGTCAAACAGGACTCTTATTCCCCCAAAAGCTTGCTCATTCTGGGTCTCCTGTGAGCCACCACAATCTCGACTAAGCTCTCCATGACCTAAAACACCAAGACACTGACCATGGGACCAAATACTACTGGTATTGCATGGATGGTGGTATTTTCTGAATCAACAGTATTCCTTTGCTTTCCTTTCTTAGATCCTATTCAGGTATTTATAATATAGTTCCCCCTTCCATCACCTTCCCTAATAACAAAAAAGAAAAACCAACAATGTAGTGACCCTGTCAGAGAGAGGATACCAAGCTCACTGCTGGCATAGTTCTTCAGAAGCCTTTCTTAATGTTTAAAGGTCATGTTGTCTCTATCCTTGTTTCTCCCCCTTTACTAACTAAAAACACACATCCCCACATTTAACTATTGGCTGGGACATTACAGATCAATGACTGAACAGTTGACAACTTTAGGTATCCATTGCATTCCCTCATGCCTTCAGAAGCCACACGGGACAAATAGTGGTCCTGACCTCTCTCAATAGCATTACCTTTTAATTCTCGGGCTTTCGCATCCAGCAATTTCTTTTCTTCTTCATTTTCACTGGGGATTCCTTCATCTTCATCTCTGTTCCTTTAAAAACAACAGCAGGATCATAAGAATATGGCATCAGTTACCCTGGTTACTGCCAAGTTGATCATAAAAGATGACAAAGAAGCTTTATGAGGGACGGGAATGATACTATCTGATCTCTAACTTACAGGGCATTGATAGTATCTTGAATGATTTGAATCCAACTGTTTCGTTCCTCCTTAGAGCTGGCATGGACTTCAACCATCTCTGGATCCTTCATTCCCATACTGATTAGGAATAAGCCCTTCTCTTCATGGGCTACTTCTCGTACAATCAACTTCTTCAATGAGATCACTGTTGATTTCTGGTCCTTGAAAAGGAGAGCAAAAAAAGGGGTAAGAAAGGGCATTCAAAGTACGAATTTTAAGAATAGCTGTGACCTAAAGTAAGACCTTACTGCTATCCTTAGTGTATTTATTTGGTTTCATAAAAAAAGGTTAGCATCTTCAAGGGAAAGGTCTCTTACCCACACACAAATTACAGTTTGACCAAACAAAAGAAAATATTATCGATGGTGAAATAAGATAGGATTAGAAAATTTTTAGTAATTTTTTATATGACTGATCTTCCCAGGAAGACACAATGAACATTCTGTTGACTTTGGTCATCAGTTTCATAAATGAATTTGATTTGTGTGAACAGGTTTGGAATAAATATTTCAGTAATAGGATCCCTCCATCTCCCAAGATGAAATTACCAAGTGACCAAGATACAACACTAAAGTCAGGGATCATAAAAGAATAGTTTCCATTAGATCCAAATTATCCAATAGATAATTTCCATTAGAAAATTTGGTGAGTATTTATAAAGTTAAATGAAAATATACATAAAATATGTCCAGGACAAATTAATTTGAAAGTGTGGGAAGCAATAAATGTGAACAGTCAATACTTAATGAAGTTGAAACAGCACATTAGATAAAGCACATAGGTAAAGAAAGCATTTTCAGCTTACCAGTGATGCAAAGACATACTTCTGGTCTTTTTCTTGAAGGAAAACCAGAATGTCAGTGAGTAGAACTGCCTGGACCTCTAAAGTGTAGGTGAAGAGAAGAGAAAAAAGACAATTGCCATTTAAGAGCTGAGCATGGTCATTCATACATGTCTATGAAGTTTCATTTAGCAACATATTCCAGGGCTATGAATGATGACCTGAGATCATTAATATGACTGAGCATTCTAGATTTAAATTTCTCTAGGATGCAGGTTCAATACCTGCTTCCTCAGGATATATTTAAAAGGTTTCCTTGGTTGGGAAAGGCTTTGGTATTAGAGCAACTCTAGAAAGAGACATTGGCAAGATAATTCTAAAAAGGACTGTGATGGCATTCAACACATTTGAAATATCAGTGATAATCTGCTAAGTATCTATGTTGTTCATAATGCTGCTCAAAGACAATTTCTTACCAAGGTCTATACTTTGGCATCTGGGGAAAGGCGTGGGGCAGAGAAAGGGAATGTTGCCAAAAGGTGATGTGTATGAATACCCAAGTCCAGTGAACAGAAGGCAATCTGTTCTTCTACCCCTCAATGTGCAGTTAACAAGAATGGACAAAGCTCTTTCTGAGATTCCCTCAGATTTAACAAGATTGCAACAAGAATCACCATCCATTATGTCTCTTGCCTCCACTCTAACACTGAGTACCTTACCCTCTGTTCATAGTGAGTATAGAATTCACTTCTTAGTTTAAAAAAAAAAGTGCATCTCAATCTCTCTAACTGGGACTGTACTTTTTGGGTACAGTAGGCTTCTAGAGTAATTCCACAAACTCATTCTCAAAAGTTCATTTAGTGGCAGGGTCAAAACTTTTAGAGATTTGCTATCTAATGTGGTCTAGTGAGTTGGCTTACTACAGACCATTACTGCTGGTAAGGGTAGAGAACTACTTCTTTTTGGAATGGAACTTAGGTACCACATCCTTTCAAGATATAAATGACCCTTTCCCATGGGTCCCATGGGATACTGTGTCACTATTCTTCTAAATGTCTGGAATCCCATTTTCCTTTCGTGAAATTCAAAGAAAGCAGTAAAAAAAGAGGAGTCAGGACCTCTGATTCCTAAACTCCTAGAGAGATCTAATTTTTTAGCCCAGATCACAGCAATTTTCCATGCATAACATTAGTTATGACATAAATTGGTCATTTTCTGGTTTTGTTTAAAAAAAAAAAACCTAGGTGCCAATTAATCTGTAATACAGGCCTCAACTCCACTGTGTCCTGAGGTTTATATCATCAATGTCAATGGACTTGAGAAAAACAAACCCACCCTTTATTCTAGAATACACAGTACTGATTGTTCTTGGCATAAATTGGCTTAGGGAGGAAAATAACTACACATCACTCTCTCCACTGGAAGTTTTCAGACCTGAAAACCTGTTGTCATCTTGCTATTGGTCTGGATATAATTGCAACTCCAACAGCTGGACTCCATTATTTTTTTTCCCTCTTTAGCAAAGAAGAAATATCTTGTTTTAAATGAGGAAGAATAAAGTCTTAGCTCCAAATGGCAACTCTAGGAAACCCTGGGATTTTAATAGTAGGAAGGTATTTATAGGCTAGCAAAGCTGCCTCCTAAATGGTCCTCAAGTACACAAAGCCACACTACAACATACTGGAAAGGACAGAGAACCAAGAGTTGGGAAACATGCGCTCTAGTTTTGACTCTATGAAACCACTTGATGGGTGACCTAGGCAAACCTCTTAACCTCTCTGTGCCTCTGTGGGGCAATTAAAATGAAGAGTTGAGGAGACAGTCCTTTCCAGCTCTAAAAATACAACTATTTCTTAATTCTAGCCTTACCAGAGTGGGTGTTTTTGGTTTTTTCCCCTAAGATCCTGTCAGCAGAGTGTCCTAAGTAATCAAAATGCTGTCAGGGAATCCACTACTAGCTTAATGACACTGTCTGTGTAAATACTTCTCCACAAAGGAACCCTCATTTCCTTTAAAATTGCTAATAACAATAAATGGCAACAGATGACATTTACAAAGCACTTTAAAATGCAAAACACTTTACAGATATCTTATTTGAACCTCACAACAATCATTCAAGGTAGGTACTACATTTGTTATCATCCCCAATTAACTGGTGAAAAAACTGAACTTTGGGGATATCAGGTCACTGCTCAGGGGGTTACACTTAACTAATAAATGTCAGAGGCAGGATTTGAACCCAAGTCTTCCTGAAAAATAGGATGTGAGTAAAATACTTTGGAACTTTAAAGTGCTCTACAAATGTGAGTTATTATTATTATTTAGTTATTTCTCCCCACAATGTCCTATGGAGAAATGCACGTAAGGAGCTTCAAGAATCCCTTTTTGATACTCGAGGTCAATGGATTTAAAATATCAGTCAACCTATATTAAATTTGCTTTATTTTAAAGAAAATATGTAAAAATTACGAAATTTGCCTTAGTTATTCTCCTACTACACTTGCCATTTTGGCTAAAAAATGGGATATACTGAATGTTAACCTATGAAGATTCTCTGAGCTAAGAGGCATTTAATTCAAAGACTATATAAAAATCATACATATAAAATTATGATATATACACATATTATTTAGTCTTTGAACATAGTCTTACACATACATACACACACGGCTAAAGGAAAAAAAGGAAAAAAGTAGTCATCTCATAACATGGTGACTTCTTATAGCTGAGAAAGCCAAAGATTTTTTGGGGAGCAAAACAGCATAAGGTTACTACAAGTGAACTAAACCTGATGTTTTGTTTTTCTCCGAATGCATCAGTATCCACACATGTCTATCTGACATGATCTACATGAAGGAAAAGAAAAAAAGACAGCACAGGTCTCCAGAAAGGTGGGCTTGGGACTTCCCTCTCTTCTTAACACACTCTGGTTTTGTCAAACATACAAGCTTTTTGGTTGTCTTACCTTTTAACCTCCCTGCTGCATTTCTCAGGAATAGACTCCCATCTCGAACAAGCTTTTTTCGTTTCAAATCTTCCTTGGCAAACATCTGTCCACTCTTCATCCTCATAATTGACTTGCTGTCTGTCTTGGTATAAATCTCATTGAGACGGACTTTCTTTTCATAATTTGCAACTTTGCTGTCTACTGCTCCAATCACATCTTTCACCAGGCTCAGGGACTGGGCCAGATCTTCCTGCTCTAAGTCATTTTCTTAGAAAGAGAAAAAGGAAGAGTCTGATTTTACTTCCTTTCTTTAGACTAAGTTAAAAAGGGGGAGAATCCTACCTTCTTTTTTTTTTTTAAAGCAATTGGGGTTAAGTAACTTGCTCAAGGTTACATGGCCAGTTATTTCTGGGTGTGGTGCTAAGTATCTGAGCCCAGATTTGATCCCCAGGTCATCCCGACACTGAGGCCGGTGCTCTTACTTGCTGTGTTACCTGGCTGCCCCAAGAATCCTACCTTCTTAACCCACCATCCATACTCTGATACTGTTTTCTCTTTTCACATCTGTGTTAACATAGAGTGATAATGACAAATATTTCACCTGAAACAATTCAAGGCTCTGTTCTTATGCTTCAATAAGTCACAAAATAATTAAAAGCTTTATATTACACCGAAAACATTCTGAATTCTAAATTCTAAACAACATAGAACAAATAACTTTAGGCGGCGAAAAAAGTCAGATTTCATGTCCTTAATTTTAAACTTACCTTTCAACAAATCTTAGAATTATAACCTCCTGAAAGGTAGGAATAGTGCCTTTATTTTTGTAATAAATGAGAGCAAATAACTGTAAACATGTAATCAGTGATAAAGAACATGACAGCACCTTTGAGCTTAGGATATGAACCCTTTAACTGTTGGAAAAAGTAATGGGCATCAATGACAGAAGAGACCCCCCCCACAGACAAATCATGTAGAGAAAAGGAAGCTCTGTAGCTCCCAAACAAGCTGTGAATCATAGAGAAGTATACAAACATATGGTCCTTTTTCTTTCTACCACCCACCTTTATACTCTCGGCAAAACTTTTCAAGCACACCTAGTATTAAGTTCTTCAGAGAATATGGACTCAAGAAGACGAGACAAAAGCTTCTCTTCTAACCAACCAGAGAGCTAAGTCATTTCAGTGGCTCACGGCTCTCAGTGGACACACTATACACAGTGAACACAATCCACAAGAATAAAAGACAAAGGAGAAAGTTACCTTTGGTACACTGTAATATTCTTTGTAACAAAACTGGATATTTGGTAATGCGCTGGGTTACAAGTAAAATGCATTCTGGGATACCCAACCTCCTAACAACTGCACTGCTCATCTTCTTCTGAAAAAGGAAAGAAGGCTACAGTGAAAACAATGACCAAAGATGGATCCTCTTGCATGTTTTTGATCCATTGGATTTTATGCATTCATGCCCATTTGAAGGGAGGGAAAATACACACCTTTACAAAGGCCTGAAAGCGCTTATCCTTAGTGTGAAGGTCTTTGAAATAGTTCACAGACTGGTTGTGCTGACCACAGAATTTGCCATATGTTTTCTTTAGGCGCTCTGCATTCTCACCTGAAAACTACAAAGAGGAGAGAAAGAACATAAGGGAATCACTGCAGTACACAATGAATGTCTCAATAACAGATACCAGAACAGAGAAGGACAATGCCGCCGCCCCATAAGTAGGTATTGCAACACTCAGACTAAGCATTTAATAACCATCAAGTGTAGACAAAAAGCTAAAAGAGCTAATTCCCACTGACAAAAGGTGTGTTATCCTATCTATCTGAAGTCAATACTTTTAATGACCATCCCAAACGGTTTTCTGAATTTGGGCAGAATCAGATGCTCCATTTGAAGACAGAGGCATAAGCTGTGCTAGTTTCTTGGAGGCAGGATTTGGATCTAACACTTAATGGATGTGAAACCATAGGCAAATCATCTTCCTTCTCTGAATCTCAGTTTTCTTATCTGTAAAATCAGGATAATGTATTGCATTACCTATCTACTTCACAAAGGCTGCCATAAGGAAAGCATCTGATAAATCTCTAAATTGGCAAATTGCTGTTAATATGAGCTCTTAATAACTAAAGTTATCACGTCCCTTATACCAGTCATGTTGCTTCCACAGTGTTCAGAAGACTCTAGAGATAGTAAGTAACTGATTCTTACAACAAACTTTTCAGAGAGGTAGAAGGTATGTTTTACAACCTCCATTTTACATATGGATAAATAGAGGTAAAAATAATTTAATTTAATCACTTTACTGAAAGCCACTTAAGGAAAGGAATTACAATAGTGAGAACTCAAGAGAGATAAAATAAGCAAAAGCACAGATTGGAAAGCACAAGGCGTACATGGGGAACAGAGTAGGTGGACTAAAAGCTGGAGAAGAGGGACTACCTGGCAATGAGAGGCTTAGGAAAAAGGGAAGAGTCAAAGACAATCCCAAGATTCCAAAGCCTGCTTGGACACTAGTAAAAATAGTGACAAAATTAGGGAGTTGGGTAGAGTGAAACAGTTTCTTAGGGAGATGGGAGAAGGAAATGAGCTCAGCTTTTTAAATTGTGTTGAGTTTGAAACAACTGCTTCTTATCAATTGGAAATGTCTGACAATGAGAAAAGCAGAACTGAAGATAAGGAGAAAGACTAGGGTGCTAAAGGTGTAGATGTGGGCTTCTTTACAGAGGTATAAGAACTGAAGTTATGAGGGCAAGCCAAAGCTCATAGAGAGAGGATATGTTAAGAGGAAAAGCCAAAGCCTGAATCTTGGGGAATATCCTCATAGTTAAGAGGGAAGGATGAAGAGTCAGCAAAGTGACAGAGGAAGAACAGAGGCAAGAAGGAAACCAGGACAGCACTGTGAATAAAAATCAAGGAAGCCTTGAATGATGAGTAGGATTTCAATATGACATATGCACGTGAATATATAACAGTTGTTGAGTCATGTCCAACTCCAAGTGACCCTGATTTGGGGCTTTCTTGGCAAAGATACTGGAGTGGTTTGCATTTCCTCCTGCTCATTTTACAGATGAGGCAAGTGAAACAAACAGAGTTAAGAGTTTCAAGAAGGAGGAGCTATTGGAGGGCAATGAATGAGAAGTTATCACTGGGTTTGGTGATCAGTAGTCTGTTACAGACCTTTAAAAATGAGGCTCCGGTGTATTTGCTGGTTGGAAGTTAGAGAACAAGGTGGGCAGGAAGCAAGAAAAAGGGCAATTAGGCATGAGCTCTTTGTTAAAGGGATATGACTGCAAAAGAGACAAACAGGCAGCTAGGTGGTGGAGTGAATAGAGCACTGGCCCTGGAGTCAGGAAGACCTGAGTTCAAATCCTGCCCCACTCAACACTTACTAGCCATGTGACCTTGGGCAAGTCACTTAACTCCAATTGCCCTGCCTTCCCCCCTCCAAAAAAAAAAAAAAGACAAACAGAGGGTGCTGGGTGGGTCAAATGAAAGCTTTTTTCTAATACCGGGAAACCTGTGACTAGGCAGACAGGAAGGGAGCGGGAGACAAGAAGAAACTGAAGATAAGAGAGCACAATTCCTCATACACAGTTGTTACTCAAGATATGTTTACTAAATGATATAAGAAGGAGGGGTGACAGCAAAGGGGGAAAAAGATTCTGGAGGAGGGAAATAATAATAGGATTGAAAACACAGACACAGGAGTAAAAGTAAGAACCCTTGATTCCTGGTCAGACATCTACTTAATTCACCATTTTCTAAGATACAAAGTCATGAGTATAGAACATGGGGAACAAGGAATACAGCTGGCTAAGTTCTGGGCATCTGAGTTAGGTGATGAGCATGTTCTGTTCAAGCTGTACAAATATTTGTTTATGGAGAAGTATATGTCTGAATCAAGCCACTGAATGCATCTTGGTGGCAAATAACTTGAAAGCATCAAAGTTTTTCAGGCATATTTCATATAAGGAAGAATGATGCTGAATCCACATTACATCTTAATATTGCCAGCAATACTGTATGTTCTGCTGAGACATTTTTGTAGACAGTTTCTCATTTAGCCTTACAGTCGTTTAAGTAAGACTGCAGGCAAAAAAACGTTTTTGTGGTGAGGCAGAATGGGGAGTGAGAAACACTACTTAATTTTCCTCCAATTTCTACTTTTCTTTACTAGTCCACATGACTAGTCTACTGAAGGTATTGGCCCTGAAGAGGAACCTTATATACTTCCCACTACTCACCTGATTCACAAGGACATCTCCTATCCTTTTGATGAGAAAATTCTTTTCACTTTTTTCCACCAGGGATTCCTTCTTTCTTTCCAGAATTCTCTGAAAGAATTGGCTATGGATACTGAGGAGCTCATCTAAACAAGGGAACAGCTTTTCCACCATTTGCTGCTCAAAGAGTAGGTCTGTCATCATTCCTCGGCTATATACATCACTCATGATCTTCAAAGTGCGGATGTGATGTAATTCTGTCTGCATCAACTCTAGGTAGGGGAAATAAATCTATTAGTCAATCAACAAACATTTAGTAACTGTCAGACACACTATGCTAAGTGCTGGTAATGTCCTTTTTTGGGGGAAAGGTAGAGGTGGAAGTTAGAGAACAGTTTTTCTGATTACTATTTGAACTCCAACTCAATCTTTTCAACTTAAGTCATATGGACCTCCTATTTCCTTCACCTCTATATGCTCTGGTCTCCCTTTTTTGACTGACAGTGGCTTCAGATGATAAGCCTGTACTCAACTAGGAGTCATCAGATGTTCTCTCTATTGCTGGTTCTTAGTGTTAAGCAAACCTAGATGTCTTGGCTATTCCTGCAATCTCTCTTGCTGTAGATGACTATGTTTCTCTAGGTTCAGTGTTACCTAAAGTAGTTGAACAGAAATTCTACTCCTGAAGCAGTTCTTTCCCTCAGTATCTTGCATGAGAACAATAATGTGCTGCCAAGTTGCAGAAACATGACAAAGGTCTCTCAAATAAAATAACAGTTGCATAGCGTAATGAAGGGTCTCACCATAAATCACCTCTTGCCGCTTGACTATATCCTTCTTTTGTTGTTTCAAAAACTTGCTATCTACTATCCGGCTCCAGGATTCTGCCTCCAGCTGTTTGGAGTCCATTTCAAAATCTCCCATGAGCTGTCCTTCATTCATATCAGTACCTACCCCCAAAACAGTAGAATTCAATGATCAGAATTAATAGGCTAGGGATGCTTCAGAAGTCTACGTCTGTTTTCCCCCAATGTTAGGACTTCTCTTCTCAAGCCCCTACCACTTTGGGTTTTCTTCACTGTTAACATGACATAATATAGGGAGAGGATTAATTAGGAAGGGGAGAATTTTGGAATAAATTTCCTGGGACTAAAAAAGTATATTAATGCATTTCTTGGTATAATTATAGTCATGGTGTAATCAGTACTTGATCCAAGGGAGGCAGCGTCATGCAAGTGCACACTAATTAATCTATAATTTTACTCCCTTTTTTTAACTTTATAAAATTACAAAGAATAAAGGAAAGAGTCCTAGGTACTTTATATGTTCCTGGTTCCCAAACAACTAAATTTGAGGGAAGAAAAACATCTGCATTTTGTGTATCCAGAGGCTTAATTAATAACTTATGTATGATGGAAAACTATCCAATAACTAGGAAACTTCTGATCACCAATGTAGTTTAACATTTTATGGACATGGCCTCACAGGCTTCCTTGGTGTAAGGACAAGGCAGGTTCCTCCCCCCCCCTCCCCCATACACACTTGCCTCAACTTTCTGCTTTTGCAGAGTAGCTAATGGAACACACTACTATGTCTCTGCTGCTGAACCAACACAAACCATATCCTCTTACCCTCATCAGTGAGTGACTCTGTGGACTCATTCACCTTGCTGATTTTATTTAAAGAGTCTGTTGAATGGGACAGGAATTTCCAGGTGTTTGCCATGCTCTCATCATTGCCAACTCTGAGGATAAAAGGAAGCACATAATGTCAAATACTCTTGGAAAAACTATAACTTGCTTTAAAAAGAGAGTACTTGAAAAATTAACTATAAAACCATTTCTGCTGGTCAAAACCCCCCACTATGTCTTACTGAAGATAATTCATAAGTGAAATTCACAGTAACATACAATGCCAGCTACAAACCAAAATGAAAAAAGTGACAAGACAGAAATAAGTCAACTAAGCTCCACCTACAACTTTTAAGAGGACCAAGAATATTCCCCCTCACCCCAGCAGTAATATGAAATAATTTCTTTCCATAAACTATATCAGAAATAATCTCTCTGCCTGGCACTCACTATAAACCCATTTCATCTTTGCTTTCTACTTCCCGACAACTAAATATTCTGAAACATTTGCTGTAAATATGCCTGCTTTGTATTATTTCTAATCCAAACTAAGAATGGTCATTTGGAAACAGGCTCTATTTGAAGACATTTAAAAATAACTGCCCAACAAAACAAATAAAACCTGAAGATTAGAACTTTGAAAAGGCCTTATGATGCTACTTCAAAGCTGGGACCTTAAAAACTAGCTGGTAGCTCGTCTCTCACTCTTAGAAAAAGTTGAGAAGACTACAAAGCATGGGTACATGAATGATAAGGGAAGTGGAGACTTAAGTATTAAAAACCTCTTTTTAAGTCAAAGAGCTGATCCAACCCTAGGTTAGTCAAAATCATTACCCTGTAGATGGATGTTTGAGCCCTGAATGTGAAATGGCTTATTTTCTTGGTGGGCAGACAGGTAAGCCCTACACATCACAACCACCATCATAATCAACCGTTTGCTAATTACTATGCAGCCAAGGCCTGAAATGTCAGTGGAGGGAAAGCTATCTCTGTAGAGGAGTGAGTGCAGCAGCACTTTGCAAAGGGCCAAGCAAAGTGGGAAATTTGACTACAGAAAAGTTTTGAGATTTGGTGATTATTAACTTGGAATCACACCTCTTCTCCTCCCCCCAATATATTCATTTACAAAATGAAACTGCTCAGAAGAATACTGCTAGTTAAAAAAGTAAATTATTTCCAGATAAAATATGAATATGGCATTTCAGAATATTATCACACCACATAATAAAAAAATAAAAAGCTGTTTTTTTAAATTAGGCCTAGTTGCCCATATTTTATCTATTGTATCTTTTTAGAATTCAAGTTCATCAAAGGAAGTAGCTCTATTATACTAGTACACTTATAAAAAACCTAAACTATAAACAAAACCAACCCCTGAGCAATTAAATAGCATCAATAACCTGGTATAATTTTTATTTCCCCCATTACCACCCACCACTCAGTAAGCATAGCAAACACACAATTTTGATCACAAAATTCATGGTGAAAACAGGATGTGTCCACCAAGCTATTATTGATTATAATCCCAGTGCATATGTTCCATCCAAAAGTCTGAACTTACCCAGCAATATTCTGTATAGAGACACTTTTGGAAAGTGAGGCACACTGCTGTGACCTCCTGTTAGAGAATAATGGGGCCACAGATGTCTCATCAGGCACGAGAATTGCAGAACGAGGGCGCTCTTTGGGTTGTGAGGCTGAAAGAAGAATAGAACACCTCAGAAGCATCCTCTCACCTCTCTACTGAACTGATCAGAATTTTCTTTCCTTTTTTAAACATTCACTTTTAAATTTTGAGTTCCAAATTCTCTCCCTGCACCCAGTATCTCTGCTCCCCACAGAGAAGGCAAACAACATGATACCCATTATACATGTGAAGTCACACAAAACTTTTCCATATTAGCCATATTGCAACAACAAAAGCCAACAAAAATAAAAAACAGAAATAAATATGCTTCAATCTACACCTAGAGTTCATCAGATCTCTCAAGGTGGATAGTATTTTTTCATCATGAGTCCTTTGGAATTGTCATGGATCACTGTACTGATCAAAGTAGCTAAGTCTTTCAGTTGCTGACCAGAAGAATTCAATGCCTACCAATGCCTTGCACATAGTAAGGGTATTTTAAAATATTTGTTGAATGAATGATCATAACCCATATCAAACATCAAAGACTACCAAGTTGTATAGAGATTGTTAAATTGTTCCTAAGTCAATAGCAGTATTAAATATTTTTCAAATATTCCATAAATTTATGTATTTTTGAAGCTGGAATGAGCCTGAGTGCTACTAAGTCCAACCCTATCACTTTATAGATTAATCAATAGGTATTTATTAAACATCTGTTATATGCCAGGCACATATTTTCCAAACCATCTAGTCTTGAAATGTGGGAGTCATCTGACTATATTTCTTCCTTACCTTTCACATACAATTAGCTGCAAAATCTTGCTGATTCTGTCTCCACCATGTCTCTCATATCTACCTCTTCTTCTTTCCACTCCCACTGTAACCGTCCCAGCATCACCTCTTAGCTGGGCTATTATAACAGTCCCCTAACTTCTATCTTGCCTCCCATTTTTTCCCCCTTTCCAATCTATCCTTCATAATGCTGCCTGAGTAATCTTCCTAATAAAACTCATCCTCATCAAAAATCTTTAGTGGCACCCTAGCATGTAAAGAATAAAACATAATACAGCCTCCTTAATTAACTGGTGTACAAGATTACAACTAGTCTCTAGCCTACCTATCTCTACTGTAAGAGAGACTGCTGCACCCTTCACGGACTTTGAACTACAGACAACATGTATCACAAATCATCTCCCATTCTTCAATACTTTATTCTCCTCCCTCACTTCCATTTGTTGACAGTTCTTTCCTTCAAGGCCCAATTCAGATTCCAACTCACTTATGAATCCTTCTATGCAGTCCCTTCCTCCCTCAGCTGGAAATGATTTCTATAGTCTCCCACAGCTTTTCTGGATCTCCTCTTCACTTAACACATTCTGCTGTGTACCACAATTATTTGTATATATGCCTTATCCCACCATTAGACTGTGCATTCCTCGAGTGTTGTGTCTATGTCTTATTTCATCTTTGTTTCCCCATAGCCTAGCACAGAGTTTGGGGACACAGTAGGCACCACTTAGTTAATATTTCTCATATGGATTCTGATTACAGAAGATCTTAAAAGCCAGAGGGAAGAATTTGGATTTGTTATGTTAGTACATAAAGTCACAGAAGACATTTAAGCAAAGGAGTAACGTGATAAAGAAGATTACTTTGGCCTCCAGCAAGACAGATACATTATTAGATGATTTATGGAAGGACGGGGACAAAAACCACGTAGAACAAGAAAGCACATAGGGGCTGTTTTTTATTCTCCTAAAGACTGAGCCCACATCAGTGAGATCACAGATGCATCAAACTGAATCTGTATGGATTAGAGAAGTAGATGTAGTAGTAACTTACTTCAGAGGATCTTTTTCAAGTAGGAGGGAGTATCAATAATCCAAGCATTAAATGAGAGTCTGGTTTAGGGTGGCAGCAGCAAGGATGGGAAAGACTCAAAAGATTTGAGACACCTTAGAGAAAGATGTAACATTATTGACTTTCCCTTTTACCAGTGAGTACATTTTATCTGTGTCTTTTTAAGTGTGAGTGCTGCAGTTTTTTCTAGTTTTTACTCTCACTGGAAAGGAATTGTAAGATAGATGTGTCTACTTGAAAAAGATCCCCTGAAGTAAGTTGTATGGGGATGAGAGAGAAAAACCTATGTACACAATGAAGGACTGCCTGGTAAATTTGGGGGATTAAGAATATTCAGTTTATGAAACCCCAATTGCTTGGTAAGCCCCCAAAGTACCAATATAGTCTGAATTTCTTGCAGGACTAGGGCTTCAAAAAAGGACATCCGGCAAGCCAATACTCTGAGAGAATCTCTAAGGCTGCAATCCTTGCTTTCAAGCTTTTGGGGTTACATATAAATTAAGATCAGTGTGTGTGAAAGGCACTCTTTAAGTAAAGGAAGAAACTAGGTATTTTTATTAAGACTGTCCAAGTGGACTTTGAGAGAAGCCCTATTCTTAGTTTTCAGGCAAAGGTGTGTCAAAAGGATTCTTGCTGTCCAGGTAAAGTCAGTAAACTAGGTGAGATATTAAAGCAAAGAAAGTAAGTAAATTTAATCTCAACTTCTCTCTTTCCTGATCACTAAGGCTCTGTTCTATTTGTCTCTGTGTCTGTTTGTGCAAGGTTTTCTAAGATTAGCTTGTTAAGTAAGGAACTGAAAAAGCAGGGTGAGATTCTTCCAGGAGTTAGTTGGGGGGAGGGGAGGGGCAGAATCAGAGAAGGGATTTCTCTTGAGCAAAAACACTAAGTTTTTTTTCTCTTTGTATGAAGCTCTAGCAGCAGCTTCATACTGATAAAGTCTGCAAGGGCTGATGAGGGAAAGCTAAGAAAGTTTTTTATTACTCCAAGGGTATATGAATTTGGGTTTAATTAGATGCCAAAGCTAAAGTTTGTAGATGGGATTTCAGTTATCTACTTAAAATGTATATTAACATTGTAAAAGCTACTTTTTACAAGTAATATTGGTTAAGGGTGTAAGAGAAATAGTTTTCTTAACTTGTAAATTATTAAGTGTTAACTTTCTAGATTCTAAAAGGTGAAGTGAAGCAAGTCAAAAAGGAGGGTAAAATTTTTAACTTCGAAAACTGTTAAAAGGCAGCCAAGCCTTTTGTAATCTGTTAATGGGGTTTCAGAGTAGCCAGAACCCCACTCTTGTGTCTCAACAAAAACATAATCCACTGCATGTCTCCTAAAAAGTATTTTTAATCACTATAAACATCTTAATGGATTTTTTAATAAAGGATCTGTTCTACAAACTTCTTCCTATATTGGAACTAGGAATAGACAGTGTAAGTTTCTATCTCCTTTTGGGAGAATAAGAGATTTGGAGTTCTTTGATCTCCTAGAGAACACCTGAATTTTGTGATATGCAGATTAATGAAGAGCATCCCATGGGCTGAAATTAACTATAAAGCTTGGGAAAGTAGGGCTTTAGTAAGACATTGGTTTAATAACAGTATGTGTAGTCTGGGAATACGGTTGATATATACAGGAAAGTGGGATGGTCTGAGTCATGAGTCTGAAAGATTTAGAAAGAAACAAAGTCTTAAGGGGAAAAAATGGAAGGTAGGATAAGGTTTGGGGATGAATAGGGACATATCCTGCACAAAGCAGGCAGGCAGCAGCAAGCCCATGTGCCTCAAGCTGCTCCTGTCCTGGGATAGATGCTCTGGGTGCCCTTGTGGCAGCTTTATATGGCTTAAGCATGTTTTAGAAGGTGTGAGGAACTTTGACTTCGTTTTAAGTACAAAGATTGGGGATGAAAATTTTGTAGCTTGATTTGAAAGTCTACAGACAAAGTTATAGAGGGACAGGAAGAATCAAAATGGAAGATACCACATGTTTCAAGCCCCTCTTGTTATATACTATCACTTTAAAATCTTTGGTAGTTAGCTTAGCTGGAAATAGTGAATCCCACAATATAAAATGTTTGGAATAAATAACCCTCGTGTAAAATATAATACTAAACAACTGAAATTATAAATTGAGATTCTGTATATTTGGGAAATAGATCCAGGTGTAACTGAATTTATTCTGGTCTCATTTTAAGTGAAATTTATAATCTATTATAATACTAGATCAGGAAACTTGTTAGCTGTGTGGTTTTAAGCCATTACTCCAGTTATGTAATTTGTAATGTGTATAAAGATAATGTCTAACATTAATTTGATAATTTACTATATTAGAAAGATTTTTAGAAATGTTTAATTCTTTTGGATTATGGATTTAATTGTTAAAAGACTGACGTAACAAAAAAATAAGAAGAAACCAGTAGCAGATTAGTAACTGAGTTAGAATAATAGTATTTTAAAATTTCAGGATTTAGCCCCATGCTTAAATGGTTAAAGTACAGTGATTTGACTTCTATTAAGAACTAGAAATTGCAAAGGAAAAGGTTTTTAGAAATTGGTCTGTAACCAGCTGTAGTCTAAGAGCAAGATTAGATAATCATCTGGTTAATCATGTCTACCCACCTTTCAGGATAAATTTGTAGGAAGGCTTTATTAAATCTAACACTATGTAAATATGGATATGGAAAAGATATTGGTTATTGTGATTTGTGATTGTTATACAAAATCTTAAATGTTTCGTTGTAGTATACAATTATTTAATTATTATCTATGTAACTCTGTGAGAGCTTTAAGGTGTCTGCCTGGGGAAGCTGTGGCTGCTCCCTGACACAATTAAATCAAATTCCTCAGGTCTCTTTAACTGGGCCAAAAAGCACCAGGAAAACTTAGAGTCTCAAAATATTTCAGCCCAGCATATTTTAAGCTAACCTGTTAATAAACAGGTGAGAATTTAAACTGTTTGTAAAACTTCATATGTATTTCCTAGTATATGCAGTTTGAAATTCCCAGGAGGATTGGAATGGGGAGCTGGAATGATCTTTATGTGATAAATCTCAAAGATATCCTAGGTCTTTAAAGAAAACAGAGGAAAAGGTTATTCTTAGCTGGGAATTGTCTCCACATGTCTTTTTTAAAAATGAAAATATATTAATTTATTTATAATACTCTTTTTATTCTAAAGTGTTACAAGTATTGGGCCTTTGAAATTCAAATGTTACCATTAACTAGTATAAATCCAGATTTGATTTGATTTAAGTCAATCTGTCCTGAAGGTAATAAGAGCCAGGTCTGAGAGTTCTCTCATTATTATTACGGTAAATTACAACCTAACATGAAAAGATACTTCTTATTTGACATTAAGAAATTTATTTGCTATGTCCCCAAGAAAGTTCTGTTTACCTTAGTTTACTGTTCTGTAAGGGGCTAATGATAGAATCCACCTCCCAGGGTTGTTGTGAGGATCACATGATTGTAAAGTGCTTGGCATAGGGCAAATGCTATATGAATGTTAAGTGTTTCTATTAGCTCTTTAATAAGATGTAATTGCTTCATACTTGCTAACTTTACACGGATTTTTAGATGTGATAAGCATACAATGCCAATGGTGATGATTTGAATAATTTTCTATTCAAGGTCTAATTTGGAAGCACATTCACCTGAAATGGTAATGGGTTTGTTTCAAGTTTTAAATACATAATATTGTTTAGGGCCCAAACTTTAGGGTATTAATTGCTATATTTCTAAATTTTCTATTACACAATATATCAGCTATGTTGTTAGAAAAGCAATTCCTCTTATAGTATAGATGTTGTTTGATTAAGAATTGTACTTTTTTTTTTTTTAAAGAGAATGAATGGGTTAGGAAGCTGTTAGGTCATTCTATCAGTACTACTGACCATATGTTGTATATTCCAAAGTATTGTAATTTAAGAAAATTATAAACTTCCAAGTTTTGTCTATATTTAAGAGAATTTCACCTAAACTTACTTGGCTATCCTTTATGATAATTATGAGATTGTTAACTAAGTTATTTGGAGTTACTGTTTAAATCAAGTATTTATGGAAGTATTTTAAAAGGAATCCCTACTGATTAAATGGGAATCCTTGCACAAAATAGGGGTGTGGTTGTCAAGACTGCTTCTGTTAATATATAATACATATGTTAATATATATGTTAATTTGGAGGTTTGTTTTTTTCCCTAGGGGTTTAGGTGAACTATCACATATCTGCTGTTTATGTGAGATGCCAGAATGTAATTATTTTCTTAATATCCAGTGATATTATATTAAAGATATATAATACTAAAGACATTATATTAAAGACAAAGGGAAGGAAAAAATACTGAATAAATATAATGTAAATGATTGGAGAAAGGAAAGGAAATAAGCATTTACATACTACCTAGTACATACTAGGACAGCTAGGTGGCATAGTGGATAGAATTCCAGGCCTGGAATGAGGAAGACTCATCTTTGTGAGTTCAAAGCTGGCCTTACTAACTGGGTGACCCTAGGCAAGTCATTTTACCCTATTTGGTTAGTCTTCTCATCTATAAAATGAGCTGGAGAATGAAATGGCAAACCACTCCAGGATCTCTGCCAAGAGAAACCCAAATAGGGGCATGAAGAATCAGGCACAACTGAAAACAAAAGGCTAACCAGAAGAAAATTCTCTCTCTCAAACTAGGAAGATATTCTTTGCTATAAGATATCAAGTACTAGCCAATGTATTTCTTTTACAATTCAATCAAACTGCAGGGGTTTTTGCTGGAGGTTGAAGTTTCTTCTGGATTCTGATAAGTATAACTTAAGATTTTCAAAGTCTCTCTAACATTCAAAAGTTTAATAATATTCTGAGAAATGCACAAAATGTCTAATGAATTGCCTTATGCCTTGTAATAATTCCTGAAATAGCTTCAATAAGTAGGCAAGCTCCATGGGTTCCTGAACTATTAAAACTGGGTCAGAGGTAAAAATTCATGGCAAGGCGTATCCACTGGAGGGTGGGAGAAACAGCTCACGCAGGATATACAAAGGCAGCCTAGCTAATGCAGGACATCATTCTGGAAATCCCGAGCATAGGGTCAGGAATGAGGATCAAAGGATTTTAAGTGTAAGATGTGTTACATGTAGTAGGAATGCAGAAACAAAACTCTACAAACTTGATAGCTATAATAAATGAATGTTATTGATACAAAGTAATAACTCAGGAACATTTCATGAAAAAAGACAAGGAAACATGAAGTAGGGGATGGGCAGGCTATTTATTACTTACGTTTATTCCTCATAATGACTGTGGGAAGTGAGGAAGTATCATGGGCTTGAAGGCTTCCTTTGGGTTGCTAGAAGAAGAAATAATGGAGTTCAGTTTGACTAAAAGATAAAGGAGAGAAAACTGTCCATCTGGGCTTTGTTGAATGGCAAGTTTCAAGGTGACTATCAACCAAGCAGATGAATCCTTAGGAATCATATATTAAGGAATTCACAGTGAATATTTTTAGCAGTATGATACAACAAAAAGGGCATAAGCAGCCACTGATGGAAACAATATATACCCTGTCACAAATCCCTGGGCAAAAATGGGGGCTCACAACTAAAGAGACTGTGCCCTTTTATCCTTGAGTATCAGTGTGGCAGCTAGTGGGTGCAGTGGACAGAGTACCAGGTCTGAAGTCAGAAAGGCGGGAGTTTGATTCCAGTCTCAGACACTTACTAGTTGTATGACCCTGGGCAAGTCACTTAACTCTGCTTCAATTTCCTCATCTGTAAAATGAGCCAGAGAAGGAAATGGCCTTGGGTAACTTACTTAACTTCTCTAGGGCTCAGTTAGTTCCCTCTTCATTTTACTGTAAAATTTAAAGTAAATTTTAATTAAAAATTTAAATTAAAAAATTTTATATTAAAATTTAAAGTATAATGAAGGGATTGCATTAGATGTCCTCTAAGGTTCTTGCCATTTTCTTGCCCTACATTTATGATTCTACAAGCCTTTTTTTAGGTGTCTTCCATCTATTTTATAATTTCCCAAGAAAACTTAATAGCAAATGCACCACAGGCATGCCAAGCACAGATAAAATGCCTTTGCTATGAACCATCACATAGTGTTGCTGCTACTACTGTGGGGTGGGAAGAAGAAATGTATAGGTCACTGTATAGTACTTTCCTACAAGGAGATAATTATATAAGGAACATTAATTCACAAACACCACCAAAATATTCTACCCTGTACCAAATAAAATAAGTATATATTAACTAAATAAAATAAGCATATATATATATATATATATATATATATATATATATACAGAGTGTATTGAGAGCTGGTGATGGAACCAGTGATCTAGGCAACTCTCTAAGACTATAAATTGCAGAGAAAGTAATGACCTGCATTGTTAGAGGGAGTTTCCTGTTAGTGAAATTCCTGGTCCAGTCCCTATGCCTCATCCATCAACTATGGTGGCCTTATTCATATATTTATTTATAGGCCATACATAGTGCTAGTAGTTTTAGGCACCACCAGGTTACTGATATTTTCTTTCTCTTCCTAACATGACCTAAGCAATTTGTACTCTAAGGAAAAGAGAGCTCATAAACGAGAGGGATCCTAAACTACTCTCAAAAGTCCAAAGCACCAGATTTCTACTGGATCTTTCCTAGTGGCTAGGATATGAAGAGAACAAACAGCAGAGAAGCTGAGTATAAACTAAAAACAAACAAATCTATTTGAACCTCTAGGCAGAAATAGTAAACACAAAGAAACATCTTTAAAACTTAAAGGTTTCTATAACTTTTTTTTTTTCAAAAGCTAAAACAATTCTGTTTAAGTCAGACAATCCAGTAAAATAATTGATTTACCCTTTTGGGCAGTAATTTAAAAACAAGTAATTCCTCTTCATATTTTCTGCTCCTGCCTTCCCCCCTCCCCCCCACCCCAGGGGGGGGGGGAAGTCTTCTTCCATAACTATTTTAGCGATTTGACTGATCTGAGCCCTATCTTTTAGTCAGAAATGTCTTACCTTCATTTTGACCTTTGCACAAGAAGCCAGACTTTCTCTACAGCCTTTGTGGACAAAAGCACCACAATCTGAAAAAAAAAAAAAAGATCCAAGGTCAGAAAGAAAAAAAAACAAAGCTCATGTTCATAGAGCAATGCTGTCTATCACAATGCTCCTTATATATATATTCCTAACTGAAATCTCCTGCACTTTAGAGTGCTATGCTTTCAACAATCCTCAAACTGTAGCTATGGATTGCATCCTTTGGATACACTGTCTCTTCCAGGAATTAGTCATATGATGTCACAAAGCTGTGAGAAACCAGAGCAGAAGGAACTCCTGAAATACAAAAAAGTCTGTAATTTTACAGGCAAGAAGTTGAAGAAGCATCAAATTCTAAAGGCCAAAGATTCTGTGCTCAACTCAGATGTATAGAGCATAAAATGGAGAGTCCCAAATAAAGAAGATGCAGACAAAGAAGGAACCAAAATAAAATAACATATGATTTATATGACTGTGGCAGAGGCCTGACAATCTACCTTCAGGTGTCCTTATGATTTGGCTTCTAGGCAAAGACCCAAAGAGGAGCCCTCAATTCATCAGACAATGTAAGGAAGCATGACTCAGAGAAAATAGATAGACTGCCATTTACAACGGGAAAGATTTAGATTTTTCGTTTTATTTCTTAGTCTCTCTTTACACATGAAGATTTCATTTGTGTTCCTTGGAGGAACCATCAGGTGTTGCTGTTGTTGTGATGTCATCAACAGCATTATGAAAAAAGGGGAGAAGGATAGGCAGACACAGATAAAGCTTCATCCCTGGAGACACACTATGTAAGTATCCCTCACAAAAGAGAAACATATTCAGGAAATCAATAACAGACACTGATCATTAAGCAATGATTTCCAACTTACCTCAGAGGAACAAGTTTATTCACCAATTATGCTCAAGATGTTAAATGGCTTTAGCAAGCTATTTTTTTCTTGGGGGCAGGGATACATGAGATAGAGAAGGGAAAGGCATGCTTGCCAGATTCCAGCCCTAGACTGACCTCTTTCCTGTCTGTGATGTTACTTTTGCAAATATATTTGCAATACCAGATTAATGTAGTATACAGATAAGGGATTACAGGTCTGGCAAACTGAATTTTAGACTTGGCTCTTCTAGTAACTATGTGATGGTAGGCAGTGACCCTCTCTAGACTTCTCATCTATAAAATAACAGGTTTGATTTTATTCTCTCAGAGGTCCGTTTCACCTTTAAAATTGTGACTATCTTTTTTGCTGGGTTTACACCAAGACAATCAATTACATCAGATAGCAAAATTCTCAAGCAATTTCACTTAACTGGGATACACAATGAATATTTAAAATGAGTTTTTAACTTCCTTTTCTGTCATTTGGATAAACACTATAATAAACTGGTACTCTAAAGCAGAACTGTCAAGCATGAGGCCTACAACACTTGCAAGTGCAGCCAGAACCAGATTAAAATGGAATATAGTTAACAACATAAAATACAATAAAACACAGGTATTATATTTTGAAACTAAAGCAATATGCAGCCCACAGGAATACTGCTGGATGGATTAGTGGCCCCTATTTCTTTTTGGGTTGTGTTCTTCAAGGAATGTAGTAGACTCAGTAGCCATTAAGCACAATGACTGAGGGGACTTTGGGCTGAGAATGCCACTCTATCAGTAGTCTGACAAAAGCCACCATAAATCTCCATACTTTTCAATGATACCCTCTATTAGATGTGGTCATTACCAGACAGGCTAGGGGGAGAAGATGCTTTTGGAGGGCATCTGCTTCTTCTAAGTCTGTCAGGGTCTCCTCAGATGCAAAATCAATACCTCATATAGCACCCAGATTCTGAGCAGGAATCCTTTTCAAAAATCAGGGTCACAGATTTAGAAGTAGAAGGGACATAAGAGGTCATCTACAGTTAAAATTCTTGAGGCACACATACCTCAGTTATCTGATCTTTGAAGACCTAAATTGAGAAGTTCATTTTTCTTCCCAAGTTCCACTTCTGGATAATGTTTTTTGGAAATTTCTCCTTAGATGAAATTCAAATTTGCTATCTTGCCAATGGCTACACATTTGGAGTCATTGCCCTTTGGAGTCATGTGGAACTCATCTAATTATTCTTCCATGTAACAGTCCTTGAAAATGCTTATTATGTCCCTTTCCAGTTTTCTCTTCTCCAGGCTAAATATCTCCAGGTCTTTTAACTGATCCTCAGATGACTCAAACCTGAGGCCCTTCACTATTCTGGTTACCTCCTCTGAACACTCTCTAGGCAGAACAGAACAAGATACTCCAGATATGGTCTAACCAGAGCAAAGTACAGCGAGACCATTACTGGAATACTATCTTAATGCTGTCCAAGATCCCATTAGGCCTCTTGATTAACATATCACACAATTGTATCAAGCGTGCAGTCCACTTAAACTTCTCAAAATATCTTCTCCCCTTACTCCTACCCCTGCCAACTCAACAGAAGCTACTACTGTATTATTATGTAAGTATTTTACTTGAAATCTGCTGTTGCTAAAGCATTAAAAATGGTCATTTTTTTCATAGTAAAGTGGCCATATGAGACAAAAAAATATCCATCATGGCAAAGGACTGAAGCTGTTTCTTGGTGACCCAAAATCAAATTGAGCCAATCTGATCTGATATCTAATACTGAATACTAACTCTGGGACTTTCTAGTAAGAAATCTTTCAGAAGTCTTTCCTTGGCAGATTCAAAGTGTGAGGACATAAAGCACTTTGACTAACCAGCGAGGTAACTTGTATGTATGGTCTAATAATTTAAAATGCACTGAAAATGGTCACTAACCATATTTAAGGGAAAGTTGGCTGCAGCGCTTAGAGACTTCTGATTACCTCTCAGCTGAAGGGGATACACATGTTAAAGAGACTTTCCAAAGGATATGTTTGTTTCTTTATTTATTTACTTCTTGAGTATACTGAAGAGACAAACAAAGTAATGATTTCTACATCAAGGGGGTGGGGAACAAGCCACATACAGGAACAGGACATTCATCGGGGTGGTGTGAACTTCCACCTCTGCAGGCAAAGGCTAAGCCAAAAGACCCCAAACCTTTCAATATGTGGTCTTCTTTAGTGGGTCAAAAGCATAACCAATCAGATGGCTAAGTATACCTTTATTTTTGCTGTCTTCTCCTTCAGAGACCTAATATGCTGACTAATAGCAGACTGCTTATTAACACACTGTACTCCAATACAATTCTTTGACCACTTTCTAGGTGAAAGATGGAATAGATACAGACACTCATTCCCTAAGTTATGAACAAACATTAATATCTTGTTTGCACAAATGACTGGGAAAGGAAAGGGATGAGCATTTATATAGCGCCTACTCCATGTGAGGAGCTTTGCTAAGTGCTTTAAAAGTAATTTCTTATTTGATGGTTGCTTGCACACTACTCCTTCCACTCTTCCAAATTCTTTCTGCGTCCCTTTCCCCCCTACTGTTTAGGTCCTCTTTCCTGCACCATGCTGGGCAGATCAATACCATCCTGATACGGTAGCTGATGTGGGTGACTGTATGAGGCAATATTTTCTTTCTATAACAATTCCTTTCTTCCAATGGGCCTCTCCTTTTCTGTCTTCTATAGCTTAGTTCTTTTCACCCCAGCTAAGCCCTTTCTAGTACATATTGCATTAACCCCCTTTTTGTCCTACTTTCTAACCCTCTCTCAGTTACCTTAGATACTGTTAATTCTACAGAATAAGCTTAATCACAGCTGGTAATTGTAAGGTTAGTATTAATAACTCAGAAAATTATATTTATAATAATTTGGGGAAAATTATGAGCTTCAAGGGAAATATGAAAAGAATGAATGCCATCAACTAAAATTCTTGAAGGAAGTCTCCCCTTTCAAAACCATCTGAGACCTTTTAAACAAATCTCTTCTACCTCAAATTCTAATATTTAAGTAAATAAATGATTGATAAATTTTGTTTTCCTATTTTTTAAAATTACTGATGTTTGCAATTTTTTCTGTTCTCCATTATTTCACACTACAAGTGTATAATATTTCAACTGTATTATGAACTATACAGACTTTTATGGGCTAACCTGGGAATTTAATCATTGTTTCCGTGGGAAAATGGGTTCCAAGTTTCAAACAACCAATTTACAAATAGACGTTTAGAACACAACCATTTTCTAGGCTGGGGACTGCATGTACTTTCTTTCAGGGCCATTTCCAATGCTCTGCTGAAATCCATCTGGCAAAGCTGCTTTGTGAGGTGGAAAATTATCACTTTAATAGACAGTTTTGGCAACATTCAAAGTTGTTAGTTAGGGGTATAAAGTAGCCTGATGAGGCTGAACTGTGACACCAATTGATTTGAGTACAAAAAGCAAAAAGGATGTTAAGAAGATATTTTAAATAAACTGAAATACTTCCAAGAAGTTGCTTTTTTAACTAAACCAAGACTCTCCCACTAAGTTGCCATTTAAGGAAATTCACTGGCCTATTGCTATACTGTGATCACAAGCCTCATTTAAATAAATAGTGGTAATGGAGTCTGCTCAAAGACAAGCACCCACTTGAAAAGCACTCAACTTGTTCCTAAGTTGTCCTGTGCCCAGCTTTGATGGGCAGTTTTAGTGCTCTGTGTGGATGATGTAAAAATATCAACTTCACTGACATCAGGGTCATGTAGTTGAAATCCCATACTTTTTTTGGGGGGGAAAAACACAATAGGCAAGAACAAAAGAATTAGAGACAAGTCTAAACCATTTTCATGTCCCTTGCCACAACTACAGTAAGTTTTCAAAAGAGATCAATGGAAAGTTGTTGACTGGCCAACTATTTCAGATTTCCCAGTAGAAGTAAGCAACATGTCTTTGTCTTCCAAAGTCCTTCTCAATTAGTGTCTCAAAAGGGTGGTTTATGGGAACAGAGCTGGCCCCCCACTGGACTTCTATAGGTTTCAAAGTAAATAGCCCAGTCCTCCATCCCTCTTCCATCTCTCCATGAAGAAATTATAAGGGAGAACATACAGTATTTTTGACAACAAATTTTAAATCTTCCTGTTGTAAAAAGCTTTAGTGAATATTACAGATCATGTGTTGCTGTTGTCCTCTAGAAAAATCAGCTAAAACCAACTTATGAGATCTTTTTAGGAAATAATCAACTGCAGAGATAATACAAGACTTAGATTAAGATGCACAGAAATTATACAGTGGAATCAACATTAAGGGGGTTCTCATGAGTCACATATTCAATCAGAAGCCTGAGGTGAGAAGTGTTTTCCCATCCTTCAAGGGTCAAATTCTGACTGAGTCAGTGTAGATCACAGTTCTCTACAATGGGTGTGGTAAAATTTCTTTCCACTGTTAATTCCTGTTAATCAATTTGAGCATTAGAGTCTACCTTTAATACAGCTTTTTTTTTGTTTGCTTCCTTTGCTTCTGGAGGACCTGGATAGTATGCAAGGATGGAAATATACAACTTCCCTCCTCTTTCCTGTTATACCCAAGGAAATACAAATAAACAAAATGAATCCAATCCAGGATAAATAGTATAAAGCCAACAGAAATATATTTTCTAAAAGGCTTCCTGCAATTCATTGTTTTAATATTATGGGAAGTGAGCAAGATTGCCCAAGTCTCGTTTGATATAGTACAGATGCAGAGATATGAAAGAAGTTCCTGGTAGTGAGTGCAAATCATTTCAGCTCAAGTCAGAAATTTGAAGAGTTCTTCTAGATCCCGACTTTCTAAATAACAAGCTTCCTTTCTTTGGAATTGGTTAAATGTATCTTGTTCTGATGCATAAATAAAAAATTCTCAATGCCAGGAATTCTCTTTCCAGGGAGCTGCTTTCCTTTACCAGGAAAAATAGAAGCAAAACCCAACCAAAGTACAAGCCCCTCTTATATTTTCTGGATTTTAGCCAGTCAATTTTTAATCTAGAGAACCAATGGATCACAAAAGAACTCAGAAGCTGTTCACACAACACATAATAAATCAGCTATAACCAGAGGATCATTTTACTTCTGCTAAAGCAAACAACATAGGAACTACTGGGAAGAGTAAAAAGAAACAAACAAAAACAGAATGCAGCTGATTCACTGATCTGTAGCTCATATCATGTTTTTCAAATGTAGAATACTTGAGAGCAGTGAGAAAGAACTGATGTGACTCAAGGTAAGTTTTAAGCAGTGTAGAATTAAAGAAATGGATGGATTTTCTTAGGTCACCAAACTTCTTTCAAGTCTGTTCTCTAGGTCTTTTGCCAAATTAAAATGTTATGGATGTGTTTTCCCAACATGCATTGTATTTTTGCTTCCTTGGTTCTTCATAGATAACTTCACAAGCACTGGATTTTAATTCCTTAGTTCAGAGACTCATGTTCCCCTCTGTATGGATGTGTAGGCTAGAGCTCTTCTCTTCTTTCTCTATATACCCTGTTTCACAGTATTCATCAACTTTCATGGGTTTAATTATTACCTTTATAAAGAAGGCTCACAGTTTTACTTATCTAGCCCTCAATTCTTGTCTTGCAACTGAATACCTGCCGGACATAAACACCTTGATGTCCTACAGGCAACTCAAACTCAACACGTCCAAACTTTACTATGTTCCAAGAACCCACCCCTCCTCCCAGTTTCCCTATTTCTCTGGAGGGCACCACCATCTTTCTGGACATCTGTGAATCTTCCCTCTCACCCAAGAACCTTACCACCTGGCAATAACTAAGTCTGTTCAATTTTACCTCCTCAGCATCCCTCATCTCTGCCCTCTTCTCTCCATTAACATCAGTTCTCATCGGTGCTACTGTAAAAGCTTCATAATTGGCTCTCCTCCACAGAACATGCTAACTTGACATTTCTAAAACACAGGTGTGAAAATGTAAAACCTTCTTCTTAAGAATCTTCAGTGATGCCCTATGGCCACTAGGATAAGAAACAAACTCTTTGGTTTGGCCTTTAAGGCTTTTCACAATCTGGTTTTCTATCTTTCCAGACTCATTTCACAAGAGTACTCTTCCCCACCCCCATGAATTTTTTACTTAAGTCAACCAACCTTTATGCTGTTTCCCAGAAACAATATTCTATCTCTTCTTCTTTAAGCTTTTGTACAAGCTATCCTTCTTTCTTCCCCACAACCTCTCCTCCAACATGAATACTCTTTCTCACATTTAAGAATCATCGCTTTCTTTCAAGACATAGTTCACTTGCAACTTTTTGCATGAATCTTATATTGATGTCCCTAGTTGTGTTTCTCTTTCCCTGACCAAACTGTTTTTTATTTACTTCATATATATTTTGTACCTCCCTCTCCTTCTCTCTTTCTCTCCCCACACCCAAACACATACACATGTATATGTATGGATATGGGTGTATGTATAATATCTCTATCTGTGTGTGTGTGTGTGTGTGTGTGTGTGTATAAATATATATGCATGTGTATACAGACACATGCTCCTTATGGTTGCAACTGTTTCAGTTCTGTTCTTAGCACATAGCATAGTGCAAACAGGAGGCATTTAATAAATACTTATTGAATTAGAGGATCAAAGTCGGAGCCATCTACACTAAATTCACAGCTGAATGAGAATTTCCTATACAACACATGTAACATTTGGTCATCCAGAACTCACTTTGGAGACCTTCAGCAAAGAGGGATTCTACTACCTCCTTAAGGCAACCTATTCTACTTTAGAATGGTCCTGATTTCCTTAAAACAGGCCAAAATTTACTTCTTTGCGATTTTTTCCCATGTTCCTGGGTCTAACTTTAGGTTTTTAAAAACATGACAGATATGTCATGATATCTGAATACAGTTATCCTGACACTTCATGCCTTTCCTCTTTTCCAAGTAAACCCCCTTATTTCCTTCAACCAGCTCTTCCCTGGTAAGGGCTTGAGGTCTTTCACTCTACAGGTTGTCCTCCTCTAGATCTTCTCCAGTTCATTAACATCTTTCTTAAAATGTGGCACCCAAAACTGTGCACAGCATTCCAGGCATGACCTGATTAGATAAGAGAAGACCTCAAGACCTGAATGCTGATCCTCTCTTAATGATGCCTAAAATTAACATTAGCCTCTCCTGCTGATTCACATAATCACAGTTTTAGTGGTGGAAGGTCCTTGTTGACCACTTATCCCAATCCACAACCCAAAGAGAATCTCCTCAATAATATACCTGGCAGACGATTTTTAGTCTTTAAGAACTCCAATGAGGGGGGAGAGACCGGTCCTCTTATGTGTTTGGGTAGCACTAAGTGTTAGAAGCTTTCCCTTCTATCAAGTCTAATTCTTCACCTTTAGACCAAACAACATAAGTCTAATTTCTCTTCATACTGTTGGTTCTTCAAATAGCTGAAGACAGCTTTCATGTGCTCTTCCTAAATCTTCTCTTCTTTGTCCTTAACACCCCTTGTTCCTTCAACTAATGCTCACATGACTGGCCTCAAGACCCTTTACCATCCTGACTGCATTCCTCTGGAAATTTCAACTTATTAATACCATTCATTCCTAAAATATGATGCACATAATAGAATACAATACCCCATATGTGGATTGACCAGGTAAGAGCACAATAGGATGTTACCTTTTCCTTCCTATGACTTACTTATTACAGTCTAAGGGAGCATTAGTTTTCCTGGTTGCCATTTATCATACTATTGACATATTACTAACTTGCAGTAAAGTAAATCTCCAAAATCTTTTCAGATGAACTTAAAAAAAAAAACCAAAAACTTTGTTTCTCTCATCTTTTATTTGTGAGGCTATTTTTTTATGTATATGCATATGACCATATTGATATCTATTAAGTTTCTTTTCAGAGTTAACCTGAAGTTAATTCTGTTGGCATGATTCTGATTCTGTCATTCAGTATTAGCTATTCCTTATTTGCGTTACCCATAAAACTGATAAAACACATCCTCTTTGTCTTCCTCCAAATCATTGATAAAATGTGACACTGCAGAGAGTCATGGAAATTCCAGTTTCTTTTCAAGTTGACACTGAAGGGTTTCTATTCCAACATCTTCATTTTACAGATGAATACAGAGGCTAGAACATTAAGAGACTTGCCCAAGGTTACACAGTGGCAGACCTGGGATTCAAACCTAGGTTAGTTAATTTTAAGCCCTGTATTCTTTTCCATTGTGTCATACAAAAGCATGAAACACTTTATCTAATGTGTAGCTAAAATTTAGGTAAACTCTATGTATAGCAATACTTGATCTACTGGTTATGCAACCCCATCCACAAAGGAAATTAAGTCTTTCTTAAGCTGTTCTTGAAAAGCCATGCCTACTTTCTTTGATAAATGCTTTCTTTTAAAGATGTTTACTGGTCATCCTTTTAATAATGCATTCTAGTTGTACTTGGTTCCTATTTATTTCTAGTTTCTGTGATTACAACCATTCCCACACAAGTTGTGATTATGGGTCTCAATCTGTTCCAGCAAAGATCAAAATGGAACAAGAACTTATTTTTCATTATTAAAAAAAAACCTATTGTTTTTCTAAGTTCTTAGAAGCAGCTGAAATCTTTGGGAAGAGAGATGCCATATTCAGCATTATAATATTGCCATCAGGATCAGGTAAATGAGTCAAATGCATGGATTTAGCATTAGAAAGTTACAAAATGAGGCTACGCTAATTCAAAAGGGAAACTTTTTTTTTAAAATCCCAGAACAAATTATTTCCCCAGGAAGTAAATGGGTAATTGAAAGAAGAGTCAGTTTCTTGAGAATCTCAGGAAGATCTTGCACACAGTGAAGGGAATGAGGGGAGGTAAGATAGTGAGTGGCCCATAATTACTCACATTTTCCACTTCCTGCCAGGATAACACAGACTGTGCTCCATACAAACAAAACTTACTGCTGCCTCTGTTCTTCAGAAAGTTAGAGAGAATCAGGCCAATTACTTTTGTTCCTTTGGGGAGATTACTGTTTATTCTTCCTTTCTTCTCATGTTTTGATCTCCCAACCCCCCTTTTTTCTCCTTTCATTTTTTTTTATAAGATGCACATTACATATGGTCATTCAATGACCTTGCAGTCACTCTCATCATTGTTTCTAGGGAGCCTTGTGACTTTTAGTGAATTGCCAAGGATTGTACTCCAATGGATATAACTGTTTTATTTTCTGAACCACATGTTCAGAAGTAACAGAGAGATTCATAAGGGCCTATTAAACTGCCACCTTTTGACTTGTCTGATGCCTTTTAGTTTCAATTTCAACATCCTGCACTCCATTTCCTTTCTCTGGTAAACCAGGGCAAATGAAATCTATGTTTTTAAATCTCTATTAAACTGTTTACTATAACAAACTATAAGCCAGAGAACAACTGGGAGAAGATGCATATGCTAACCTAAAATAAACAGATAAGGCTGGTAATAAAACATTATTTTTAATTCATGAAACTGTCTACTTCCAGAGGAATTACTGAATCTTAGGATTCTCTTAGGTCACTTTTTTTTTGGAGGCAATTGGAGTTAAGTGACTTGCCCAGGATCCAGTTAGTCTGTGACTGGATTTGAACTCTGGTCCTCCTGACTCCAGGGCTGGTACTTAGATCACTTATTATGAAAGCTGCATGGTTATGCATTTGTAAGTGATGTAAAAACAGCTATTAGACAACATTTATGAGAAAAACCCCAAATGATCAACAGCTTTATGTCATTAAAGTTATCACAAAAGAGAAAGGCATTGCAAAATTTTTAAGACTAAAGCCTTAGGGGCAGTTAAGTGGTACAGCAGATAGAGCCCCAGCCTTGGAGTCAGAACGACCAGAGTTCAAATCCAGCTGCAGATTAGCTGTGTCATCCTGGGCAAGTCAACTCAGAATGCCTCAAAAACCATCTCCCAAAACAAAACAAAACAAAAACTAAGGCCTTAACACACAATTTACCTAGTTTTTCTCTAACATAGGAGTATAGGATTCAAAGCTGGAAGCAATCCTTAAGAAACCAAGGTGAAAAAGTCTAACACAGAGGAAAGAGCATGGATCTGGGAGTCAGAAGATCTTGCTTTAAGCTCTGTTTCTGTTATTTACTAGCCATTTATCCTTGCTGTCACTAAACCTCTCTGAGGCTGAGTCTATAAAATGCACGATAGAATTTCAGAATTGAAAGGACCTCAAGAATCATATAATCTTACTTATTCCTGAAAAAAGAATTTCTTCTACAACATGCCCAACCAGTGCTCATCCACTTTTCCTTGAATACCTTCAAAAAGAGGGAAGTGACTAGTGCCTGAGACAGATACTCTGGACAGCTCATACGGTCAGAAGGAAGTTTTAACTTATGCAAGACCTAAATTTGCCTCTTTTTGACTTTCATCCAGCTCTAAATACTGTCCTCTGGTAACAAGTAGAAGAATCTAACACATCTTCTAGGTGACAGCTTTTCACATATTTGAAGAAGGTTATCATGTGCCTCCAAGGTCTTCTACAGGATAAATATCCCGTTCCTTAAACAATCTTTATATGGCATGAACTCAAGGTATTATAATCATTACACTACCCGATAGGGTTGCCATAAGGAAAATAAACTGAGAACTAATTAGTATTATGCAAATGTGTACTATTAATTCTTATTATGACCATTATATAACGTACACCAGTGGTTCCCAAGAGGATACTCTGGCATCTTTTCATACCATGAAAATCTACATGGGTTATTATGGATTCTCTTCTGGGAACCCTGCTACCTCTTGCTACAAAGTACAAATGATTATCCCAGCAAAAAGATCATCGTTCTAAGAGTTGGAATGGATCTCAATAGCCATTTAATCTAATCCACTCATTTTGCAGATGAGAAAACTGAAGCCTCTTTGGGCATGGAGCTCAAGTCATATTCCCTTTTGAGACTGAAAAGCTTGGAATTTCTATTTAATTTATTTTTTAATAAGACAAATGTTTGAAAACCAGAGAAAGATATTACAGTACATCCCCTAGACCCTGACCACTTTTTGTTACTATCTAATTAAACTGTATTTATTCAAAGTATGGGCTGGAAAAGTCCCACATAAGTCTAACTTTTTTAGAAAACAGTGAAATGTCCTGAAGCTTGGGAAAGAAGGTGGAAAAACTGAAAGACTAAATAATGGCTGTCCAAGGAGTTCACCATTCATTGTATTTGACTGATCATTTAGCAGAAATTTACTATGTCATACTAAGGTACTGCTTAAATACTCTGAGGTAATCTGATCTAGACCACTGTCTGGTATTTGGGGGGTAAAGCAAAATCCACATATTTTTACTTAAAAATGACATAATCCAGAGTAATACCCATTAGTCATCTTTAAATTAAATAACTAGGAATTCTGCCTGAAAACAAGAGCTTTACATACATGACATCATTTGATGATTACAATCCAGTGAGATAGGTAGTACCAGTACTCTTATCCAATGAAGTAAGGCAAGAGAAGTGACTTTCTTAAGGTCACAATGATGGCATTGAACTAGATGATCCTCAGCTATAACCCTCTACAAATCAGATTAGAACTTTAACTAAGACATTCTCATTTCAAATATAAGCTTCTTTCCATGATACCACATCAACTTTTTAAGAGCTCATGATAGGGGCAGCTAGGTGGCACACTGAATAGAGCACCAGCCCTGGAGTCAGAAGGACCTGAGTTCAAATCCGACCTCGAATCATTTATTACTTACTAGCTGTGTGACCTTGGGCAAGTCACTTAACCCCAATTGCCCCTCCAAAAAGCAAATAAAAAAAAACTCATGATAAAACACATCGGTTACCTCTATAGATAAATAAACCGGTTCTTCTGAAGGTGCTTTTTTCCTGAGTCAAAGATGGCCTCCTTCCATGGTCCTAACTTTTTATAACATTTAACTCTCTCTTAAACTATGTATTATAGCATAAAAGGGAGCTGAGAAGGATAAGTGAAAAGAGGAGAGAGGTAAGAAGAAATCAAGACTGGCGTTATCTTGAAAGAGACTTGCCACAACCTCCCTCCCTGGGTCTACAGAGAACTCACATAATGTAAAAACGAAACCTGGTGGGATCCACCCCCATTCCTCCTCCTAAACAAGCTAACAGTTGTCACTCCAACAGCAACATCAGCATATTAACAACATTGCTTTCAAAATGACTGCTGAGCTTCCAGTGGTAACATCATGTAGAAAAGAATGACCTCTTGCTTTCTATTTTATTCTAATCCTAACTAGAACTTTTAGTTCAGTTATCAGGGCATCTTATGCTTGTACCAATGAACTGAGACCCCATCCCCAAATCACCAAAGAACCACATGCTGAAAACCAGTTTCAGGCCACTGGGTAAGGTCCACAGGAACCAGCTGTGCCTGGATAATGTTTCTTTGTATCTTTTATAGTTCCCAGCACCAGGAGGTGACACCTCAACAAGCATCTTTTAACGGACTCTCAACTGCCTGACCTTTTACCGTGGCTAAATTTGAAGGTAATTTTAATTTGTTTGCAGCCACCCAAATTCCACTATCATACATAGCTACAATTTTAGCCCTTGGTAAAAATAATAAAAAGATCTGAGACCAACTTATCTGTCTTCCTATAAGGCCAAAAGAGGGCACATGAAGGGAAACGACTAAATATAAGTATCCAAAGATTAGATATCTTATCCCAGAAACCTTCAGCTCTGCATATGTTATTGATCTTATACTGTAGCATCTCCTTACCAAAGAATAAGTATCTCCAACCATTATTGCTTACTCCCAACAACCAGTTCAGTTTTCAAGTCTAGTATTAGCTGGAGACCATATCAACAGATAGCAAAAAGTAAATAATATACACTTCTCAGTTGTAAATTCTACTGGAATCTATGCTCTAAAATAATATCTATGTCTTTTCCCCAGCTAGCCAGCAAAGTCTCTTTCTTTTCCTTTGGTAAATTTTTTTTTCCAGGGGAAGTAAGGAAGACTTAATATCTTAGTATATCATCTAAACACCTGGAATCATTCAGCAGTCAATCTTAGCTTAAAGGTAGGCTTTAATACACAACAGGAAGCCAATGTGGTGCACATATGCTAGGGAAGGTATTATTAGAATTAACAAACCAGAGCAGACTGGTAGTTACAATCTGCTAATGGTAAATTAGTAGAAATGTGTAGTTTTTCTTTTAAAGTTATTGAAGGAACAATTAGAATACACAGCTGCATCTAAGAAAATAACATATAAAGGGCTAACTCTTCATTTACATAATTTCTGAATAGATAAGAAACCAAAACAGGGCACCTCCAAGAAGCCTTCCTCCCCAGGGGATCTCCCTCATGCAAGGTCATTTCAGAAAGAGAAAAAAACTGCTTACTTGCACATGTGTAAGCATCTTTGTTGGCAAAAGCTTTCATACACTGGCTGCAACTGATTGGCCCCACAACAGGGATGGAAGTAAACGTATGTCCATTCAACGTCTTCCTGTCCTTCTCTTTCTCTCTGGAATCTTTATCTTTCTCCTTAATCTTGTCTTTGTCCTTCTCCTTCTCCTGCCAAAGGAAACAGCCATTAGTTGTACATTAGGTGGCATTCTCACTAACATGTCTTAGGATAACCTATGATCAGAAGTCTGGAAGGAATCTTGTGGAGAGGTAAAAGGCAGTCAGGTGGTGCAGTGGGCAGAGCATCAGGCCTGGAGTCAGAAGACTCATCTTTGAGAGTTCACATCTGGCCTCAGACACTTAATAACTGTGTGACCTGAGGCAAGTCACTTAATCCTGTTTGCCTCAGTCTTCCAGCTGTCTGGCACACAGCAGGTGCTTAATAAGCATTTGCTGATTAACTGATTCTTCTTCAGTTATCAAGCAGAGTCATAAGTAAGGAAGAGGTAACAGCACAGAAGGCCAACACAGACATCCCATTTCTCATACACAGCACAGATTGCTACCAAAAGGTTCTTGCACTCTAAAAACCCTCTCCCTCCTTCCAACCCACCCCTATCAGTGTCTGCTAACTCCATTCTATATCTCCTCACGGGCTCAAGGACTACCAGCTGTGCCATCAGTCAGACATTCCGAAGACTAAGGCACCTCTTGTATCAGCATGCCTCTACTAGGAGATTCCTACCTTCCCACTTTACTGGTCCTGGGTCAGCTGCTGCTCACCCAGGGAAGTGCCAAAGCTGATTTTTCCTCCTCCTTAGAAACCTCAGGTCAGAAAAGACCTGGGGTTAGGGTTACCTCATGAATCATAACCTAGCCTTCGTATGAATAAAAATGCAGAATGGAGGTCATAACTAATGAATGAAGAGAATAGGAAAGGCAATACCAAGAACATGTCAAGTATCAGACTAGTGTGAGCTGCATCCTTACTCCTTACCAACTAGCGGGAAGTTCTACCAGAGATGCAATGAGAGTAAGAGAAGTTTTTACATAAAGTATAAATATCTCAAGGACAGCTAAGGAGGAGCTGTCATCTATATGTTAGGTGAGTGAATTTACTTAAACTTATTTAACACTGCTGGGAGTAGCTTATAGTGTAGAAACAGTTTTCACTTTGGGAGGAGATGAAGAGGTAAGCTTGGAGCATGACGCAGAATGATGGAAGGCACAGCCAAGTCGAGTGTAGGAATAGGAGTTATAGGCAATTAGAGGAAGCAGAGAAGCCCTGTGTAACTGAGAAATAAGAGAAGAAAATGATATGAACTAGTCACTTAAAAGGATATTAAGAGGATGCCTTACAAGGATAGCTAGGGTAGGTGGGACGTCTGGAGTCAGGAAGACTCATCTTCCTGAGTTCAAATCTGGCCTCAGATACTTACTAGCTGTGTGACCTTGGGCAAATCACTTAATTTAACCCTATCTGCCTCAGTTTCCTCATCCGTGAAATGAGCTGGAGGAGGAAAAGGTAAACCACGCTAGTATCTTTACCAAGAAAACCCCTGATGTGGTCACAAAAATTTGGACGTGACTGAACTTAAGATTATCTGTATGGTGCCATATGCCACAACAGAACTCCAAAACAAAATTACTGGAATTGCTGGGAGACTCTTTTCTTTAGTATGGAGACTGTTGTATATATAAGCCTGGGTGCTGCTTTTAGCAAAAGTGGATGTTAAAAACAACAATACATTCTAAACACTAGAAAACTGGAGAAAGCCTATAAAGTATATGGTTTAGATAAATTTATTTTCTGATTATTAGGGTACATTTAAGGGAAATTCAGAGGGTACAGTAATATTGTGGAACAAAACTACAAATAAGAATGCAATGTTAATTAAAAAAAAAAAAGATAAATTGCTTCAGTTACAAAACAGGAAACTGCTCTGAGGAGAAAAAAAAAAGCAATTTTTACCATACACATAAACGTAATAAAAATCAACAACTTTAAAAATGGTGTCACGTTATAGTTTCCCTCTTTCCTCACAATTATACTTCTTCATGTCTCTCCAGATGCAAATGTTGAAAAAAAAAAGCATTCCCACATATTCTGTTCTCAAGAGCTACAGTGTATTTACAATGAAGAGAATTGTAAGACATTTGCAATGACAACTAGCTGTTCACATTCTTGTGATGCAGCAGTGCTGTTCAAACTTTAAAAATTAGTTTCTTCATTCTCTATTCTTCCCAATACTCCCCCAAAAGGTTAGTTTTCTTTCAAGAATGAGAAAATCCAAGCTTCCCTTTATGTGTTTGCTTATTAGATTTTTGTGTTAAAAAAAAAAAGTCAGGCTCTTACCTCCCCATGTTTTGGTCCTATAAATCTCACTGTTATGAGAGGGACTTCATGAAACCGACCCCACTTTACCGACATAATTCTCTCCTAAGGACAGGAAATCTGCTCCCCAAGAAGGAGGAGCTCATGCCTACAGGACAGAGCAGATCTGCTTCAAGCTGCCATTAGAGAAAGTATAAGAGGAAGCCAGAGACTGGTTGAGAAAGAGACAGAGGGAGGGCTGATAACAGCCTGTTTCCTTGAAGACAATCTTAACTATTTGGATGCTGCTAGTAACAAGGTTTAAAAATGATATGGGAATTGAAACAAAACTAATTCTCTACAACATCTCTCAAGCTTAGAAAGACAACTGGGTCTGGATTTTAAAACACTACTGTGCTGATAATCACTTTAAAAAAATCTCTTTGAACCAAATGCTTAATTTTATAAAACCAGTGATTTCCTTAGAACACTCTTGGTGAATCATCTGGTTTTGGGAAAGGAGTAATCTATTTTCTTTCCTAAGTCTGACTTTTCATATGATTACTTAACTTTTTCAGCTGCCAAACCTCTATATTTTGAAATTTAAAAATCTCTTCCCTATGAAACAGTTAACAGTATTTGAAAAGAGATGAACAAAACCCCACTAGGATGACAGTGGAGGAAGATAATTTTTTTCCCTTTTAAAAAAACACAAATGATGATAATTATGAATTGGGAAAACTTAAAACCTCTTTGATTTGATTGTGATGAACAATTCTGTCACAGAGAACACAATAAATGAGAAAACAAATGAGTGAATTTGTTACTACATTTAAACACTAGTTTAGCAAGAGGCAGTGTGTTATACTGGGCACAGCACAGGATTAGCAGCCAAGATATCTGATTGACATTAATTTACTGGGCAATCTTGGGAAAGTAATTCTAGATCTCCCAGACTCTATTTCTTCCTCTGTAAGATAGAGGTTGGATTGAATGTCTAAGGTTGCTTCTAGTATTGACAGTCTAATTTTACCACATCATTTTTCAAATACTCATTCATCAGAGTGACAACCTGGTACTACTCACCAGCCTTACTTGCATTCATTCCTCTTTGGGAAAGCATGTGTGAAATGAATGACGCCTTAAAACTACCAAATGATTCAGTGAGAGAGCTGGGATTGCAACACTACTCCCAGGTATCTTATTTAACCTCAACTAAACATGTCTTTTTATAATTTTCATCTCTTTATCATCAATGGAAGGGGAAAACTGATTTCACCCAAATTGAAATATGGTGAATGCAAAGATCTCCCCGGGTTTAAAAAAACAGCAACAAATGTTATTGATTTTTCAGTACTCTGAATCAAGTAAAAGTAGTGTGGAGGAGATTTCTTTCTCAAAGACTGCCCGAGACAGAAGCTGTAATTGGGTCTTCTTCCTGCTATACTTCCTGTTCAGAGTGCTATTTGACTCTGAAATCTCATGTTTTTTCTAATGATTTTTTGTCCATTTTTGTTAATTCCCAAAGAAATATATCAGCAAATCAAGTCAGAGTAATAAATATGTGGTTACATATTAACACTTTAAAAAAAAAAGAAAACCAAATCAGACTCTTCTAAGTAGAAATTCCCAAACAACCCTTAAAGATCATTTTAAGCAATCTTGATGAATACTATTTATGCTGATAAATTGCTTTAAGATGACTTTTCATATTCTTTCACAAAAGACTGCTAATACATTTAACTTATTCTACAGATGATGAAAGAAATCTCAAATAGACTAAAGAAAAGGAAGACCATTTAAAAAGTGATTCAAATGAAGTGATTACATTTCAGAAAATTAAGGAAGGCCCAGAAATGGAATGTTTAGATACTGATTTTTCTATTCCATTGCATGGATTGGAAATGCTGTAAATAAAGTCATTTCTGCTGGACAAACATTTTCATTAGGGAAATAACTCCTGAATGGGTGACCTCTGACACCAAGAAACACAGAACCCAGATACTTATAAAAGCACAGTAACTTGGGGCAGCCAGGTGGTTCAGCGAGTAAGAGCACCGGCTCCAGTGTCGGGATGACCTGGATCGAATCCCGGGCTCGGATACTCAGCACCACACCCAGAAATAACTGGCCATGTAACCTTGAGCAAGTTACTTAACCCCAATTGCTTAAAAAAAAAAAAAGCACAGTAACTAGAATGCCCTATATCAACTCATATTTTTCCCACTATCAACTTCTGCTCGGCGGGGAAAAAAGCAACAGTGAATTCCCTTGGCAGGCAGCATACCATTGGCAACCTCTGAGCTGGTCAATAAGTAACTACAAAACAGTGTCTTGCAAATTTCTAAATTTACTTGGTGTACAGGGGGCTAAATAGAAGAAGCCTGATAATATTCTGAAAGGGCCTGTAACCCTGAGCTAGGTACAACTGTGTTTAAGACTTTTTACTGCTTGAGGCAGCCAGGCCTCTTTGATGACCACACAGTGAAGACATACACATCTCTAAGAGGAACAAGTTAATTGCACAATAGTGTTGTAACTTCCAGCAAGGCAACAGGTCAACCAGTCATATTTACTCAAATGGTTTCTGATAGAGATGACACAGACTTTGCTCTAGTGTAATTCTTCATTCTCCCCACCACTTCACCCCCTATTCTCAATCACCTAACTACAATGCTTTTATGGAAATAACACAAGGCTTAGCAGCAGTGAGATTTTATCTTAAACGGAAACCAGGCTAAACTACAAAGAGGACTGGGTTCTAGTCTTAGTTCTGCTACTGAATTAGCCACAGAGGTCCAGTCTGGTCCCTTCAGCTCTCTGAAACTGTTTCCTCACTGACGAAACAAGGGAGTCATTAGAGTGAGGGACCTCTCATGTCCTTTTTAGCTCTAGAATTCACGTTGTATTACTTGCTAACATTTTAAGACTTTTCTTACCACCTTCAAGGAGAAGGGCACTGTGATAAGAAGACACTCAACAGGTAACTGTTAACTGACTGGAAAGTGACTGATCTCTCCTTACCTCCAGACCCCTTTGAAAGGCATTTTTGAGTTATATTCAGGTCATTTGGCCATTGGGCTGAACAACAGGTCTTGTTCTCAGCTCTACTATCAATTTTCCTATTCCCTTCTTTAGGCCTTACCTTCTTTAATTGCAAATTATAGCTAAATACATAGAAAATATTTGATAATTCTGATTATCTAGGTTCTTTGCCTCCCCCCCCACCCCATTTCACCTGGTTTTCTAGGTGGCGTAGCAGATAAAGTGCTGGGCCTGGAGTCAGGACGATTCAGTCAACTTTCTAGTTGTATGCCTCTAGGCAAGTCACTTAACCTGTTTGCCTCAGTTTTCTCATCTGAAAAATGGGGGTACCTACCTCCCAGGGTTTTTGTGAGGATAAACTGAGATAATAATTATAAAATCCTTAGCAAATGCCTGGCACATAATAAGCACTAATGTTGGCCATCATCACCATCATTACTGATGCATGTGGTCAGGGAGGAGGTATGAGGATGAAATTTCAATCATTTCCTCTTGCTCTCTGTGAGCAAAATATATTCCTAAAGTATTGTATTTTTTCTTAATAACTACTAAAAATAGGGCAGTTTTGATCACTACATCTTCACAAATCTACCTGTTCAAGAGTATGAACCATTCAGCAGAAACTTAATACATGGCTCCTTAAGTTAATCCTTGCCTTCTGACTAGAGTTTCATGTGTCTGGGGTGTCCATTTGTCTTGGAGGTCACTTCTCTCCACAGGCAAGCTCAGGTCAGTAACTGAGCTGATTTAAAGGACTTTTGCAAATAAATTTCCAAACTGGATTTTTGGGGGGAATTTGGAATAAATGCAAGTGGCAGAAAAGAAACAGAAATTTCAATAGTAAGGTACCTTTCCCCACTGGCTTTTACCCGTTGATTAGCAGGGAAACTGCAAGTAAATTAAATTACTCATTTTTAGTTTTCAATACTTTGAAAACACTAAACTACTGGCATTGGCACTGTTTCCTTGGGAGCCAAGAGTAAAAGTAATATAAATCATATTAAACAAGCCAGTTTTCAAAGACCTTGTGACTTCCTGAGGCATCACATTTCATAGGTGTAAATACATAACTGAAACATTAACTACACTGTAGTGCTTACAAAATGCAGGAAATCGTCAAGTGTCAAAAGTGTCATTTTAAACATTTATCACTGATCTCATCACAATCCTCCTGACTCATTTCATACACAAGTCTATCTTGTTATCCATTTTGGAAAAAGAGCTTTCAGACAATATCTTTGAATTTTTCCCATTCACATTTATGTTACACAATCTGATTTAATTTGTATATTATAACTATAATGTTTTGATGCCTGATTTAAGTGACCAGGTCACATACCGTCCCTGAGGAAGCTTATTTAGAACACAAGAAAAAGTGAGCACCAGATTCACTTACTTTGCTTTTCTTACTGCTGGACATTTTATTCTTGATGTAGCTGAAAGTGCGACTGACTTTTGTTCCACTTTTCCCTTCAAAATCTTTCTTGGAGGGGCTTTGTGGAGGAAAGCTAAAGACCTGTTCAGTTACACTAAAAGAAAAAAAAGTCCATTTTAAAAAGGGAAATAATATGTGACATAACCATCTAAATTTTTCCCCACATGATCCTAATTCTGTCACTTATTATTTAAACCACAGGTCAAATGATTCATAACCTTATATTAAAAAAGAAAAGGAAATAATCAGATAGTAGAGAGAAGTTATGGATATTTGCATAAGATTTTTAAAAATTAAGATGGAACATAAACTACAATGCCCTCTGCTGCTGAGAAAGGAATTCCTATTCTCTTATGAACAATTAATATTTAGTACTACTGTACTACAATGGAATAACGATTGCATTTATGTGGTACAGGTTTTTCTTGTTCTGTTTTGTTTTCTTCTCTTTTCAATCTGGCAATCACAGGTTCAGAGTAAAAAACAAAACAAAACAAGTCACAAAACAAAGCTGTGTTATTAAGTATCCCGGATTTTTCTTTCAGCTAATACTAATTAGGAACTAATTCTAAATACTATCTCTCAAACAAGTAAATGGTAAGTTTGTGTTGGTTTTTTTATAGTTTATTCACAAGTATGATTACATATAAAATACTGACAAGTCTGGCTTCTACTGGCTGTGCTACAAGGAGTTAATGTTGGTTAACTATCACCAGAACTAAATCCAAAATCTGTAGTGAATGAATTAAGCCTTTATAATAAATAAAGGCCGAACCAAGTGTACAACAGACTATACAATAAGTTTCCTGAGGGAAGGAACTGAAATCTGTATCGCTACTTTGTTTACAATGACTGGTGCAGCTGATTGAAAAGACATGTGATTATACAAGATTTCTTCCCTTGAGACCATATTATGGTCCAGGTCTGAAGAGGGAAATAAGAAATTAAAAGGCAGTTTTTACATGTAGGTGAAATCTTTATCTTTGGCATCATCACATCAGGTTCAATCTACCAATAAATGGACTTTTTTACAACCTAGAGGAATTTACCTTGGTTATCTCCCCCAGTACAGAATATGGAAAAAACAATCCAAAGTAACAACTATTCTATTTTGAAAGGCAAAAAAAGTATAAGACCATTTCCCCAAGATGTTCCAGGATTCAGGGAAAAAAAAGATGCCAAATAAGATCAAATAGGAACACAAATATTTTTCTGTATAGCAGTAAGCCATTATAGAATCCTCTGTGAAAAGGAAATTTTTGTAAAGCAGAGTTATGAAAATATCCTTAATTTTGTTGCATTCAAAACTATTAATCTCAGTAATTTGAAAAAAAGTATCAAAAAGCAAGGAAAGAACAGTATGCAGTGATGTGCCGTATCTGCCAGTATATTTGGAAGCACAGCTATTAGAACTGAGAAATATACACATTACAAAGTGGTAGAACAACATGTATTTACATACAATAATTATAGAACAAAAACCTGTCAGATAGTTCTCTGCATGATTACTTCCATAAAACCTCGTAGAAACAAAAATAAAATTTTGAAGACACTCATAGGTTCAAATGCCTCAGAGTAAAAATTTTTTTAAAGGAAATAAGATTTCAGAAAAAGGGGCAAATATTGATGCGATTAACTTAATTCTACTACTGTGAATCACCATCTAATGATACCTGTGACCTGATTAGACAGACAACTGCTTTGAGCTGCCAGTTCTTCACTGTATGCCCCAAACCAATCTAATAACATCAGAGTTTCTGCAAACTGACTTCAGGAAAGGTGGGGGGGGGTAACAAAAAGAAATACATAATACCTTTCAGTCAGATTAGCGCTGGTACTGTGGAAAGGTCGTGAATCTGAAAAAGACACAAGGAAGAAGTTAGAATATAAGACTTCTTGTAGTTAATATGACAGACAGAGCCAAAGCAGTACTAGGAATAAGTATGTTGAAATTCAGTATCTGATGCCTTCTTGTTCTAAACATGCAAGGGGAAGGAATTAGACAAAAGAATTCAAGCTGATGGCAATGATGAAGAGTGACTGCTGTGCACTGTCACCTGTGACAAATGAATGGCATGGAAAAAATACCTTATCAAGAAATGTTGTGATAACATTATAATACATCTGTTAAAATATCTTCAGAAGCCACAAAAATTGTACCTTTTATTTTCTGTAACAGGAAGGATTTACTTGTTTGTTTTTGTTGATACTGAGTTTCTTGGATGGCCATTGGTCAATATTACAACTTGGTTAATCAAAGCAGGAATTAAAGAAACATTTTCTAGTAATATCCATTTGCTTCTGCTCTGTTAATTTTGCCTTGGTAAGCCCTTATGTTGGAAATAACTTATCCTCTGAGTCTGTCAAGTACCTGAGAATTTTAGAAAACATGGACTGGAAAAAGGGCTGGACTACAAGCCAGATGACATGGTGGTTTTAGCCTTGCTTTCCCTTCAATTAAGACATGTGGCCACAGGGAAATCACAACCACTGAAGTCTCAGTTTTCTCCTCTATAAAACAGTATTCCTTCCACCTTAAGATGAGTAAACAAATTATTTTTCCCTTCCCTATAAATGAATCAGTCTAGAGATCAAAGCAGGGCAATGGAACATACTAAACTGAACCAAATACGAACGCACAAAAATCAGAGCAATTAAAATCAATATAAGCATTGTTCCTTTTAATTACACTTTCAGGGATGATATGGCAGAAAGGCCATAATTACACAACGGAAACTATCATTTCAATGTTTAAATGTCTAGTTGTATCGATATTTTTTGTATACAAAACACTTTAGTAGAGATAGTATGCTCAGCTCACTTGCTGCAATAACAGGGGAAGACACTTTTCAATTAGATTTCGAGTAACATTTTGCCAAGTGAATCTTACTTCACTGTGAATGAAATTACTTTTCAAAGATTACTTGGGAAAAATCACCACTAGAGTTTCGTTAGTCATAGTTCTAGTGTCTAACATGCTCTAGGAACTGGATAAAAAAAGAGAAATGTGGGACAGAAAACTTTCAAATCATTTCTAGACACCCAAGAGGTTTCTCTGCACATGATTCCCCTTCCTCCGTTGAGGACCTTCCTATTTCCATGATGCACATCAGGATCAAACTGTGTTTTAGCTGCAAGTACAATGGTTGAAGATCCTAGATCCTCCTCCTTCACTCCTCACACCACCCCACCCTGGATTCACCTCTCTGGGTCTCAGTTCCCTCAGTTATAAAATGAAGTGGGGTGGGCAAGGGGCAGACTAGATTATATCTAAGATCCCCTTCCAGTTCTCGTCATGTTACCAGACAAACTAAGTGAGCAACACTGTGTTTTGGTTTATAATTTTATTTTGGAGGCATTAAGTAGCACTTAATATGCCGGTGGACCCTTTTTCTATTTCTGATAATGATATGTGTGTGCCATAAAAGTATAACTACTCTGGGGAAATCTTAAGTTTCTTGAAATCTTGAAAATGAATGTTAACTAAATTCTCACAAGTCCCTGAGCATGAGACATTTTTTTTTTGTGGTGGTGGAGGAGGATTTGCCTAAATCTGTACAGTCATTAAGTGTAAAATCTGGGATTCCAAAAAGGTTCTAGAAAAGAGGCAGAACAAAACAGTAATAGCAGTTATACAGCACTTCTAGCTTTACAAAGGGCTTTACATATATTTTCTCCACTAAGCCTTACAACAACTTTGTGAGGAAAGTACTATCAATGTTATTATCACAATTTTACAGACTAGGAAACTGAGACTTCCAGGGAATATAAGTGATTTGCCCAAAACTACAATATTATTAAGTGTAAAAGCTAGGATTCCAAATAGAGTCTCTAATGGCCCAAAGTCTAGTGTTCTTTCTACTATACTAAGCTCCCATCTTTAGTAGAGAAGACTTATGAAACAAGTTACCAGCCCCTTCCATATATATCTCCACTAGCAATTTCTTAAACTCTAAACTCTCAATCACTAAACTCCTCAATTATGAGAAAGACAAGTCAGTGATTACCAGAGAAAAGAAACAAACTATCTTACAAGAAAGTTCTGTTGACAAAGAAACTTGAATAAGTCCAGATGATATTTCAATAATGCTAAACTTTAGAAAGAAGGGCAAACAGATCACTCGAATCAAGATCAGTTTTGAGAAACTGAAAACCTTTTATTAAAGCTCCTTCAAGTTAGGAATGAGTCCTCCCAAAGAAAAGTAGTCTTGGCATATTATAAACATAATTTTTGCAATAGAGGAGATAACCATTTACACCTCTCTTTAATAATCTATAATGAGACTCATTTGGGTAAAGTGGGTTCCTCCCAATTCACAAAGTCTGCTAACAATCTGAGGCCCTGTAAAATCTATCAACTAGGTACTATCAGGTAAAGATTTACCTATCTGTAAGCTACAGCTTACCCACAGGACTAAAAAGAAAAAAAAACAAACTAAAGTTTTGAGAGACAAAAAAGATACAGTAGAAGGAAAATAAAAGTGTACACCTAGCAATTCAGTGGTTTGATCCCAAAGCTAAGGTACTGTTCTTAAAATGGTCTCATGATGGGAAGGAAAAAAAAATCTACATTCTTACTATGGAAAAAAACATAAGGGAAGGTGAACATTTTATATGGTCAAATAAAACAACAACAGCAGCAATAACAACAACCTCTGTGTGGGTTAGTATTTAGGATTAGAAATAAAACCCAAAGGACACTTAAAAGTTACTTCTTCCTCAATGTCTTTGGAGGTATCCAGCGTTTAGGAAGGATTTTATTTCCCAGAACCTGGGATTGCCATGAAATGCCATGATATCAATGAGCTATGGGATGAACACAAGGACTCTTAACAGTTTCACCTAATTTACAAGGTAAAGCATGAAAACAGGTGGCTCAGGTAAGCCTCCCAGACTACATGCAAAAGGACAGGGTAAGGGATAGGAAAGCTTTTGCTGTTTGCTAAGTGATACAACCTCTACAGCAATGACAAAGAAGGCCAGGCCCTGCAGAAGAGCTGCTGCACATTCAAGTTGCTTACTTACTATGCAACTTCTCCTCTTCATCACTGGAAGAAGAGCCAAGAGAAAAGACAGTTTTAGACTTAAGGAGAAGTGGAGAGATGCTGATGGAGAAGGAAATCCGCCTTGCTGGCTGTGTCTGCTCCTGGGCCTCTGAGGAGTGGGTTAACAGAAGGTGTTAGAGCATGCATAAAAACATGCAAGCAAGGAAAGAAGTAACTAAAATGCACATTCTTCCCCCCCTCCCCCACACCAAAGTGCTGAAGTTTGAAGTTAGGTAATTTAAAAAATGGCAGTGGAGGGCAAAGAGTGTGTGTATATGTTCTTTTTTGCTGAAATCCAAGATCACCCCTTTCTTAGGTAACACTATGAAGTGATGGACTTGTATTGCCTGAGTTTTTTAAAAATAGGTACACAGGAACCTGGGGGTCTATGAACTTTAAAAAAATATTTTAATAGTAATATTTCAAAATAATTGGTTTCCTTTATAATCCTATGTATTCTATGCAGTTTACAACATTATTCTGGGATAGAGACTGTAGGTTTCACTAGACTGACAAAACAAATCACTTGTTAGTTCATCAGCCTAAAAGGTTAAGAACATCTGAATTCCAGGTCACATTATATATATGGACATTTCTCCATTCTTCCCTTTAAAATTCTGCCCAGCAGGGTTCTCTGTTATCCACTGGACATTTTTAGGAGAATGAGAAAGAAGTCAAGTCTCAAGGCAGGGAGATCTATAAGGCTCTTTGCAGCCAAGGAAAGTTAGAAAATGTGACTGAAAATGAAAAACACACATAGGTTATATTAGAATTAAAAAGGAAATCTTATTTCATGGAACACTAAGCAGGATAAAACCAGTGTGCTCATTTGTAGGCACATGGAGAGGTTAAAAAGTATTTTAAATAGTGTTAATTTGAAAGAGGTTCGCTACGTGGCACTCTCTAAATTGGATTTACCTCTTTCCTTCAGAAACCGTTTATAAAGTCTATATGCATTTTACTGTTTTCCATTCCTTTCCAACGAATGTATGTAGTTAGGCATAAATATGTAATTTACAGATATACACATGTGTATTTATATATATGCATGTGCACACACACATAAAATATAATTCTGTATATACATGTGTGTATGTAAAATACTTAATTTTATATATTCATGTAATGTATATGTATATATGCAGTTGTACATGCATGTATATCCATATTTATACACACACATATATACACATATAAAAACCTTGCCTTAAAGAGTTTTCAAGACTGAACACATTTGTTTTTCTTTGCTTCTATCCAGTTATCAAAGCCTACATATTTGAATTCTTCATATAACTAGGCTAAAATGAAATAATCTGATTGCAAATACATACATTTATGGATATAAAAGCAGAATAATTGACATTAAATTTCTCATAAGGTCTGATGTCTTTTTAAAAGGATGTGTTCTGATTTCTTGTCATAAAGGCTGCTATGTGTGTGTGTGTGTGTGTGTGTGTGTGTTTGTGTATGTGGGTGGCTGGCATATATTCTATACAAATAAGACGGTTAAGTTCTTGAGACAGATTTAACTGAATCAGACAGCTTTCAGTTTGATAACAGTGGTCCACACAAGAGAACTAATGTACCCATCCATCAAAACACACAAGAGGAACTTAACAAGCTCCTACCTACAATCAATTATATGTAAACAACCCCTCAATACAAGCCCTGTTCGAAAACTGTGCCTCATAAAAGGATAAACCCAACGTTATAAGCAAGCTAATAAGGGAGAGAATAAATCTAACATTAGGAAACAAATTGGAAAGATTTGTAATAGTAATAATAATTAATAATAATCACTAGCACTTAAAGAGACTTTTAAAGTGCCTCACATGTTATCTCACTTGATGATTACAATGATAGCTAACATTCACACAAGGTGTACCAAAATTCTTAAGACTTTTAGGACAACTTGTGAATGTTTTAAGGTTTGACAAGTACTTTGTTTTCTCCTTAGATCCTCACAACAACTCTATGAGATAAGTGATGTTATTCTTTCACATCTGATGGATAAAGAAACTGAGGGTAAGAGGTGAAGTAACTGATCCTGGGTAGTCTTGAGAAAAGATTTGAACCCGAGCACTTAATCCACTGCCTTGTCACCTCTTATGAATGGATAACCAACTATGATTGACAATGTTCTCTTTATACTTTTATACTCATGTTAATCATGAGTGTGTATAAGATCACACATCAAGAGCTCAGAGTTCACCCTTTCACAGATGAGGAAACTGAGGCACAGGGAGCTTACATAACTTTCCCAAGGTCACACATGTTCTAAGTGTCAGAAGCAGGATTTGAATCCAGGCTGACTGACTCAAAGTAAGGGTTCACAATACTTCCAGGGCCACACACAAAATTACCAGCATATCTACTGCTTGGGAATGCATATGCTGTGCTCAAGGATAAACAATGGGGAGTTTCATTATCACAGGCACCACCTCAGAGAACCCATATGGAGGGCATGGGGCAGTAGTAAACAGGACTGCTAGACTTGGAGTCAGAGGAGACCACAGTTAAATTCTTAACTCTGACAGGTATGAGTTCTGCTAGCTTGGTCAACCAACTCATTGAACTTCATTTTTCACTAAGCTACATCTCCATAGTGCCCTGGAAACCCCTTCATCCTAGAAGATCACTTCAGCCCTAGAACTCAGACCTCTTAAGTTACCTACATCCCATGGCCTCTCCCTCTGACCGAATGACTCCTTCTGGAAATCCAGTATATAGAATGTTCCCAGGCCAGTCATCTCATTGTTTCTCACCAGGCTACCCTTACTCGGGACTTCTATATAATGCCCCAGAAACACGCTGGAAGACCATACACCCCAGTATTCCCTGCCCCCTCCATCCCTGCCAGCCTTCCAGCTTTTTACTTATGTCTGCACCCTCCCTCCCCCCCCCAAATGTAAGCTCCACACTGTCTTCTTGTTTGTATTTGCATTCCCAGGGCTTGGTACAATGTCTGGCAGAGAGTAAGTGCTTAATACATCCTTGCTGATTAACTTCTCAGTCTCGGTTTCCTTTTCTGAAAAAATGGGGATAGATAACCACACAGGGTTAGGAGGAAAATGTTTTCCAAATCTTAATATATAAGGGTGAGTTGTTATTTTATTACCCTTCATGTACCCAAGGAGAAACCTAATAATAGTAACAGGTAACATTTATATAGTGCTTTAAGATTTGCAAAACATTTTACATATATTATCTCATTTGGCATCTTCCTGTTCAGGAATTTCTTTGAATGCAGAGAAGACAAAAGTACTGTCTGATGAAAGAAAAAGAAATGCTGAACACATTTCCTAAAGCAGGCTTGAGGTGGAAGTAAGTTCTCCAGGACATTATCCCACACAATTTAGTTCTCATATGATTTCCTAGGAAATCTGTCTTTGAATAAACAAAATGTAATCATCCCGCTCTCCACAGAACAGCAGATTAAAGATCTGATTATGGGCTATCACTCTTTCCCCACCTTTTATGGTTCCTTGGTAATAGCTTGGCTTTTTTTCATGGCAAATGGTATAGAAATATTTTAGTCACCCCATTTGCACAGTATTTTCCTCTGCATCAAAAGCTTTTTGAAAGAGATCCTGGGCTTGAAATAATGCTACAAGTCTGTGCGCTTTCCAATCTGGCTGACTCCCTAACTAGACATTCCAGACAATAGCTCAGCTGAGATGCACTAATTTTCAGAAGGGCTCAAGCGTTAACAGTTCTCAAAGAGCAGGGTATATGTCAGCCATTTTCTTCAGAAAGAAGTAGACATGGTAAGGACAACAAATCAGAAGTCACGGATACAAGGGTAATTTTAGAAAGAATTCTGTTCCTAAACAATAGTGCTCATAATGAGACACAGTCATTGGGAAAAGGCCTCTGGCCAACATTCTCATTTCTTTATAATTGTTTAATGTGTGGTCAGAGAAAAATGAACCATATAGCACTGCAGCAATTAAGAAAATTACTTTTCACTGGGAATCACAAACCCAAATCATATCGAATTTACTTGTAATAATCCACCCATCAGAACATTTGAAGTATCATTAACACTTAGTCTTCTCAAGAACCCAATTTTCCCTTAGGCTTTAAAGGCAATTAAAAAATTTTAATAATGTTGAGTGCCAGGCCTGGAATTAAGAAGACCTAAATTCAAATCCAGCCTCAGACACTTATTAGCTGTATGACCCTAGGCAAGTCACTTAACCCTGTTTGTTTCAATTTCCTTATCTGTAAAATGAACTAGAGAAGGACACAGCAAACTACTGCAGTATCTTTGCCAAGAAAACCCTCAAATGGAGTCACTAAGAGTTGGACACAACTGAAAACAAAATTATGTCACAAATACCGCCCCCCCCCCCCAGATATTATCATAGGCCAAGAGATAGAGGTAGAGTGTTTAAGTGTTTTGGAAATGTGAACTTCACAAGCCAGTGGCGAATTAAAACACAAACAAAAAACTAATCTTTGGTCTTCTATTCTGATGCCTAAGGCACACTACCCTTTAATTCGAGTTTTGTTGTTCTACTTAAAGTCAGAATTCTGTCTCCACAAGGGCTTATCATTTTTTTCAGGTCAAAGCACAAAACATGATGATCAGTCAGGAAAACAAGCCTAACAAGTAACTAAGTGTGTATATGTATGTGTGTTACAGGGAAAAGGGATGGAGGCAGCGGGGAAATGGGAAGCGGGGGGAGGTTGGAGAGGTTAGAAGTTGAGGGATAGAGGAAGAGTACAGGAAGGGATGACTTATCATTTAAATATAGTAGCCAGTACAGGAATCAAAAAGAAAAAGGCTAGTCAAGACATTTATGAGCTAATCATTCAAACCTGTGCAAAAGTGAGTAGTGTGGGCCACACGGTGAGAAACAACTTTTGATAAAAACGATTAAAATCTTACTCGAAGCTCAGCTATTGATGGCAGTCTGCTACCCTCTCAATTCCCTCGGTGAGCCTGAGCAGAAAATTTCCCAGCAACAGGAAGAAAAGCTATATGTTGCCAGGAATTGTGGCACTCTGAGTGAGTCCATTTTCTGGGAGTTAACTGTGTTATTTATAGTGTTTGGTTAGCAACTGAAGACCTGGCCAAAAAATTGTTTTGCTTCTTTGGAAGAAAAATAATGAAGTGTTTCAGCTATGAAGGGAAGAGAGAGTCACATAATATAGGATAAAAGATCTTCTCCTTACTGGACGTGTCCCAGTGCTGTTTCTGTTGCTAAGGGGCCCTATCCATTAAGACCACATGCTTATTAGTCATAGTGACAGGGTTCTGACAATAAGGTTCTCTCTCCCTGTTAAGCTCTAGCTATTCAAAATCCACCAAAGCTATTTATTTATTTATTATGCTGTAAAGTTATTCATTTATTACATCAGCCATAGTAAATGCCAAAATAAAGACCCCCCAAGAGACTGTCCTTCTAATATAACTTGTCACATTATGTCTACATCTTTGAGTGGACATTTTTGGGTTTCTTGGATTTGCCACCAGAAACAGTGGTGAGTGAGTCAAAAGGGCAAGACTAATGTCTGAGTGGTTATCTATTTGAAAAGGAACAAATTACAACCTCACTATGAAATGTACTGTGAAAAGAAGGAATAGCTGTCCAACTCACTGTTTTTCAAATTAATTTTCAGGTATTTATTTACTACCTGCTTCAGGAAGGGCACTATGCTAAAAATGCTTCAGGGGACAGATATGACATAGGTCTTGTGCTCAAAGAATTTACCATCTACTAAAGGGGTAAGACAAGAACAGAAATAACAGCAAAGTATCTCAGCTAACATAAGGAGACTAGTTCTATCAAAGAAAAGTGAAGAAATTTTAATCCCTCAACAGTCTTGGTGCTATGTATTTTGTCCTTTCGGCTCAACTTGAGGAATTTCCCTCAGAAACCTGAAATTTCATTTACCTGGCACTCTCTCTACTTTCCATGGGATAAGTGAACACCATTTTGCATTCTAGATTTAAAAAATTCCCCCTATGGATTATCTGTCTTTGAATTACTAAAACGTAGGGGCCATGACTGTTTTGCTCTCACTGAAGGAATTCTGGAGTATACTAGTTTTACTCAAAGTATTACATATGCACAAAAGATTTTTCATTATAAATGGCCTTGAAAAAGGGACAGGGGATAGGAATTGGAGCTTTTATTTCACTGGTACGGGGAACCCTTGGATGAACAAGTACCTGCTACCCATGCAGGTCTGGGCTCTAAGACGTTAAATGACTTGCCTTGACACAGAGCCAGTATTTGTCGTAAGTGGAGCTTTACAGTTCACAATCTGCTATTCCATGCTTCCTCTCCAAAAAAGGGGGATAAAAACTCAGTGGAGCTCCTCAAAGCTCAGGTTATCTTGTAGGTGATCTTAATACAATTTCCTTGTTACTTAAATCCTGAAAGTATATAGGTCTATACATGGAATTATTTTTATAACAAACACCTTCAAATACAACAATATGGAGATATCTTAACTGAGAAAAACTATTTTAAGTTTAATCAGCACTGGCTGCATTAGAACTAGAGGCAAGAGAAATTCTCAGTTTGGGTAGGAAATAGGTAGGCATATATGTATAAATCAAGTGACACTTAAAAAGGTCAGCTCTGCTTAAAGATAGAGTATTAGGCAGAGAAAAGAGAAAAACAACAAGGTTGCAGAAGGTGATGCCATTATACTTTTAAAGAAAAAAAGTGATTGAAAAACTGTATACTTACTGTCCAGTCCAGGATGGCTAATTGTCATTAATGAGATGGATTTTGTCAGTGGAGAAGAAATGGCCGACGTACAATAATTAAATCCCTGTTGCTTGGATCTCTGGCGTGGCTGTGGAACAGAGCACAACAGTATGTTCTAAGTACCAATGCTGTTACTTCCCTCAACAATTTATGGTTCAAATGGGACTAGTTAAAATTACTATAGTTAGAATATACTATAAATGGAAAATGAAAATGTTTGGAAGGAAATAATTCTTAAAGGTAAAATTTTATTTATGCAAAAGGAAAAACAAAAATAATATTTAGAAATGTCCACTTTCTTTTGTCTCTCCTTTATTTGCTTTACCCTCTACTAGCCTATAAATTTGCATAAGGAAGTAGTTCTCATTTCTTAGAGAGAGGTTCTCTTAGGAAAAATCTCATTTCTCCTTTCCAATGACTACCAGTCTCTTCAAGCAGTAAACTGTAGAGTAGGAGTCCATGAATAATGAATGGCCAAGGAAAACACTGTACTCATTTAAACTCAGATGTAATAACCATGACATATTTAAGAAAAAAACTAATATATTTATATGCTTTGAAAGGCTAAAAAGGCTAAAATTAACAAGCATTTATCAATCACTTAGTATGTGTCATGGACAATGCTAAATCCTGGGGGCACAAAAAAGGGGCCAAAACAGTCCCAACCCTCAAGAAACTAACAATCAAATGGGATGGTGATGGTAGAGGCAGTGGTGGGGTGATAACAAACTCACCTATGTACAAACATGATATACAACAGATAAATTGGAGATAATCTCAGAGGGAAGGTATTAAGATTAAAGAGAAAAGGCTTCTTGTATAAAGTAGGATTTTATCTGACACTTGGAAAAAGCTTATGTTCTTAAAATATCATTTATTTGGAATAGGTTAAAAGCAAAGAACATCTTCATTTCATAGAACTAAAAGTAAGGCACATGGAAGTTTAAAATGGCTTTGCCATTATCACAAAGTAAATTGAATCTTGAAATAAAATCTAAATCTCTTAATTCCATCTGAAAATTAGGCTGTCCTATCAGGAAATAAAGTTGACTGATTTTGATGAGTCTCCAATTCTCTGGTAGAATGAATGAACATTAGAACTGGAAAGCACCTCTGAAGCAGTCTAGTCCAAATTGTTACACCTAACATAGGATTCCATAGTATGCCACCATGGACAAATAGTCACTCAGCCTCTGCTTATATTCCAGTAACAAAAAACTCACTGCTTTTTATGATAGTCCATTCTATTGTTGGATGTTTCTAATTAAGGTAAGGTTCTTAGTCATACTGGGCCAAAATCTGTCTTCTTGCAACTTCCTCCCATTAGCAATCTACTCAGTGTGACAGAAATAGCAGAAATCCACTCCTTTCATTTCTCCTAAAAACAGAATATACCTCGCCCTATTTATGTTATGAAACCTGGGACAAACTCAAACTATAGTTAAATAGTGCTCTGAAATTTGAGAGGTGATTTTAATGAAAGTGAAATGAAGGTGGTATCATATTGAACTTTTCTTAGAAATGACTCAACCAAATGCACAAGGAGAGGGTTTAAGTAGCATAAGCATCCTCTGATAGATAAGGAAAGGCTGTCCCCATTTGGGAATAGATTAGTAGAGAAGGCTATGCAAGCCAAGATCAATAATTCAATGTAATTTTAATTTTTTTAAACTAGGAGTCCATGTCATAAAGTGTTATATTTTAAGGATAACAGATTTCCAGGGCTAATATAGTCCTTATTGAAAAGACAGTCGTCACTTATCAAATTCATAAAACAGCTGTCTTAGAAAAGGGATTGCAAGTAATAGTTAAGAAATGAAGATCTTCTAATTTCCCAACCCAATTATTTTCTTTCTCTTCATTTTTCTGTTTCTTATCATCACTAGGTCAAATAAATATAATAAACTGTTTCAAGTGAATATACTCTGAACATAGTTTTACAAATACAGCTTTCAAAAAAAATTAAGACTAGGGCATATAAAAGAACAGGCAGAATGTTTAAATTATTTTAAGTCCATAGACTGATTTTTAGTAGATCCACTCCAATTTCTCTAAGGCTTTGCACATAACTATATATTCTTATTCTGAAGGCTACATTTATGAATGTAAATGCAGGACCAAAGAGTTATATGAAACCTTTGACACTGGGCCTTTAAATAGCTAAAGAAAAAAAAAATCAAAAGTGCCATGCACAAAAATTCAGGCATGGAGAGAAAGAACAGGTATTATGATAGCATATTTGGCTATCATACTCAACTGAAACTTTTCTCTGCAAATGTGCCAATAATCTATAACAGTGAATCTGATGGTACTTTTTCAGTCCTCAATTTTCTTGACCTCCCTACAGCATCTGGCACTGTTGAGACCCTTCTCCTCTCTCTTCTCTGGCGTTCCATGACTCTATTCTCTCCAGTTTTTCTACATCTAATCACTGCCTAACAAAGGCTCTATCCTCAATCTTCTTCTTCCCCTCTATATTCTCTCGGTGATCTTATCAGTTCCCATGGGTTTTATTATCATCTCTGTGCACAGTCACTTGAGCTCCAGTCTCACATCACCAACTACCTATTTAACATTCCAAACTCAATGTGTCCAAAATGGAATTCACTATCTTTACCCTCTTTCAGTTTCCCCTATTTCTGCTGAAGGCACCAATATCCCTCTAGGTTCTTACGTAGGCATTATTTTGGTTTCCTCACTTTCATTCACTCCACATAGCCAATCAGCTGCCAAATCACAAACTCAGCATGATTAAAACAGAAATCCTTATACCCCACTCTGCCCCCCATGGCTTCCCAATTTCCTCATTTCGGCTGAGGACACCATTTTCAATTTCCTTCCTACTGCCAAGGCAGCCTCACCATTTTCTTTGACTCTTTACTCTCCCTTACCACACCCCCACATATGCAATCACCTGCCAAATCTTGCCATATCAACCTCCAGAGGTCCTCTTGCATCTGTCCTCACTACTAAAAAATTATTTAGAGGGAGCTAGGTGGTGCCATAGTGCACAGATTGCTGAGCCTAGAGTCAGGAAGACTCATTTCCCTAAGTTCAAATCTGGACTCAAACACTTACTACCTATGTGACCCTGTGTAAGTCCCTTAATCTCACGCTCTCTCTTCAAGTCAAACTATCATTCTTGTTCTTCCTAGATGACTGTACGACCTCTATCTCTGTCTTTTCCATATGCTATCCCCTATGGCTGGGATGAACTTTCTCCTCTTCTCCTCCTTTTAAAATCCCTTACTTCCTGACAAGACTAGGAGAAGTCTTTCCCAATCCTTGCTGGTGCCCTTCCTGTTTATTTGTATATACTTTTGTAAGGGTATAATGCTTTGTCTGATATAAATTCTTTTAGAGAAGTAACTATTTCCTTTTTGTCTCTGTATCTTTGCCACTTGGCATGTAGTAGGTACTAAATAAATGCTCATAACTCAGTCTCTTATTTAAATTAGTAAGATTTTATTGGTAGGGTTAGTGGCATAGACAGTTTCCATAATTTTTACACTAAAACAAAAACTGTAGCTTTTTTGGGAGGGGGGAGCAAGGAAATTGGGGTTGAGGGACTTGCTCAAGGTCACACAGTAGGGTGTGAAGTATCTGAGTCAGGATTTGAACTCAGGTTCTCTTGACTCCAGGGCCAGTGCTCTATTCACTGTGCCACCTAGCTGCTCCCAGAACTATAGCTTTTTAAGCTGTGGAGAACAATGACATAACTACAAGGCAAGAAGATCAAGAGTGTGGACTTCAAAAAAAAATCAATGTAAAAAACTATCTTTACTCATATTTGGGAAAAAATATATTATAAAAAAAAGAACATGAGCTCAAAGCTCCCAAGTCACAAGCAAATCAACAAAAATTTATTAAGCATTTACTATATAACTGCAAGAAGTTCCACACAAATAAGATACACGGAACATGGATTGAAGGTCATCTCAAAGGGAAGGCACCAGTATTCAGGGAGAAAAGGAAAGACTTCTTGCCAAAGGTGAGATTTTAATCTAGAAGTGAAGGAAGTCATGGAAGCCAGGAGATGGAGAGACTTTAGGCCCAGAGGACAGCCAGTGAAAAAGTAGAGTCAGGAGATGGAAACACAAATAAAGGCCTTGAACAGATAACTTAACGTTGTAGAATATGTATTTTTTACCAACTACTTGAGGGGGGAAAAGTAATTACAGGATAATGAAAAACTAATAATGGTTTCTAAAGCACTTTAAGGCAAAAGAAACGAGCCTCTGAAGTGTGAAGAATTACTACCATATCTGGCAGTGAGGAAAGGCCTCCCAGAGCAAGGAGAAATAGCCTTAAAATCATAGCCACTTTCCTAATTAAAGGAGACCATGCCGGGCTACTCAACTATATGTAAATTACAGCCTAGAGTTGCCATAATGAGTAAGCTTTAATGTACTGGGTCCTATCAAGTAAAACAGAAAAAACTCTTTTCCTTAGGCAGCAAGCCTCTTACCTATATTGTTCCCCGCTATCAAGTTAGCTCTGGAGTAATAAAACACACATTCCTAAATTATCTTTTCAGAGCTAGAAACAGTCTTACCTTGTGGTCAAACATGTTGTGCTCTCTCTGGTCTGACTCCAGGTCTTCTTCAGTGAGTGACACTAAAGAGTCACCACGTTCCTCACCACTGAAGGGACTTCGCCTCAGCTCTTTTGAACTTGCAGAGTTTGCATCCAAAGCTGAGGATGTCTTACTGCTGTCCCCAGCTCCTCCAGATAGGCCTTCTAAACTGAAACTGAATAAGGGTCACATAAATTAATCTCTGAACCTTAAAAAAAAAGACACCTCAAATGCATGAATCATGTCAGGTGGCCACTACCAATTACCCTATCATTCTTTTGATGTTTGTTGGTATGTTAAGCATGGAGTTAAGACTGCAGAGAGTATTCCTCCAAAGCTCTGGATGGGTTTGTGATACCTCTCCACTCAAGTCTCCTAATTTGTCCTTTTCTAATTCATCCAAAGCCATAAACAAAGTACTTGAGAAGGACGGTTGAACGAAGGAAGCCCAATTCACAATTTTTTTTGATCGGCCAATAGAATTTATCTTTTGGCTCATGAAGTAACAATTATAAAAGAATGTGTGTGCTTCAATGTATACCCGTTGCTTGAATCTATTGCCCTGTTGGCAGGTAAGTTATCAAACTGTGGACATCTGTGTCTGTAACCCTCAGTAGCCAAACATGGCAATGTGGTTTGGTGTTCTAAGTGTATTATTTATAATCTTGAAATAACCTATTAATTTTTCAGACACAGCTCATCATTGAGGGGTTTTAGTCTGTATCAATGAAGGGTACACACACCAAAAAACAAATAAAAATAAAAGATATGCTGGAAATCAATATAGGTGATTTACAGTCCAACTGACAAGCACTTGAAATAATAAACGCATTTTTGTGTTTCCTTCCCAAACAGAGAAAGTATTGCCGAAAAATTTTTTAAAAACCACACAGATCTGGCCAGCCAACACCAATGCTGTAGGCTTCCTGGGAACTGTTAGTTGCAGACAGACACATACCACCTTGAAAGCAAAAGCTGCTAATCACCTTTGATAGAAAGTTATCACATTGGGGCTTTTACATTTCACCACTGGCAAAGGAGAAGGAAGATATACTTAGGAGTTTTGATATTCTGAATAGGAGTTAGGAGCCAAATATTTTATTTGGGGGAGTCCAGGATAATTTTTGCATCTAGAAAGTGTCACATAATTAGCTTATTGCAAACTTCTTGAGAATGGGGAGAAAAATAATTTTTTTTCCTCCTGGGGATTGGCTGGGCCAGAAAAACAAAAAGAAATCTGCAACAACAACAAAAAAACACAATGGAAACTTCATTAAGATAAATCACTGTGCCTGCTTTTGTAGTTAGTAACTGACCAAAAAGTTCTAGGTTAGAACTCATTGGATCTAGGTTTGATTTTGTGCAGGAGTACTTCTACTCAGGAATCACTATACTTAAACCATATGTGTGTGTGCAAGTTTACTAGCTGAAAAGTGTTTTTAAAATAAACTATATATATTGTTATATAGTCTATACTATATAGAACATGAACCAATTAATTTTCCTAAATACTAATGTAATCATTACCAATGGCATTCTCAGTAATATTCTGAGAAATTTAAATAGGCTGAGAATAAATGTGGAGACACTGAAGAAGAATTCTGGTTCTTCACTGGATGGGAATCTTAAAAGCTTAAGAATCTGTTGTCACAAGAAAGTTTAATTCTGAAGTTATCTTGACAAATAGTTGGCTACTCATGAAGGAGAGAAATAGGTCAATGGACTAGAGGTAAGATTATGTGAAATAAAATGCCATAAAAAATTAATGAATTTGGGAACAAAATAGAACCACATTTCATTTCCTTTCTTGGCTCCTCTCATTGCTAATCTTTCAAACTCCTAAGGATCTTGGTGTTAGAACAAAGGGGAAAAAAAAGCATTCTACCACGGCCACACTGATACATTTTTCTTAGGTAACACCAATTCTAAAGCCACTAAGGACACACAGATTGCATTTGACTAATGCTCAACTCCAGAGCCTCATACCTACAACTAGGTCAGCAATGCCAGGAATAGAGGAACATACCTCCAAATGAATGCAAAGTGCTCATAGAGAAAGCAGGCTTGCTTATACACATTCCAGCCATTGCAGAACTCCAAGCCAAAAGCCGAGACTTTGCCACACTTCACAGTGCCCCCATTTGGCTACTAGACATGTAATGATACCATACCTTCTACAATTAAAGTCAGCACTCAGGGCAGCAGAATATTGTACACCAGAGGGACACCAGCTCATACTAGGTATCAAAGGCAGAAAAAGAAAAGTGGGGAAAGACCAAGGGTGTACAGACATTACTAAATTGCAAAAGAAAGGAGGATAGAGACAGCCTAACATTTAATTTTCAAAAAAGTTTGGGAAAGTTACATTATTTTAAAGATTTAGAAATGGAATAGACTGATAGACTGAGATTTACTTTCTTTATTGATCACCCAAAGATCAATTGGCAACAATTGTATAAATACCTACAAAAAAGTATATCAACCTGAACTATGGGAGAGAGATTTCAGTTCAATGGTCATCACTTATGGCTAAGAAGCAGCCCAAGGACACAAAATAAGATTAGCACTTGGCATGCTGCATCTCATGGGCAGCATCTTGTTTTATAAAGCTAAGATAGAATTTTTATTGTTGAGTAATGACTGACCATGCCATCACTCATTCTCATCAGACTAACCTGACATCTAAATTTCATATAATATTTACAAGACTTTAAAGAAATTATATTACCTTTTCTTAAAAAGAAAAAAAAAAAGAATCCTGTGTTTGAAATATGCCTGCTAAGGCTCAAGTGTGCTTCTATGCTGTCCATGCAACCTTCCCCTAAAAACATTCTTTCTTTCAAAAAGGTAAAGCAGAATTTGCTAACTTAGTGGTGGCCAGAATTCAAATCAAACAATAACAAGAATCAATGCCAACTCAACAAAAGTACTCAGTGAGAGGGCAAATTAATTCACAGCCTACCTGTTTTGTTTTGCTTTTTTGGAGGGGGGGAAGGCAGGGCAACTGGGGTTAAGTGACTTGCCCAAGGTCACACAATTAGTAAGTGTTAATTGTCTGAGGCTGGATTTGAACTCAGGACCTTCTGACTCCAGGGTTAGTGCTCTATTCACTGTGTCACCTAGCTGTCTCATGATTTTTTTTTTTTTTAGTGAGGAAACCTCAACAATTTTTTTTTACCTTGACATTTCTGGGAGTAATTCAGGAACTGTTATTTTCAAAAAATAAACTGTTGCTGCCTGAGCTTTCAAAGGTCCTCTGAGTGATAATGCTGTTTTGGAAGATAGAGGGGTATGGATAGCTCCCAAGTAATTGATTTTAAAAGTTCATTTAAAGAAATAAGAGAGACATGAATATAACATATTCAACCCAGATTTCTCACCTGAATCTTACAAAGGCAGGTGAGAACATTGGAATATGCTAGGAGCTACTTAATAAGCTTCTAACCAGAAATGAATGACAGTGAATTTGTCTTGGGGAGTAATACTGAAGACAGGAAAGGGGTAGAGGCAGAAGGCAGCAAAATGGAGGGGAAGAAGAGAATAATCACTTTCCTCACAACTCTGTAAAATAATTAAACTGAAATAGAATATCTTTTAAATCAGATTAAATTTGTAATAAAAAAATGCTTGAGATAACAAAGGTCTTGATTCTATTCAAAAGAGATTCTTAAAAAAAAACCCTAGATATAGACTAAGTTAGATCAAGGTTATTACATAAGAATAAGCAGAATCTAGCATTTTCTTTATATGCATAATAACTCAATCTCTGACATTAAAAAGAGAATTTTCATCATCAAAACATGTTATGCCTGGATTGGTTTATTCTTTCCAGGTACACCTCATTTAATGATAATAATACTTAGCGACCTCAAAGGTTCTAGATATACAGATTTCAGGAAGCCTTGGCTACTTTAGATCTCAAAAAGCATATAATGCATTTGGTAACATGTCACATGTTACAAGCTGAACTTATATACAATGGTTTCTCCTATTTGTCTTTTTGTTATATACCAAATTCTTGGTCTCTTTCATGTCAACATAGGATAGCTGGAGTTGCCACATTTGCAAATAGACTATCTTCAGGGACCTGTCTCCTATACTATAAGCAAGTTCTTAATTCACACTTAATGAATGCATATTTATAGAGAGCTTCCCTGACATACGAGTCAGACAGGACCAAAAGCACTTGAAATAGCAGTCTCTCTCTCTCAAAAAAAAAAAAAAAGCAAAGTCCCATGGGAGAAAAGTTCAAAGAAGGTATGTACTGACTAGCTCTATGATAAAACTATAAGAGAAATTATTATAACCCAGGGACAGCCTACTAGGAAAACTTAAGCTTTACATTTAGAAACAAACCTCATATATAAAACCTAGAATCAAAAGAAACTTTTGTTTGAAAAGCATGGGAAAACATGAGTGTCAATCTCTTCAGCTGAGTTTTAAGAACATACCTTAAAAATGCTGGCAAATGGGGCAGCTAGGGGATGCCGTGAAAAGAGCACTGGCCCTGGAGTCTGGATGACCTGAGTTCAAATTCGACCTCAGAAAGTGATACTTACTAGCTGTGTGACCTTGGGCAAGTCAATTAACCCCAACTGCCTTGCCTTCCCCCCTCCAAAATAAAGGAAAAAAAAACTGTTGGCAAATAAGCTTATATACTAAGATCAATAGAACCACTCCTTTTAGGGAACTTAATGTTTACCAAACACTAATGGGAGATTCCATGAATTAAAAAGTGTAGAGGAAATGTTACATCTATCTTTTAATTCTGCAAAGCCAAATAAAGACCAATAACAACAAAACACAAAGCAAAGCAAACCAAAATCTATTCCTCTATTCTTAAAGTTGGAAATATGATAAGGCTGGAAAAAACCTAAGACCCTGATAGTCTTTTTATTTTGCTTTCTTTTTGCTGAGCTCTGGGCTTAGGTAAAGACGGCAGGTGAAGAAGAAAGAACGAGAAGAAAAATGAACATGAAAGAGCACAGTGAAATAAAAACTGGTCAGTGTTAGGCTGGGTGATTTCCTGGCAGGGAATTAAATGGAAAATTGGCCTACTGGGCTACCAGAAACAAAGACAAGGTTACCTACTCTTACAGGGTTGGTACTAGGTTTAGCACCAATCTTCAAGCTAGGTATAGTCATTGGATTCTACAAGAGAAGGACCCTAATAAAGTTATTTTCTATACTAATAACTCATGGTAAGAGATATACTTTTCATTTAGAAAAAAGACAAAATTAAAATAGAAGACTTTTTTTTTTAACATTTAAAAAGCTATTTCACACTGAATGACTATCAGTAGCTAAAAAGGAAAGGTTCTTTTCTTATAAGAGATAATTTGGCTTTTAAACTTTTAGATTTCCTCTAAACCTGGATTAAGTAGAATGAGATGCTTGTTAGTACACACTCAAATGCAAAATGGTTAGTTAGTTAAGTTAGTGGACTCTGTACCTTCTCCTATGAATGGGAGGCCTCCTTACAACATCCCCAAGAACTCGCAATGAACTGAAAATGAATCATGTACACAAGTCAGAGAATGAAGTGAGACAAAATGAATACCAATGCATGAAATATACAAATACAAAACACAAACTGGGGAGGAAAAACAACTCCAACAGAGAAGGAGTATATGAAACCTCAAAGGAAAAGGATGAGGATTGGAAAGGACATGCAAACCCCAAAAGGCCTAATTTCTTTTTTTGAGAACTATTTCACTGCCCCCTCAGGATGTGCCTCTGAAAGGCAAATACATTCCAATATTAAAGTCCAAGGGTAAATGGGAAGAATGAAAAAAATGCATTCCATTGATCTTGCCATTTTTTAAAAAGGCTTAAAAATTCAGATTATAGTATATGCATGTAAATTTGTACCAATCAAGCAATGAAGCTCATCATCTACTGATAGTTGGGACCTAATTCCTCTGTTGGAGGCTGTCTTTTTTTTAAATGAACACATAATTCAATCATTTAGAAGTATTCTATCTTCTCACAAATTCAGGCATTCAGCTTCTAACCAAATCAATCAAATTTTGCAGATGTCTCAAAAATCCCCTTTGTTTAGCAGTAGCCATAGCTCTCTTACTTTCTTAGAAATCCTTTAATAGATTCAGTACCCTAAAAAAATCCCGTCAGTATAAATGAGTTATGGACTTATCTTCAGTTTCTCATAAATCTACTTTTATCTCTATGGTTTTTGTTGATTATCGAATAGATGTGATTACACACATACACACACACACAATCTGGTTATTAGAAATTCTTATAGAACTATGCATTACCAAAAGCTAGTAACAGCACTAAGGTTCAGGAATCTGAGACTCATTTGGTTGTTGAGGGATATAGTATTGGTTCAATACATTTTAAAAAAAGACTAAATGAATTATTTTCTGTAAACATTTAACTCTCCAGAATTAAACAGAGTAAAATATAAAAATAATCATTAATCATGTTTAAACATGGAAAAATAATTTATATAATAAAAAAATAATCTAGAACTATAACAGTGAAATTACTTCTGGTTGCTGAGTGTAAGAGGGACATAAAAACTCTAGAGAAGAGCAAGTAAAATGGTCAAGAGAATTGAAGGGCTGCCATATGTGAAATAACCTGCCCCCTTCCCTCAATTAGACAAAATTTTAAGTCTTCAAAGGAGGGACTTGGAGGAGGAGGGAGAGGGAATGATTATGACAGAGCTTCTGACTAGGATGATGGCATGGTTTTCTTGATTCCCAAAGTTTAAGAGAGATTAGGGTATTTTGAGGAAAAACTAAAGGAGATATCATTTCATACATTTCACAAAACATATCTCCAAGAGCTAATACTGGCTAAAATAATAAATACTTCAAGAAGGATTCAGAGATGTATATGAATAATAGACTCAGAAGTTTTTCTAAGTTCAGAGATAACTCATTTATATTAAAATATCAGGGCAAGCAACGGATGTAGGAGGAAAAATCCCTAGTTTGCTTAAGTTTAATATCATAAAAGAAAACTGTCTTGCCATAGAATGACCTCTGAGAAGAGAAAAAACACTGACCTTGACAGGAAATTTCTTTAGAATCATAAAGTCACAGAACTTGAGACTTGAAAAAAAGATTCTTAATCAGCATATAAGAGTGTGTGTGTGTAACAATATAAAATGCTAGTACAAGCAAGTTTCAGTAGGTAAGATTTGGAGAAATTTTTTTTGCAAATTTAGGCTCCATCTCAAATATACATAAACATTACTTATCACATGAAATATTCAAGGCCTGCTAAATGTAAAATATTAAAAATGGCAGTATCACACAGCAGAGAAGAAAAGAGGATCTAACCCAAAGGTCCTGCTTTTTCCACTGACTACAGCTGTGTGGTCTGGACAGTCACTTCACCTGTCGGGGCATCATATCCTTATTTGGTAAGATGGAAATAACAATGGGTTGGACTAGATGGCCATAAAGTCCCTTCCAACTCTAAAATTCTGTGTGAAAGCCTTCTTGATCCTCTCTCATATGAATGTGGAAAGGAATAAAATGAAAATTTTACGTGGGAACAACATGAAAACAACCAAGTACCATAATAAATGTAAGCCACTGATGTCATATGAATAGATTAGACTTGTAACCCAAAAATTCTTAAGAGATAAGGTAACAAGAAGAATCTTGAGTTTAAACAATTCAGTGATTCAGCAAAAGGAAAACTCCTTTACAGCTGGTACACACCAGTATCTACAGGAGCAGGCAATCCCAAGCTACCAGAGAAGCAAAGGATAACAGACTCAGAGTTGGAATGGATCTGAAAGACCATATAATAAAACCTATACATTTTACAAAAGAAGAAACTGTGCCTCAAGAAAGGTGAAATGATTGTTATCACACAGGCAAAATGTCAGGGGCATGATTTACCTTAACTACTATAAACACTGTCAGTGATGACATCTATTCCCATTAGTAAATGGGGATATAGAGGACATGGAAATTCAACATGTACCATAGTCCACCAGAACTATTAAAATAAAAAGAAAAGCTATCAAAAATCATTTGGCAAGTTGGTATTGTGAGTCAAATCTGACTTCTCATAATCTACTCCATACCTGTAAAGTTGATACGACCTAATTTATGGAAGTCTCTCTGGTCATCTGACACCTTAATGATAAATACCAATCAGCTAAGAATAAATGCACTTGCTGGGGGGGGGGGGGAGAGGTTTGACTTGTATCAACACTGACAAATTAGCCTTTACAAAAACTTTATGTAAGAAATAGATGGTCACAATTTCCATCAGGCACTCTAAAAAGTCTGTGTTGGGGCTCCAAGTATGTATGGGTTTTTGTGTGTGTGTTTTAAAAACTCCAAGTCTATGTGATTTTTTTCTTTTTTGTAATATATTTTATCACCTATTTAAAGTTCTTGGAGAAATATGCCAGAAATGTTAAAACACATTGTCAGCCAGATGCCCAAGTCAAAAAATGTTCTAAACCAGTAGACAACGTGAAGAATGAGAAACACTGATATCGCACCTTCGGTGATTCATCTCGGCATCACTGGCAGCATTTTTCCCTGGTCCCCAGCTGTGTCTCCGGAAAGGGGACAGAGAACGCATAGAGTTTCTCAGGACAGAGCAGTTTGTGGGCACCTCGGTGATGCTGTCCATCTCCTCTTCTTCCATTTCACCTGGGCCAGCAGGTTCACTCTCACTTTCCCGTCCCTCAACTCCTACAGTATGGCTATAGAATGCATCAAGGCTCTGTCGATCCTTGTTCCTGTTCAGATTACGAATTTGGGGGAGGGAGATGTCACTGCCATGGGAAGAGTGCCGGTCCAGGGAGGCTGTGTCATCTGTGGATGAGCTGGACCCAGTGATATCACAGACTGACTGCTCCTCTTCTGGCTGTAGTGGGATAGAAAGAATAATGATCAAAAGCATAGCTAAATCTAGTAAATAACTCGGGGCAGAAACACTTAGACCACACACTGGATGGCTCTCAAAAGAAAAAGTTCAATATAAAACTCCAGCAGTCTTTCTAAAGGCATTCATGGTCTTCTGGTGACCTAGATAACTCAACCCTAGATCACAAATTCTTGACTGATTCAATAAAACTGTCGAATGCCAAAAAGACCAATAGGATGCTGCAGTTTCCTTAAGGAGCTTAAAATCCAGTTGGAGAGAGGAGTCAAGTATACACAGAAAGCAGAACATGATCAACACCAGAGAGCCAGTACATACGCATTATACTATGGGAACACTGAAGAGGGAGAGGTTACTTTTGACTACAAAGGATCAGCAAAAGCTTCATTAAAGAAGCAGCATTTGAATTGGGTTAAGGATACAGAGGGTTTTGACAGAGATTGGTCAGGGTGTACATTGCAAGGATAAAAACAGCATGTCTGAAGGCTGGAAAAATAAAAACATGTATTTTGGGGGAAAATCCAGTTTGGTTGAAATGATGAGTATATGAAGGAGAGTAATAGCCAGAAAGTCTGGCAGGGTGAACTGAAGCCAAAGCATGGAGGCCCTTGGATGCTCTATAAATTTTTAGAATTAATTCTGTAAATAATAGTCATTAAATATTTTTGAAAAGGGCTTTATTCAAAAGTCTTATAATGAGCCGGAGGCATGAACACTTCATTATAGTCTTCCAAACAGTTAACAATTTTGGGCTTAATAAGAATCAAATTAATACACCCTCAATCCAATTTCCTACGCATGCTTTTTAAAAATCTCTCTTACAAGATTATAACTGATCTTCTACACTGTTAATGAATCCCTGAAATACAGCAGTTTTCACAGGCAATAGTAAATGCTAAAAATAAGAGATTACAATTGTTTTTGCTTCTCCTGATCCTACACAAGGGGAAAAACCCCTCCAACCATAAATAAAACTTTAGTTAAATATCTTTCAGCATCTTAAAGCCAACTGAAATCAAATAAAGCCCTATGAAGTCTACATTGTACATATACTCGATGTATGCCATGATTTAGTTCTAATTTTCTTCAAAAGCTATACCTAGAAACTAAGATGTCTAGAGAACATGCACCAATATTAATACCCCAAAAGAGATTCATTTTGTGGTTGTTCCCAATGGTTATTAAAAAAAATGCAGAACAGTTTATGTTCAAGAAAGAAATGGTCCCTGTCCTAAAGGGAAGTAGGAATAACTACTCCTTTTCCTCTCTTCCCTAAGGTGTTTTATTAAGTAAAACCATTACCCAGAACCATCAGGTGAGTTTAATGGATCTTTTGAGAAAGTAGCCTGGATCTTTCACTGACAGGCTACCTAGTGCCAAATAGGAATTATACACTTTGAGGGCTAGGATCTGACATGCTGAGCCAGCTGAAAGATACCAGAACCCATAATTTGATGGGTGGATGAATTCAAGATAATGAAGATAAATGCTAATATTGTGACCACATAGGCGATTATAAATATGGACATTGCCTAGAGTATACTAGTCTCTTCTTGCAAGTTAAGTGAACAGGGAAAATACAATCTAACCTTGCTTTAGTCAATAGTACTAGATATCTTCTGGGTTCCCTTCCTTCAACACTAAATCTATGATTTGGATTATGAACAAATGTAATGCTAGGTAGATTTTCTTTTGAAAATTGTTATGATAAACTCCCCACCTTCTAAAAAAATGCAGTTTCACAAATTCACATAAAAGCTCCTCTCTCTTAGAAAGTCTGATGAGAACTAAAAAAAGTACATTTCCCAGATTTCTTCCGAACTAAACCTCCCAGTTTCATGAAAATATTAATTAATAACTCTTACAGAAAAAAGGAAAGAAGATTAGAATGAAAATTGAGTAGGTGGAAATAAGTAGCTGACAGCTACTAAGGGTCACTTTTAGTTTGATCCTAGGTATGATATGAAATACACACACACACACAGACACACACACACAGAGCTAATATTTTAAGATGGACTGGGTGAATATTCTTCCATAACCAGTTTTAATAACAAAGCATCCCAAAAATATCTGTTAGCTTACTCTTCCTGATATCAAAATCATCAAATTCACCTTCAAATCCAACAGTTCTCAACAGCTGACCTTAAGAGTGCTGTTTTTCTACCCCTTACTATTTCCCTAGCAGTATCTAAATTAATCTAACATAATGACAATGCCTTGTATTTATGCAATAACTTTCTCCTTCAATCATTTAACCTCTCTGAGCCTCAGTTTCCTTAAATATAAATGGGGACACATAGGTACGTGCATACAATATATGTGTAGATACATGTGTGTAATACACATGCATAATACATGTGGACATATAGGCAGCAATCTAAAATTATATGTACATATAAATATGACAATAACTTAATATGAGTGTTGTACAAATGAAATATGTGAATGGTATTTTGCTAACCTTAAACTGCTCTGTGAGTATAGAATAGTATTATTATTGTGGTTGTTAAACTATAAGAGCTTTAATCCTCCAATACTCCTATAACAAAGTCACAAAGTTAGACAGAAATAAAAATAATAATGAGCTAATGTTTTTTATAGTTAGCTTCACACTTTCCATCATCCCACATATCTAATCAGTTGCCACATCTTGGTTTTTCTACCTTTATAATGGCTCTTTCATCTGACCCCTTCTCTCTACTTAGACAACTACCATCTTAGTTCAGGCCTTCATTATCTTCTTAACTGGATCACTGCGGTAGCCTCTTAATGAATCTCCTTGCTTCAGGAGATCTTACCTCCCTACTTCAGGAGATCTTATATACTGCTACTGAAATAATTTTCCTTAAATACGAATCTGACCATAGGTCTCTCCTATTCAAGCAACTCCAGTGGTTCCTATTGGCTCTAGGAGAAACCTAGACCCAACATATCTTTCCAGCTTCACTGGACATTACTCTCCCTCCTACACTCTGAGATCCAGCTAAACTGGTCTTCTTTCTCTTCTTTACTCACAATACTCCATCTCCCATTTCAGTGAATTCCCATCAGCTGGTCCTCCAAGCAAAGAATGCATTGCTTCCTTACCACTGAATCACAGAGTCCCTCTTTTTCTTTAAGAATGACTTAGTAAAGGCCTGTATGGAAAGGAATGGAAATTCTATCAATAGCTTCTTCTATGAGGTCTTACTTTTAATTTTTATCCATCTATAAAAATTAGGTATGTTACTTACAAACCATTACCAATGAAATTAAAATGATAGATTTTTGGGATATCATCAATCCTTTAAAAAAGTAAAAATACCATAAACTACAATTAGTGAAATTCCAGCACAATTTTTGAAGTCTAAAATTGCCTGTTCATTTATTGCCTTTCCTTACTGATCGTATCACTGCTATATCAGATGGCAGAATCAATAAAAGGAGCTGCTACTTGATTTTGATCAACAAAGAGGACTTAGTTGGTAGGGTAAAAGAATGGGAACTTTGGGCCGAAATAACCATTAAATGTTGGAAATCGTGATGGAAAAAAAGGCAGTCACATCCTGATGTGAGATTTTTAGAAAACTGACTTTCAAAAGGATCAGAAAAATAAGTAGGATTCTATGGCCAGAAATTCGGCAGATGTCACCAGACATGAAGGGATTGGTTAAGTCTCAAGCATGAAATTTGAAAGAAACACAAAGAAACGAGTTCAATGAGGAGGAAAAGTATTATTGTCTAAAAAGAATGGCCCGGATATATAGAAGATGGAAAAAAGGACAAGCAAGAGAATGAATACAAAAGTAGGCCTCGTCCTAAGAGAACACTGTTAAAAGTACTAAATCAAAGAACAAGATAATCCTGTGAAAAAAAGGGAGGGGAGAGGAAAGGGGGAAGAAGGAAAGAGAGATTTAAGAAAGAAAAGAACTACTGCTAAGCATAGAAGAAATAATGAAAACAGATAATAGAAAGTGTAACCTTTGGACTGCAGAAGATGTATAAAAATGGTTAATATGAGTAAATACCAAAGATAATTAAAGTAATAGTAAGAGAGAACCTCACCTGCCCTTATGAATTCAAGTAATCAAGCCCAGATATCTAGAAAGAACTGGTGGGTATAATTACTGAAATACTATAAGTGAGCTTCAAAAGACTAGAATGAAGAGTTGTCAGAGGAGTAGAGAAAGACAAATATCCTGACTTTCAAAAAAGGGAAGACTGTGGGATGTGTAAAATCCAGCCCTAGGCGCCCAGAAATAATGACAAATTCTAGAACATTCCCATAAATTTAAGCCAACATTAGATCATGGAAATGCTATTGATATAGGAACAAAGATTTAGAATTGGAAGGAACCTTGAAAAGAATCTAGAGTCCAGTACCTTCATCTAATAGATGAAGACCAAAGAGGTTAAGAGACTTGCCCAAGGTCACCTAAGTTGTAAGGGACGGATCTGGAATCTGACTTGAAATCTCTGACATGAAAGCGAATGTTCTTTCCACTATAAACAAATAAACATGTGCTGACCCTAATATAAGGTTTTACACTTTGACAAAGTCCTCCAAGCTATTAATGTGAACAAGGTGGCTAGACATGAATCTATGACATAGGCAGGTGGATGCAGAACTAGAAAATGGCTAGACCCAAGGGTGGTCATTAATAACCATATCAACTTTGAAGGAATTTTTAATAGTGTGTCTGACTTTGTTTTAATTTTTGTTTTTTTGGAGAGGGGAAGGCTGGGCAATTGGGGTTTAGTGACTTGCCCAAGGTCACACAGCCAGTGTTAAGTGTCTGAGGCTGGATTTGAACTCAGGTCCTCCTGAATCCAGGGCCGGTGCTCTATCCACTGCACCACCTGGCCAGGACCTGATTTTGTTTTAATCAATGCTTTGGAAAAATTCACCAATAACATATTTAATGAACTTGCAGATGACATAAAGATAGGAGGAATGATTAGCCATACTGGATATAGAAATCAGCATATACAAAATTCTGACAAGTTAGAATGTTGGGCAAAATCTAGAAGGATTAAACTTAGCAGCAATAAATGTAGAGTTTTATACTTGGGTTCAAAATGTCAGCTTCATAAGGAGAGGGAGTCAAGCCTATACAGCAGCTCATTTGAAAAATACCTAGGGATCTTAGTGGGCTGTGACATAAAATAGTAATATGACTACTGAAAAAGTTGATGTCATTTCAGGCTACTTTAAGAGAAGCACTGAGTCACGAAATAAGGATATGACAGTCCTGTCATGTATTAACCTGGTGGTAATAATAATCATTTACATAGCATTTGCTATGTGCCAAGCACCGTGCTAAATACTTTATAATTATTATCTCATTTGATCCTTGAAATCACCCTGAGAAGTACTATTATTATCCTTATTTTAAAGATGAGAAAATTGAAGTGAACAGATCCTGTGCCAAGGATCACACATCTAGTAAATGTCTCAATATAGATCTGAACTCAGGTCTTCCTGACTGCAGGCCTGGCATTCTATCCACTGGGCCCCACCTAACTGCCCCTAACATAGCATATTCAGATGATTGGGCTAACTTATGGGCGAAACAATTTTGTAAGGGTATTGATAAACTGTCAAGCATCTACAGGAGGTCAATCCAGAACACTAAAGGGCCTTAGGTATTAGAGTTATTTTGTATGGCCCTAAAGGGCAGGAGTAGAAGTAATGAAGACTAGAAGATGCAAAGAGGAAGGAATAATATTTAATTAGAGCTATCAAAAAGTACATTGAGTAGCTTCAGAACATAGTACCCTTGTCCTCTCTTTGGGTCTTTAAGAAAAAGACATGTTTCTACTTGTCATCCAGTCTCTTTGCTTTTGGTGTGACCACAAAGTAAATTCTATTAATTCTTTTCCAATATGGTTTAGACTAGGCAGCTTCTAAAGAATCTTTCCATCACCACAATGAAGAGTACTGGATTTATAAAAAGTACCTTGTTCCTAGCTCTGCTATAATCTGTGTGAGTTTGGGCACATAATTCTCAAAACTTCAGTTTCCTCATTTCTAAAATGAAGGATTTTGGACTAGATAATCTTTGAATACCCTTGTCCAGCTTTAAACATATGATGCAATAATTCTGTGAAAAGTTAAATATCTTGCTGACCTAAGTAAAAAAGCAAAAATACTGTGATCGTAAAAGACTGTTTACCACTCAGGCTGATTGGGAATGAATGGTTAAAATGAAAAAATCTGGCATACATTAGAGATTATTGTAAAACAAAAACAAAAAAACTAATCAAATAACACCCCCACCCCAACCTTTAAGGTCAGACTCACACAAATGTCTGTAGGAAGTGATCTAATGTGCCTTTCATGGTTCACAGAAGAGGATGTTGCAATGCCGTCTAGAGACTGTTCTTCAGGCGAGAAGGAAGATGACTGGATCATGGGAATAATTCCTGCCAGAATCTTAGTGCTCATTGTTTAGACAAATTTAAAATGATTTCATCTTTGAAGAGGACCTCTGTATAAGTAGCTGGTGATTTGTATACTAGTGTAGTGCCTTTACAAATCATTGAGGTTAAAACAAGAGTTATGAAGACTGAAGACAAACCAAATGACAGAAGCACAGAACGCTTCCATTACTACATAAACTTTTAAAATCTGAATTCTAGATAAAAGACCTATCATAAAAATGCTTCCTTTATGACTCTCGTCCTATCCAATTTTGGGGTTATCTGTAAAAAAAAAAAAGGGATAGCTCATTTTGTACCTCTTCATATCATTTGGAATATAATGCCTCAAAGGGGGAGAAGTTCCACAAAGTTTTAAATTTTTCCTGTCAGTTGATTCAGCCTTTGTAGAAAGTTCACATATTTTCACATTTTAAAAATCACATCAGTTAATTTATCCCAATAAGCTTGCCAATACCGGCAAACGCCATATAACTTTGGCAGTTGTCATAAAGGTTAATGAAAATCACATATGTTTCTTCACCCAGGCCAAATGAACAGCTCCACAACCAGACTTCACTGTCAATTTGCAGAGATTTGGGACTATGCAAAAACCAAAAGGCAATTTTAAAGAGAAGAATGCTGTAGTGGAAGAAGTCAGAGGACAAGAGGACGAGTCTCAACTACATCACTTGTTCAGTATATGACTATAAGTAAGTCATTTGACATTACTCTTTGAGTTTTAGTTTCTGACTATAAAGTAACACTTGTGTTACCTATTTCACTAGGCTGCTATAAAGAAAGTATTATTAAATGAGGTATGATATTTTGGTGCCATGAATTGGAAACAGGAAGAGGGTAGTTTAAAATTCATTAAAAAACAATAAAGATCAGTCAAAATCAATATCATTTCAGTGATATATATATCACTCAGAAAGGCATTCCTTTTAGGAATGAGAGTTCTTTTGGGAATTTTAAGAGACCTTTCAAAGTATCAGTATTTAGGAACTCAAAGTCATACTAGCAAAACACCAAGCCTTTTGGATTTTGTTATTTTCCTCTCCTCAAAAATCAAGAAAGGAAAAAATTTCTGACATAAAGATTTTTGTTTCATAAGAGGAAAATCAATCCTTAGGACAAGTCATTCCAGAAAATATTAATAGTAATCCTGAAGTTTCCACTTCAAATCTTCTCCAGAACTCTTTGGAAATACTGGGATGAATCAAAGGAACAAAGTGGGGAGCAGGGTATAGGAAAACAGGCTGTAAATGTGGGAGTTGAACAAAACCAGGAGTAGAATAGATTGATGGGGAAAGTAAGTTTCCCAAAGGTCCAAATAAATTCTATAACAGAACCTATGGAACTTGTTAAAGCCTTCCTTACTCCATAGTCGACACACTGCCCAGAATAAAGATTAATTTAATAGCCCTTATCAAGCAGTTATATTAGGCATCATAAAAGAGGGAGGCACCATTTCATATATATATTATACACAGAGGAGCCAATTTTTTCCCTTCTTTTACACACACACACACACTCACTATCTTGGCACAAAACCAAAAACTACTGCCTTTTTCCTCCCATGGCTAGGGTTGCTATGCTCAGTGTGGGAAAGCCTTTGCTTAAGGTTCTCTCCTAATGAAACAAAATAGAACTCTTTTCAGCTAGATTCAGGCAAACCCAAGCAAACCTCCCCTTTCATTAGATGAAGCCTCAAATTACATGTAAACACTGGTTTCACGATTCCTGTTAATACTGCACATGGCCTTTGCAGGGATAGCACTATCTTCTGCCTCGGCAATGGCAGACAGGCAAAGTTCCCCAGTGGTGATTCTGAAGATTCCCACTAAGCAAGCTGGGTGAGGAGGGATGATATCACTAATGCCAGGAGGGAGCTCTGGGTCCAACCACATTCATCAGAAATGACACTACGACCAATTTATAGTACATGACATCATTTAGTCTAGGCTGTGGTCTCTTCTTACCCACTGGAAAGAGTTCATTGTCATCTGCGTGATTTAAGCAAAAGGAACTTCCATCTGCTTAAGGTTCAATGTATGTTTCAAAACCTGAAAGTGAGTAGCCATGATTTCATGCACAACAGAAGGGAGCAATGCCATTTGGTAAGCCTTAGTTTTTTTTTTCCTTTTAAGGGGAATTCTTACATTCAGGTTTGGAGAAAGGTGCAAAAGAGGCCTAATTACAGCTGGTAGGACTGAGCCACCGTTACCAAAACGTGAGCAATCTTCACAAAGGGGGGAACCCAAATATACCTTTGTAAAGATAATGCTGTCATCCATTTCATCACTGGGCGAAGGGAAGAGGTCAGAATCACTGCCAGATTGTCTTTTAAGTACACCCTCGGATGAGGCACATTCTCCACCCAGTCCAACTTCCAGGAAGTTCTCGCATTCTGCAAAATAAATATTATGTATAATTTATTCAACACATCTTTTTTTTTTTTTAGTGGCAAAAATCAGGCTTTTCTTTGCATTCCAGCAGTTTGCCTGCACATGTTAAACATTCAAAAAAGCTATGAAGGAAATATAGGCAGAGTTGAAGCTTTCTGCTTTATAATCTCAATTCTAGGCATCTGGACAGGAACTACAGCTGTTTCTGTTAATTCTCCCTGTTTACACCACTAGAGTCACTCTAGGACATTTAAGAGGCTACTGAAAACTTTTTCTCTATATTGCAAGAGACAAATGTGACTTAGAAGACCTGTTCAACTTTTGAAAAACTGCCTACACATCAGTGCCTTCCTCCTCTGGAACAGTGTAATCTCGCAACCAAAGATAAAAATGGAATTATTACCAGGGTTTAGCAATGAGTCATGAACTAATTCATATTAGTAATTCACACTTATATAGTACTTTAAGATTTACAAAGACAATTATAAACTGGTCCCTTGTTAGGCTTTTCTGGATAAATGAAATATTAAAATGGAAGAATAAAGGAAAACCTTAAAAGTACATTTTAATTGTAAAATGTGATTACTAGTCTTTGTTCGCTAACAAAAACAGTGAATATTTCATTTTTTCCTATGGTCCACAGAAGTAATACGGTATTGATACCAAAGGAATGATAAGCAAATATGGAAAAATCTACTTGCCCCTTGAAAATGGCTGTCAAGCATTACAACTGTCAGGATTTTGATAAATGGTCTACTGGTTTTTGATAATGGGTAATTATTTGACCGAGAGAAAAAGAAATGTCATGGACATGTAACTGGATTTTAGGAACCAGTCTCTCTTTGGACAAGATAGAAAAATGTGGGTTGAATGATAGTAAGGTTGGATGTTTTCAGAGATGGCTGCATAATTATACAAAAAGAGAGTTAATAGGTTGTTGTCATCTTGGAGAATGGAGCTTGTCACAGACTCCTGCTCTAGTCTCTGCATTATTAAACATATGCTATTGCTTGTTTCTTTGTTTTTAAATCAGTAGTCTAGGAGAAAATAGATAAAATATTTCTGTCCAATTTGGGTGACAAAATAGAGAAGTAAGTTAATATGATGGCTAGTTAAAAAATATTTAGAATGATACTGATAGGTTTGAATATTGGTGTTATAGCAACAAAGCTAAATTAATAGGCATATGGTGTCTGAATAAAGAAAGAAAATATATCCATGGTGTTTTATCATTAGTCAGAACACATTTGGAATACTATAGTGAAAATCTAGGGGTCAATTTTTAAAACAGAGATTAATGGCAAACTATACACCATGTAGAAGTGAATGATCAGGTGGTCCGGGAACATGTCATTTACTGTCTTGTAGAAGAGGGAGCAATCTTCAGATGACAGAAGAGCTGTTCAACAACAGAATCAGTTGCTTCACCTAGACTATTGCATTAGTTTCCTAACTGGTCTCTCTACATCATATCTACCCTTTCCTCACTGTAATACATCACTTGCAGAGCTGACGATCCTTTGTTCAAGAAGATTCAGTGGCTCCCAGCTGCCATGGGATAACATGTTACCTGCTCTGTTTGGCATTTTAAAGCCTTCACAGCCTGGCTCTAGCCTACTTGCTCATACTCATTACATAGATTCTCCATGAAATCTATGCTCCTGACAACTGGTCCTTGCACACAACATATGTTATATAAAACATTTCATCACCTTCCTCTGTATTTTTATGTGGGCTACCCTTCATGCTTTTCCCATCTCACACTTCTTGGAAGGTCCCAGAGGGCAAGAGTTTTCTCCTTCTGCATCTGTATACCCAGCACTGGGGAATAAATGCCTGACACATATTGGTAATTTACAAATGCTTATGGATCAACAATCGTGTTCAATAGTTAACTTATCATCCCTGATATTCAAAGCAAAAACTTGGTCTGTAAAGAATGTTACTGAAGGAATGCTGACATGGTGGGGAACTTTGGACCAGACACTGAAATATGTTCCTTTTGCATTTCAATTCAGTACACTTTTATCAAGCCCCAGTGGGGGTAGTGTATTGAGCTAAATAAGGTATGGTTTCCCCATAAAGAAGACCTCACTCTTCTTACCATTTGAATTTATTTCACCTTGTGTATGTGTTGTACTCCTTCCGGCAGAATGCAAGCCCCACAAAGACAGACTTCTGTTTTTGTCTCTGCATACCAAGCACCTAGCACAGCGCTTTGCACAAAGTAGGTGCTTAGCAAATATCTCTTGAATTAAAATGCTATGGTCTCTGCTTTCATGGACCTTACAGTGTAGGAGAGGGGTGTGACACATACAAAACTACATAGCTAAAGAGGAAGGCCTTCATTTTCTATCTCCCTTCTGTGACATGTTACAGGGAAGGGACAGAAAATTAATTTAGTTAAGTGATTACATATCAACCCTGGGCTTTAGCACACAGTCTTGGGTCTAGAATCTATACACTGCCCTGCCTTTCCTTTCCCCTCCTCCCCAAACCACCTGCTTGCTATAAGCCTGTTGATGTCTGGAAAACATTGAGAGGTTGGGAACAGCTAAAGGAAGCATGAACAGAAGCAATGAAATCCAAAAGAGAGTATTTCAATTTCAAGCTAAAATTTCAATAAAAATTGAACCCCATGTTCTCATCCAACTGCAAGCTATTTCTACATGTGATACCCCAAAAGGAACAGCTTTGCCTTCTGTTGGCAGAGGGGCTGATTGGAAACATCCATATTCAACAGATCATTCATGCCTCACAGAATCCAGACTGTGTACTGGACCAAGTTGCATTAGTGGGTGTGGTCTTTCCACCCTTTTTCCCACTTGGAAAATCTGAACCTCCAGTCTGCAGCAGAGAAAAATTAGGAGTAGGGAGGGAGTAGAAAGGCCAAGAAAAAGAAAAAGCTGTAACAGCAACTATGCCTCGCTGCTCACAATCCCGCTGGCTGCCTAACAAACCACGTCCAAATTCCAGACTGAAACAGAAACCAGCTTAATGACGTTCCAATGGAAAATTCACAAGGAAGCTCCAGATTCAAGGCTGTTGGAAGTTTCTCCCCCAGAAAATAAATCCAAGTAGGCATTAAAATGGACCATGAAGCCAAGTATGGGTCAAAAGGGGCACACTGAGTGGGATAGCACAATAGTAACAAACCAAACCAAGAGGGTGGCAAAGAGGCAAAAGGAAAATCCACCCACACCCTAAATCACATGATAAAAGTTTTCCCTTCTTTTAAATGAGCACTCTTTCATGTCTGATACATAGAATCTGGAAATTTTCCAGTTATTGTGATCCAATGACATAGCTAGTGTCACTAGTGAGACATGGCAGCTGGGAAAGCTGTATTTAAAAAAGTCTGTGAGGGCAGCTAGGTAGCACAGTGAATAGAGTGCCGGCCCTAGAGTCAGGAGGACCTTAGTTCAAATCCAGCCTCAGACACTTCTCTCTCTCTCTCTCTCTCTGTCTCTCTCTCTCTCTCTCACGCACGCACACACACCCCCAAAAGTAGCTGTGTGACCTTGGGCAAGTCACTTAACCCCAACTGTCCTCCAAAAAGGAAAAAAAAAAGGTCTGTGGTCTATCCTCAGGTAGGGAGAGGGCTGTCCTGCTTTACTGTGGGCAGGTTAGGCTACTCCTGGAATACGGCATTCAGTGCTGGGTGCCTCATTTTAGGAAGGACACTGACAAAGATAGTATCCAAAGGAGGACAGCCATGATAGGAAAGGTCTTTTTTTTTAATTCCATAATGATTTACTGGAGAATGAGGAGTATTTAATCTGAAGAAAAGTTTGCTGCATCAGTCATGATAGATAGCTATCTGCAGGTAGCTAAGAGTTAGCAAGAGAAAGAGGCAGAAATAGGTTAGATTTATTCTGCATGGTCACTAAGTACAGAACTAATAACAATGGGTGGAAGTTGTCCAAAAACAAACTTGGGTTTGATATACAGAAAAATTTCCTAATAATCAGGGAGGTTCAAAAGTGGAGTGGAGATTCTTAAGCAAAGGCTGCACGACCACTTGCCAAGGAAATACAGAAATCATCCTTTCTCAGGAATGGGCTGGTTTTACAAGACTGTCACTGAGATACCTTTCAACTCTGGAATTTTGGTTGATTTTATGATCATATGGATAATGCCTTGATTGTGGCAACAGAAATGGCAATTTCCATTGCATGACCACTGTGTAACTATAACAACATCTTATATTGTGCATTTAGTTATTTGATACCAGTGATAAAGTGTGTCTTTTTCAGATTCTGCAAAGCAGATGTGTTAAGTTGCCCACAAAACTCCCAAGTGAGGCCTGAACTTGGTTAAAATTTAATTGGGAAATGTTTAGCCAAATAAATAAAAATATAGTACACATCATATATAAATGTTAATTTGTGGTTTTCTAAGTCAATATGCAGTTAGCAGGAATCATTTCTATTTGAGTTTGACAATACTTTTGGGGAGTCATCTGAACCTGAATGATGTTCACTGGAAACAAAGTATAGTTGGAGGAAGGGAAGATGTAAACAATACATTACAGATGGCTAAAAGTCACAATAACCCATTCTTTACCCTGAAGAAGTATGCAAACTTTAGGGGCGGCCAGGCAGCACAGCGAGTAAGAGCACCGGCTCCAGTGTTGAGAAGACCTGGAGATCGAATCCCAGGCTCAGACACTTAGCACCCACCCAGAAACACCTGGCCATGTAACCTTGAGCAAGTTATTTAACCCCGATTGCTTAAAAAAAAAAAGTATGCAAACTTTAACCTATAGTACGCAAGCAGAAATACCCTGAATTTATAATGGAGGGTGCCTAAGGCCAGACAATGAAATCCAAAAAAAAAAATTCATACTTAAAATTTAGCTAAGCTGGAAGACAAATCTGGGAAATAATTAAAATTTGGTCCTATGAAGGATGATCAGCTTCCTTAAATACACAAATTAAACATACGTTGAGATAATTCACAAACTTAATTCTAGTGTTATATCTTATTTATCTATGCATATTCCCTCAAGAACTAGTATTATGTCTTTTATATAGTAACTGATTAATCAGTATTTGCTGAAGCAATGAATATATGAGACGAATGTGCTTTTTATTTGCACTGGGGTGTTCTGAAACTAGAGGAGACAACTTCAGGGTTGGGGAGCCAGAAGGAAAGGGAAGGACAAAAGCATTCATATGATGCTTTTTATCTGCCAAGCAATGTGCTAAATACTTTACAATATTATGTCACTTGATCCATGCAACAACCCTGGGAGGCAGTGGTTTTTATTATATCATATTATATATAGTTTAGGAAACTGAAGCAAACAGAGATTAAGTGACTTGCCCAGGGTTGCACAGCTAGTATGTTTCAGAGGCTGGATTTGAATTCAGGTCTTCCTGACTTAAGGCCTAGAATTCTGTCCACTGCATCACCTAGCTCCCTTATGTTATTTAAAATACCTTTGGGACAGTAACATTACCAACTTGAAGACATTCACAAAGTCTCTGAGGTGGAGTATTTCAAGTAATCATTTGACTTGCTTGTCCTTAAGTACGGCCCTGCTAGCAGAGTTTCTCTGGCTAAACCACTAATAAAAAAAGAGTCCTGGAATATGGGAAGGATGCAGTCAGTCATTCTTAAAGCACATTCTTCAAAACAGGAGAAATGAATGAAGGTTATAATAATTTAAGAGTACTCAGGAAGGGCTAAGTTCAGTCCAGAATGTAATTTATCATAGTTCATGTGGCATTTATAATAAGAACACTGTTTTGTAATTATTCACTAGTTCATCCTCAAACTGCCCCTAATGAGGTAGGACAGTAATATCTCATCGATGGGGGGTACTAAGTTTGAAGGATATGACCTATGTCACAGAATGAGGCAATGAGGCATTGGCTGAGTCTAGATTAGAAGCTAGCTTTCCTAACCGTATGTCATATGCTTAGTACACTAACATCTCGTGCCTTACATTAAAATATACTGTTTTAAGTCACTGGTCAGTTGCCAGAATTTCAAATTATAAGGAAAAGGCTCAATCTTGGACAGAGTCAGCACGGTTTTTAATGATTGCATGCATTTGTCTTTCTCTATGCATACTGCCTCCCCCTGCCCTGCCCTCACTAAAACACCATGCATTTGTATTACACAGTTGGCTTCAGCAACCTCTCAATGACTCATAAAAGACATGTGTGAAATTTATTACTGTAGAAGTCAAGCTGAGTAATTACATGTACTCATCCTCAATTCCTCAAGTGGTGAAGATGGGTGCAAACAAAATCTCCCCAAATTACATAGGTCCAGTCCTTTTTGTGGTAGGGATATGTAGAAGGAGAATAAGATTCAAAATAAAATATTCTGCATTTAGAGATATTTGGTTATCAACTCATCCTATTTCTTTGACCAGTTATTCAAATAAACTTGATCAAATATAGAAGCACTGCTTACCTGGGTTCTCTTTGGAAGCCAACAGTGATGGATCTGGGCATGGCTCTATTGTACACCAGCTTTCCCGGTTTATCTAAGGGAGAGAAAGAGGGAAATTAAATCACAGGCAGTGAAGAAGATAACTAAGTTGTTGCTCAAAATTTAACTCCTGACCTGTAACATCTTTCCTTTTATTACAACCCAGAGTGAAATGATCTCATGAAAAAGAACTTCATTAAAATGATGTAACATATGACGCTGATAAGCCTGTATTCAAGGAAGGCAAATATGAATACTGAGCCTCAGTAAAAACCAAGTGTGTGTGAGCAACAGGATGATGCCGACACAGTGAGAGGATCAAAGGAGGAATGAACCAAACCACAAACCATGATAACCAAACCCCATCAATGTCCTAGCTCAAAGACCATTTCTAAAACATAAAGCAAATAAAATAAAATAGAACAAAAACTTCCCAACAACCCATTCACTCATCTGCTCCCAAACAAAAACCCCAACATTTTGTTATCATACTGCTCTAACTCTGCTTAAACCCTTGCCCCTGAAAGATAAAAAGCATGGTCACTAACTGATGGAAAGAAATCAACACTTTTAATCTACAAGCACTAAAAGTTATAAGCTCTAAATCAGATTTTCAGATGGTATAAATTCACTTATCTATTTTTTCATAATCAGAGAGCTTATGAGTTAGAAGAGAACTACAAGACTTCTGGGCTATTCCTAAGTAACTACTGTGCTAATTAAGGGAAGGGAGCATGTTGCACTACTCATATTATGCCTGTCTATGGAACTGAATTGCACATGCTAAGATAGAACAAGGCATCCAGAGGCCTTGGTATGGCACTGTTGCCAATCCAGGACTGAGTAACAA
>NW_027186296.1:61284262-61392562 GCF_028583685.1 Petaurus breviceps papuanus | reverse complement strand
CTCTCTCTCTCTCTCTCTCTCTCTCTCTCTCTCTCCCTCTCCCTCTCCCTCTCCCTCTCCCTCTCCCTCTCCCTCTATATATACATATTTTTTTTTTGGGTGGGGGAATACTATTTGTCACAGGAAAACTTCTTTCTTAACCCAAAGCAGAAATGGTCAACTTGGGAGTCACAACTTGTGCTAGCTCTTGTGGGATGAGTTTATCTACCAACAAAGATACACATGAGGACAACATGTATGTGCACCTTTATGCAGGCTGAGAGACACGCTTAGTACAGGGTCAAGCTAGGATTCTATCCAGGGATTGATGTCAAAGCTAGTACTCTTTCCATCACATCATGACTGTTTTGCCCCTAAATAGAAATTGCTGACAAAGTGCTACAAGGAATCTACAAAACGAACATTCTTCTCCATTGCCCTGCCTTTAATAAGTTTTTTAAAAAAAAAAATTTAGGACTTCACCTAGCTCGCAAAGGAGATAGAATGCTGGGCCTGGAATCAAGAAGGATTGAGTTCAAATCCAGCCTCAGACACTAGCTGTGTTACCCTGGACAAATCACTTAACCTCTGTTTGCCACAGTTTCCTCAACTGAAAAATAAAGATAATAGCATTTACCTCTTAGCATTATTGTGAGGATCAAGTGAAATATTACTGAAAAGTGTTTAACACGGTACCTGCCATATAATAGGTACTATATAAATGCCAGCTATCATTACCATTTTTATTGCAGGAATTATTAGTCTTCTTTCTATCATGGACCTTGCTGGAAATCTGGTAAGCCCTATAGTCTTTTATTAGAAAAATATTTTTAAAGGCATAAAAAGTATCTAGAACTACAAAGGAAAGCAATTATCTTGGAATATATGTAAAATATATTTATACATGTACTTATGAAATATGCCCATATTAGAGTAAACTTTTTTTCCTCAGAGAGATATTATATATAAATATGTCTATATAGCTATATATGAATATATGAAGGAGGAAGGCAAGGCAATTGGGGTTGACTTGCCCACGGTCACACAGCTAGTAAGTGTGTCAAGTGTCTGAGGCCGCATTTGAACTCAAGACCTCCTGACTCCAGGGCCGGTGCTCTATTCACTGTGCCACCTAGCTGCCCCCTAGATAAAATATTTTAAATGAAGACTTCAGATAAATATTATCTTATTTGATCTGCACAATAACCTTGAGAGGTAGGTGCTATTATTACCATATCCATTTTGCAGTTGAGGAAACTGAGGCAAACAAAGGTTAAGTGATTTGCCCAGGATCAGACAGCTAGTAGCCTGAAGCCAGATTTGAACTCATGTTTTCTTGACTTCAGGGTCAGCAACTATCTCTCTCACATACTGTAAAGTTAAATCTCAAAGTCACTTGAGTTTGGATAGTCACAATTAGTCACTCAACTTAACAAAAAAAAATCCCTTTTTTCTTGTCTCATTGTTTCCTGATTGTCTCCCAATCTCATCCTCCAATAAGAAACCAGGTGTCTTAACCCTTTCATCTTGCTTTTCATTACCTCGACACTGTGTATTAACTGGGTAAAACAAAACAAAACACAACAAAACAAAAAAACCCCAAAACAAGGCAAAGTTCCTTGGCTCCTAAAAGCCTTGGTTCCAGATTGTTATGCAACTGGTATGCCCTATTTAATAACCTGCTGTCTGGATGATACTGAATTTCTTTATTTCAATGTAATAATGTACTCCTAAAAATTTGTGAACAATAGCATAGCAGCTAATGTATGAAGTAGGGGACTCAAGACATCTGATGGATGAATTAATAGCAAACTAATTTTTAGAAAATAAGATCATATTTTAGATGCACTGAGGAACGTTTCTGTACATGCTGTAACAGACCTTTTATACTGTTTTGCAAAGCAGATAATTCCTTTAGTAGTTCTTTATAATTTAAAGTTCCTGAATATCAATTTTTCTTAAACAAGTACACTTGTATACCAATAAACTTAGCAATATTAATAGTGCAAGTGTAATAATAAGAAAATAAATAATATGCATTTCTATCAACATTAAATTAAAAAAAAAAAGACTTCACAATAACCAGGGGTGAAACCTCAACACAATTTTAGGTTTTTTTTTTCTTTGTTTAAGTCACTGAATCTGTCATCTAGGAAAGGAGACTACTTTAAAGAAAGCTAATACTTTTCCTCTCTAAATGTAGTCTAGGAATTGGAATTATGCCAGCATACAACCAATACTTAAAATTCATTCACCATCCATTTATCCATCCATCCAAACATTTATTAAATGCCTACTACTATGTTAAGTACATTTACCAAAGGAGGTAGAGGAAATATAAGGGTAAGAAACACATGACCACTGCTCTAATGAAGCATATAATTTGGTAGGAAATCACAGGAGAATATTTGGGAACATCTGCTGGCATGCAAATCACTCCACAAGATTTAAAACAATACATGATTTACAGTAGGAATTCTAAAGTAGAGTCTTCAATCTTCTATGCCACACACCATAAAAGAAGAAGACAGCCTGTTCCATTCTGAAGGAAGGAAAGCCTACAATTACTAATGGTGTCACTCCGGATCCTTGGTAGCCATACAAAGTAATCAAGTGCTCAGATTTGGAAATTTGGTCTATATCTAGACTCCAGTCACACTTTTTTTCAGAATGAATCAAATTTGAAGAAGGAAGTTTTTTTAAGACTGTGGTTCTGGGGAAACCCAGTGTTTCAAATTATTCCTAATTTATCTAGTTAGGTCAGTAGCATCATGCACATATATACTTCCTGTGAAGAAGAAAATATCTGCATATTTCTAGCATGTAATTTTCATTTGGCTCAATCACAGTAAGAGCAGACAGCTCTAAAAAGAGGAATGGGAAACACTGGTCCCAAGGGGACATCAAGGGTCCTATTTTTAAAATTACCTTTGAGTGAGAAATATACTTTAAAAAAACTAATATAAGAACAGATAAAAAGAAAGGAGTAAAAATACTGGGAATGGGTAAGAAGCACACGAATAGAGAAACATGCAAGGGGGAGGTTGGGCAGGTATAGGAAGGAAGGGAGCAAAATAGTGAAGAGGGAAGAATGAGGGTAGAGACAGAAAGGACAAGTCAGTAGATTTTTTTTTTGACATGAAGTTTTACATTTTGCTATTCAGTAGTACAAAAAGACTTCAAACTGTCATTAGTATCTAATGTCTTAGAATCAGTGACTAGTAATGGTTCTTAGATAAGATTATTCCAACTAAATTTTTTGGGGGGAAGGCAGTTGGGGTTAAATGACTTGCCCAAGGTCACACGGCTAAGGGTGTGTGTTGTGTGTGTGTCTGTGTGTGTGTGTGTGTGAAGTGTCTGAGGCCGGATTTGAACTCAGGTCCTCCTGACTCCAGGGCCAGTGCTCTATTCACTGCACCACCTAGCTGCCCCTCAACTAAATTTTTAAGCTAACATTTTCCAAACTCTTTTGATCATGGAATTTGAACAAATCTGGATTTGTTCTGTGAAGTTTGGATTCAGTCAAACGGCCCCACTTAGGGCCCTAGAGGGTCACATGTGGTCTTGAGGTCACTGGTTCCCTACTTCTGTTAGAGCATTCAGGGGTATGGAATACCTCCTGCGATAAAAAAAAAAATCATGGAAATTAAGCCTATTTACATAATAAAATATGTACCATGAAAGTATTGTTGACGTGTAATTTCATATTTACATTAAGTTGGGCCACCTCTGACATGTACTGGCTGAGTGACCCTGGGTAAAATAACAACAAAACCTGATAATTGCAGGAGAGCTGTAGATACACATTGGTAGAGTTTTTTCTCACCAGGAGTTTCCTATACCAATGAAATCACAGGACTAGACCAAAAAATTGTAATTTCACATGTAGCATTTCAGGGAGAAATAAAACAAGCACTGAAATTTCACATCTAGTTGACATCATTTTATAGAATGAACTGAGGATATGCTACCTTGAACCTTCAGAGACTGCACTTTGAATAAGATGTGAGCAGATCAAAACTGCTGATGTGAAGACCAGATGAAACCAATCTATATCTGTGGGTGGAGATGGAGGAGGACAAAGGGCTTCCCCACCCTGAACTGAAATGTCAAAAAGGCTTCCTTGCTAACCCAGCAGGCTTCAACTTAGAACAATAATTAATAATAGTTGATATTTATACAGCATTTTAAGGTTTGTAAAGCACTTTACATATGCTTTCCCATTTGAATCTCACAACAACCCTGTGGAGATAGGTAGTTGTTATAACCACCCCCATTTTACAGGTGAGGAAACTAAGACTCAGAGAGGGTAAGTGACTTTCCAGGGTCACAGAGCTAATAAGTATCTGAGGCAGAATTTGAACTCAGAGGTCTTTCTGATTCTACACTCTACCCCATGTGAGGATGTAAAATGGAGAGACCTGGGCACCAATTCTTTTTGAGGCATGATTCCAGGTTCTGAGAGTCAAGCCTGACATAGATATGAGCAGATCAATGAGAGAGAACACTGGTGAGGAAAGAACTATGTTAACTATAAAGCTCTTCATAAGCAGGTGGTAGTATTATTAGAGGAAGAATACTCAGCATTTTATTGATTTCATCTTGCTTTTCATCATAACAGTGCTATACAGTGTATACATATACATATATATATTTAAAAGATATACATAATTCATTGTGTTTTGACTTTTTTCTTCTTTTCAAAATTCTGATGAAACGTTAAGGCAACTCATCATGGAAGCATGAGCTCATGCACTAAAACATCAGGCTGGGGAGAAATCTGTATTTGAAGTGCCAGAGTCTCTGGCATGAAAATCAAAATGTACTTCTCTTGAGGCTACATCTGTAGCACCTCCATCTACGGCATGAACATGAAAAGAATGGTAACCACTCTCTCCTCCACCGATCACAGATGCTTTTCGGTTTTCCTATCAAGCCTAGCAATTTCTAGAACAGTACTGTGGGGACAGGAGGTAAACACTGAGTGATAACCTCTACAAAAAGTAGAAGCCAGTGAAGCCATGCTGTTAGGGGACACTTTCTACATCCCAGGCTAAGTAGCTCAAGGACTTTCACTATAAAATGCCAGGGTAATTTAATATGGCACAGGAAAACAGAGGAAAAAATGTGCATGGAAGTCCATGAGACAAGAGGAGGGCTGTTCAGTTGCATTCTAGGTCACTTGGGAATCATTAGTGGTGACCAGTTCCCATTTCCCTCTGTCAAATGCAAAGGACTCATATCTGATGGATCCTTCCACTCCTTCCTATGACTCAGAGGGATTTGTGAAGAGAACCAGAAGAAACTTAGGGCTCAATGACTTCCACCTTTAAAATAGTCTTCTCTTTTTCAGGAATGGCTAAGCATCACTATTTTATATCCCAGGTCTTTAATTAATCTTGCTTTCTTCCCTTCTGCCTCAGTAGTGATACTTCTAATAGTAAAATGCTCTGTACTGTTCCTCCCCCCCACCCCAGTACTCATGTATACATACCCCTGTCTGTTTATATGTGGCAGCCCCCAGGAGAATTTTATAAACTTGAGTACCCTCCCCCCTTTCATCCCTAGCTGCTAACATAGTGAGTTACATATGGTACACCTTGCTTGACTGGATTTGGTGGAGGATTACCCTAAATCCTAAGCAAGTAAATATTTGAATCTATAGATTCAGAAGGGGCTGTAGAAAATGGGAGCTTCTAAAAGAAAACTGTTCTTAAGCATCAGGAGGTTGGCTCATGACTGGGCCTATATGGCATCAGCTTCAATTATTCTAGATATTTTCCTTGGGGACTTTCCCTTGGGGTTGGGTGTCAATATATCTGAAACATAATTTATCTTCCTAATAAGTCTCATTCCCAGGTTTTCCAGTTATTATTTTTTTAATGTTAACAGAAATCCTAAATAATTTACCTAAAAGGATTTGATTTCAGCTCCTTATGAGAAAAGTGAAAAGTAAAGCATGAGGGCAGTGGACATCTGTGGATCCTGAGAAGGCACCCATTATTTAATAGGTTTGCAGTCATTTGCCTTACTTGCCTTATGAGTAAAACCAAAGTTCTGATCAATAATTGTCTTTTCTTTTTGTTTTCTAGAACTGTTTTTATATCAAAGACTTCAATAGATCTGGGACTGAATTGATTTAGGGATTCCCCTCATCAGAGCAAATCACAACCTTTTCAAGTAGCTATACTTCATAGACAACTCACAGCAATTCAACCAGAATTTATTTCCCAGTAAGGGAAAGGGTACTGTGGACACAAAGGTTAAAAAAATGGTGTAGACCCTTTCCTTCTCCCTAACCTCCCTCCCCCTGAAAATTATAATCCGAAAATGCACAAGTTAGAAAGAATCTTGCTGATCACTGGTTCTAACCCTGCCATTTTATATACAGAACCAGGAAGTTCACTAACTTGCCCAAAGTCACACAACTGGTAAGTGACAGGAGGTTAGATCATTTCATTACAGGTGCCAGGTTAAAGTTATAACTTTAAGAAATGCTACTTATATTTAGGCTCTTTTAAATCTTCCCTCAACACTTCGAGAGGCATCATTAATAATTGGGTAAGGTCCCAGGACAGGGATGGAGAACGTGTGTGACTTCAAGACCACGTGTGGCCCTGTAGGTCCTCATGTACAGCCCTTTGACTTCACCATTCGGATTTGGTCAGAGGGCCACATTTGAGGATCTAGAGGGCCACATGTGGCCTCGAGGTCACAAGTTCCCCACATCTGTCCCAGGCCCTCTGCCACAAAAACCATGGCCTGGATATTTGTTGTTAGCACTTTATTAATCATAGTACAGTTCTTAGGCAATCCAAAGTAGTGGTAGAAAAAAAACAGCAAAAAACAAACAAAAAAAAAAAACCACACGTAGCCAAGAAAAACTTAGTTCAGCAAATAATTTGTGTTCGTTTTTCTTTATATTTGTTAAAAATAAACACTTCTGTTTATTTGTTGAATGGTTCCATTGTTTATTTATCTGTTGTAAATTCTGATAGTATCCGGCACAAGAGGATACACAGCTGTGTGTCCCATGGTAGTTTCACATGAAGAAAAGCTTTATGTTTATATTTCTAAGAAACTGTGGAGGAGAGTCTCTCACTCCCACAAGTGTACCTTCCCTTAAGAGTCTTGTAAAGTCCTTTAGTTATTCACACACAAAGATGGCGCTTCATGTTACCCCTCTCCATCCTCCTCTCCCCCACCCCCCAAACAAACCTAGAAAGATTTAGGTGGGAGAGGCAGGGATACAGCAGATGCAAGATGAATCGAGTTAACTGTGATTTTAGTTTCCTGAGGAAAGTCTATTATGTGAGTAGCTTGAACTCTTATGAAAGGATATGCATGACTGGAAAAGGAGGTGTTCTAGTCATGTAGAAATAGTAATAATAGATGGATAACTGCTGTGCTGACATTGGTATCCATGAAATATATATTTTAACTTTATTTTTCTTTCTTTTTTTCTTTTTGAGGGGCAATTGAGGTTGTGACTTGCCCAAAATCACACGGCTAGTTAACTGCTAAGTGTCTGAGGCTGGATTTGAACTCAGGTCCTCCTGACTCCAGGGCCGGTACTCTATGTGCTGTGCCACCTAGCCGCCCCCTACTTTATTTTTCTTGAGGTTTCTTTTTTTGGTCTATGTTTTCTCTTTTTTTTTTTTTAACTGTTTATTTTTAGTTTTCAGCATTCACTTCCATAAGTTTTAAATTTTCTCTACCTCCTTCCCCTCTCCAAGATGGCTTGCAATCTGATATAGGTTCTACATTTACATTCTTATTAAACATATTTTCACATTAGTCATGTTGTATAGAAGAATTAGAACACAAAAGAGGAACCATGAGAAAGAAAAAACAAAACAAAAAAAAAGAGCTAATAGTATGCTTCAATCTGGATTCAGACTCTATATTTCTTTCTCTGGATGTGGATGGCATTTTCCATCATGAATCTTTTGGAATTGTTTTAGGTCCTTGCATTGCTAAGAAGTGCTAAGTCTATCATAAAGTCAGTTATCGCACACTGTGGCTGTTACTGTGTACAATGTTCTCCTGGTTCTGCTCACTTCACTCAGCATCAGAGGTCACCTGCTCCTCATTTCTTATAGCACAATAGTATTCCATTACATTCATATACTACAACTTGTTCAGCCATTCCCCACAATTTATGGACATCCCCTCAAATTCCTCTTCTTGGATACCACAAAAAGAGCTGCTATAAATATTTTTTGTACAAGTGGGTCCTTTTCCCATTTTTATGATCTCTTTGGGATACAGTCCTAAAAGTGGTATTGTTGGATCAAAGGGTATGCACATTTTTATGAATGGTTCCAAATTGCTTTGGGAATAGTTCTAAATTGCTCTCCATAATGGTTAGATAAGCTCATAGCTGGTATCCATGAAATATTAAAGGAATCCAAGGAAAGCTTCCAGTATCATAAACAGATCTTCTATGCATGGACACGAATGGCTTGAGGTAAATAGGTAAGGAAGAAAGTAATCTGTACCAGTACCAGATAATATCCCTAGAAACAACAAATTAGAACTAAACAAAACTTAGGGCTAATCTACTCTGACTCTCATTTTATAAATTATTGGTAAAAGGCCAAAGATCACATAAGTAATAAAGGGGAGAACCAGGATTCAAGACCACATCCTCTGACTCCGAATCTAGAATTCGTCTTCACTACCCCATGCTGCCCTCTCCACTCACCAAGCTGATGGCTCCTCAGCTTCTCCTAACTTCCACCACAAGCATGAACACCATTGCTTTGTTTTTATTCCAATTTCTCCTTTAGGCCTCCTGGAAACACGGAACTTGTGGAAACAAGATGCTTTAGGTAGATAAGTAGTGTTATTCCAGCCTTCCTGCATGCCTAAGAAAAGGTTACTTCTCTTTGCTGCTGCTCCTCCTTTACGTCTGAACCATTCCTCAGGACCTGTCTCAATAACCATCATCCATGCCCAGAACCCCTAAACATGAGTGTCCCCTAAGGCTCCATCCTCACCTACTTTTCTCTCTTCATACTGGTGATCTCACCAGCCCCTAAGGGTCAAGATTATTATCTTTATAAAGATGACTTTCAAATCTGTCTATTTAGGCCGAATCTCTCTCCTGAGTTTCAGTACTACATCACAAGCTGCCTATTTGGACATCTTCGGTTACCATTGCATAGGCATCTCAAACTTAGTATCTCTTAAAAAGATCTCACTGTCCCTTCTACGTATTTCTGCTTCTGTTGAAATTTAGCATTATCACTTAGGTTCATAACCTCAAAGTAATTCTTGACTTTTCCTCTCCCCCCTCCATTTCCTGTTTCTAATCAATTACCAAGTCTGGTTGATTCTGCTTGCACAATATACATCCCCATCTATCCCCTTCTCTATACTCATGACCACCATTTTGGTTCAGGCCTTCAATATCTCCTGCCTAGAATACTGCAATAACCTTCCAATTGGACTCCTGGTTTCCACTCTTTCCTCTCTCTAGTCCATTCTCCTCTCAATTGCCAAAGTCATCCTTCTGAAGCATTACTGTAACCATATCACAATCCTGCTCAAAAACCTTCAATTGCTACTTATTAGGTTCAGGATAAAATAAAAAGCTTCTGAACTTGGCATAAAATCCCTTGTACAATCTGGTTAAGGCCTAACTTTCCTGGTTTATTTTGCTTACTTCAAGGCACTCTACATTCCACTACCAGTATTTCTTGAACCAAGCATTCAATCTGCTTCTTCCAGACCTTTGTATAGTCTGGAGAAGGCATTATCTCCTAACCTCTGCTGGTAAGGATGCTTCGCTTCAATAAAGGCTTCATTAGCAAGCCACTGACTATGGGAAGAATTTCTTCTTCTTCTTCTTTTTTGCTTTTTTGGAGGTGGAAAGGCAGGGCAATTGGGGTTAGGTGACTTGCCCAAGGTAAGTGTGTCAAGTGTCTGAGGCCGGATTTGAACTCAGGTCCTTCTGACTCCAGGGCCGGTACTCTATTCACTGTGCCACCTAGCTGCCCCGAAGCATTTCTTTACATACCTAGTCATTCATGATCTCTCCCTCATCACATTATTGTGTATAAATGCTACATACTCTCAGAAGAATGTGAGATTTTTAAGGCTGGAGACTGGTTTTCATTTTAACTTTGTATTCTTGGTACCTGGAACATAGTGGCAGTGATGGGGCCTGATCTGTGATTTCACTGGTATGAGGAACTCTGAGACAGGGAAATTTCCTTCACCAGTGAAGATAAGCATTTTATCTGAGACTTACAGTCTTTAAGATCTGCATAGAGACCTGAAAAGTGAAGTGCCTGGTCTAGGGACAGAGAGACAGCATGTGTCACAGGAAAAAGGCTGTATCTCTATTCTCTATGCAACACCACTTCTGACACACAGTAGATGCTTCAGAGATGCCTGTGAGATTGAGCTGGACCTGTGTCCCTGATGGGCCAAGTTTTAACACTGCCTTAGCAGAATAGAAACTGAGGCTACTTCACTGCAACATTATTGATTAATAAACCAACCACACTTCCCACTCTATTTTCCCCCCTCTAGAATGGGTTCTCAATCTTGAGTCCCTGAACTTGTTTTTTTTTTAATATTATGATAACTGAATTTCAGTCAAATTGGTCTCTTTTCCAATCATACATATTTATTCTAGGCATTTAAAACATTCTGAGAGGGACTCCACAGGCTTCACAAGACTGTCAAAGGGGTCTAGGACACAAAAATGGTTAGGAATTACTGTTCCTGGGCAACAACGAAAATCCATGGCTTCTTAGTTGAAATCTAAACCACAAAAATAATGATAGTAATAACTGATATATACACATCAGGTTTGTAAATTATCTTAAATACCTTATTTTACTGATCCTCACAATAATCCTCTGAAATAAATACTACAAGTAATAGTTTTCTTATTTTACAGATGAAGAAAGAGATTCTGAGAGAAATCAAGGGACTCATCCAAGCACACTCCGCTAATAAGCATCTGGGCAAGGTCTGGACCCAAGCCTTACTGACACCAACTTTAGTACCCTATGTACTCCACCGTAATACTACCTCTAAAGAAGCAGTTACTCATCTTCATTTTGAATGTCTCCAGTACCCTAGGAATTCACCAAAATAACTCACAATTTCTGTCTTAATTTGAAATTTCTGGCATTTCCTTAAGAACTAAAATTTGAGACAGAAATGATGTAGAAAAAATAGGAAATGAGTTCTAATATTAAATCAAAGTCTCCCTGGTTTGTTCCAATATAATACACTGAATAATTCTAAACATATTTTTGGTGCATGAAACAATACTGGATGCTTAATCTTTATTAGACTTGATCTTGTTCTTTCTCCTTCACATTCCCTGTTGCAAAAAAGACATTTGTAATTATAAATTTAGACAAGGTCTGAAAAAAATGCTTTCGGAGGGATGGAGAAAGGTCCAATACAATATGGGGTCAAGGTAGACTCTTGAAAAATTTTATCTTGCCATTCAAAAGGCATCTACCTGAAATTCAGAGCTGTTAGGGAAAAAACAAATTGGAGTATTAATCAGTACAAGAAGTTACTCTTAAATTTAAAAAGTTTCACTGTGCATGAAAGCAAGTTTTATTCCCATTTACTTTTTGCAGGCCTAAATTTTTACATGTGGAAATATTTTAAATTAGAATACAGATCCCAAAATGACTGATATTCCCTGGATGATGGCCACAGATTCTGCACTCATCCCTATCTACTCAAACTATCACCACCCTCCTTCAGGCCCTTATCACCTCTTACCAATTCTATTCCAGCGACTTTCTAATTTGCCATCCGGCATTCAGTCTCTTCCATATTCAATCCCTTCTCCATGCCAAATGACAAACTGATATTCATAAATCACAAGTCTGACCATATCACTCTCCTTACTGAAGAAACTTCAGCAGCTCCTTATTGCCTCTAGGCTAAAATACAAAATACTCTGGTATTAAACCCCTTCACAATTTTGCTGTAGGAGCCTATCCCTTCTAGACTAGGCTTGCACGACAAATGGCCTGCCAAAGGATTTCAGATGGCCTTTAAAAAATATAGGGTTGCCCCTGTGCACCCTCCCGTTTGTCACGTGACCCATGGCTACCAACCCCTGGCAGTCTGTCTCTAGGCTAACCTCTCTGGGGCCTGAAGAAGTTTGGTCTATTTTAATTTTGGCCCCTACCTATCTCCAAGTTGTGCAGGTCTTGTCTAGACTGATTACACACTACTCCCCTCCCTATACACTAAATGATCCAGTCAAAGTGGTGTATTTGCAGTTTCTTGTAGACAACATTCCGTTTCCTGCTGCCATGATGTTGAATAGAGGGTCCCCCAAGTCTCAAACGCTTTCCCTTTCCCTCCTTATTATCTTGCAACCCCTATCTTCCTCCATTCAAGTACCAGATCTCATGAAAGGCTTTTTTTTTCTGATTCCCCCAGTAATTAGGGGCAACGAGGTGGGGCTCAATAGATAAAGTACTGAACCTGTAATCAGGAAGATATGCTCAAATCCTCTCTCAGATACTCATTAGCTGTATGGCTGTGGGAAAGTCACTTAAACCGCTGTTTGCCTCAGTTTCCTCATCTGTAAAATGGGGATAATAAAAGCATCCTATGTCCCAGGGTGGTGGTGAGGATCCAATAACATAATAATTGTAAAGTGCCTGGCACATACAGAAATGTTAGCTATTAGAGACCCACCTCACAAAATCATGGTGGGCACATTTACTTCCTTACTCAGAGGGAGAGCTCCCTGAGGACAAGAACTGTCTCCTTTTTCTCTTTGTATGCCTGTATTTGATACAGTGGCTGGTCCACAGGACTGGTTTAATGAATGCTCACTTGCTTGATTTCACCAAGTACATGGCAAGGTGTAAAAAGAACAGATGATGACACATGGGGCCAGTACCCTTACCAATTGTTTCTCTTATATTAAGCATGAATTTTCTTTAAAGAACATAAGTAGGGGGGCAACTAGGTGGCGCAGGGAATAGAGTACAGGCCCTGGAGTCAGGAGGACCTGACGTCAAATCCGGCCTCAGACACTTAACACTTACTGGCTGTGTGACCCTGGGCAAGTCACTGCGCTGCCCTACCCCCTCCAAAAAAAAAAAGAAAAGAACCTAAGTAGATCATAAAACTTCAGTTAAATAAAATGTAATTTTTCATTATAGTTAGTAACTCTCAGGTGACAAGAAAAGCAGCAGATTCTTTGGTATACGACTACTGACTGCCAAGAAACAACATCATCAGAGTGCAAATGGTGGCCAAGCCTCCAACCAGAGGACAGACTTTGCGTGTATTCTGGATGGAAAGAATGTCAAGGCATGCATCAGCATTTTCAGCCACATCCTGCATGTATGGATGGCAAAATCAAGGGCATCATATTTAAATATGAAGAATAACCAGACACTGCTCATGCTAAGTAAACTAAGCTGTTTAAGAGATGCAACTTGCGCACACCAAACACACCAATCCTCCTCTGCTCTATTTCAGAATTGCTGATGTGGTAGATAAATTTGCCCCAACCTCCGGTTTTCTCAACAACATCCTATCTCTGGCGTTTACTTTAGATATCTCAGATTCTCCTCACTCACTCAGTTCTGTCTTTGCATTTAAGCTGTACATTTAACTTTTACCAAAGCTACTGCCCACATACTATGTTATTTTATTTCAACTGTCAAAACAGTTTAAAATCCAGGAAGCACACTAACAAGCTCCAACTATGGCTTGTCCCAGTTTTAATTTGTCCCCTTTCATCTAGAGAAGCAACATAGCATAGTAAATACACCTGACACCTGGATTCAGGAAAGTCTAAGTTCAAATCCCGACTTTCACAATTAGTAGCTGCATGTTGTTGGGTAAGTCACTTCTCTCTCTCTTTTTTTTTTTTTCTTAACTGTCAAATGAGGGTGTTGGATTAGCTGCCCTAGAAGGTCTCTTCTAGCTCTAAATATGATCCTAGGATCCAAATGGTGATCTACTCCTATCACGTATCAACACAGGTTGCAAAATGACACTTTTATGCTTCTCCTTTCCCCTAACTTTTCCTACTAGGAGATTGTTGGTAGTTTTAAGGAAGGATTCTACAGATCTGTGAATGGATTAAAAAACTCTCCTGGCTCTATCATTGTTAACAACTAAAACTTTAAGAATAAAGATTCTGATCACAACTATTAGTTTGTTTGATAGTATAGTGAAAGCACAAATCTGACTATATTACTACCTAAGTTTTCCCTTGTCTCTAATTGTGAGTTACCTCATCTCTGTCTTTAAGATTTTTTAAATGACCTTTTATATATTTAGGTCAATTATCCATTTGGAGTTTACTACAGAACATGAAAAGATTTCTACCTGATTGCTTTTTCAGTTTTCCCATAAGTTTTTTGTCATATGGGGAGTCCTTATCCCAATACATATCCTTAGGTTTATAAAACACTATTCTACTATGTCCCATAGGTTCTGAATCTAGTTCACCTAATGGGTTCAACTGATTAACTTTTCTATTTTTTAACCAGTACTATATCGTTTATTAGTATTGCTTTACATTATAGTTTGAGGTCTGGTACTACTAGACACTCTTCATTCCTTTTTATTTTCATTATTCCCCTTGAGATGTTTGACATTGTCCTTATAAGTGAATTTTATTATTTTGTCTAGATCTAAAACAAAGTCCCTTGGTAGTTGGACTGACATGATACTCTATCTGAAAATTAATTCAGGTAAGATTTCCAGTTTCACTACATTGGCATGGCATGTGCAATTGGTATTTGTCTAAAACCTTTAGTGGTTCCCTAATACATTCTAAACAGCAAGTATTCTTAAACTTTTTTTGTTTCATGGACTCCTTTAGTAGTCTGATGACTACTAAATGTTTTTAAATGCATAATAAAATACATAGAATTATAAAGAAAAATAATTATACTGGAATTCAGTTACCAAAATAGTGTAAAAACAGATTCATTACTTCTTGCTTAACAATTCCTGCTACAGAAATAAGATACAAACATCTCAATCTGGCATTTGACTTTCTACTTTGTAGCTGTCATATCCCTTTCCAGATTTATTTCATCCTATTACCCTACCTCCACACAAATATTGTAGATTCTGACCACACTGAATTAGCTGAAGACAAAGTCAGTATCCAACACTGGGACAAACTGAACATAGTCAAATAAAGGTAAATTACACTGGGTTCAAAAAAATCAATTTCACAAATACAACATAGAATAAGTTTGACTAGATGATAGTTCATCTTTTTATATAAGCATTTGATAGATACCTAATAAGAGTTGATTATGTAATTAATTAATACAGAAGCTAAAAAATGTTAATTTGGACTCAGGATTCATTACAAGAAGAAGAATATGTAAACTAAAGAACTCAGAGTCCTACTATACTCTGCTTGGGTCAGATCCTATTGGGAGCACTGTACCCTAGTTAGTCACCACATAATACGCAATACGTTGATAAACTAGATAATGTCCAGAGGACGGCAACAAAAAGGTGAAGAAAAAGGAATAGGCATGTTTATGGTTCCTACTATGTACCAGGCACTGTGCCTTAGCACTTAAGGTAGGTGCTATTATAACACCCATTTTACAACTGAGGAAACTGAGGCAGACTGGGTTAAGTGACTTGCCCATGGTCACACAGCTAATAAGTGTCTGAGGCCAAATCTGAACTCAGGAAGATAAATTTTCCTGTCTCCAGGCCTGGCACTCTGTCTACTGTCTTATGGTGAGGTGTCTTGGGAACATGTCAGGTATGTATCAACTGAAGGAACTGAGGATGTTTCTGCAGAAATGAGACAAAGTGAAGAGACAAGTCTTCAACTATGTGAAGGGTTACCAAGTAGAAGTAGGATTATCCACAGACTTGGCTCCTGGGAGGAGAAATAAGAGAAGGAATATTAAAGTACTGGGTTTCTGCTGCTTGAACGTCTTCAAGCAAAGGCTAGATGACTGCATGTCAGGTATGTTATAGAAAGGATTCTTATTCACATGTGGGTTGGACTAGATGACCTCAGAGGATCCTTCCAACTCCAGAGGATCTAATTTTATCTCTAAAATGGGAGTTATAAAACTTGTACTACCTTCTTCACAGTTCTAATGTGAAATGAATGTTTTGCAAATCTTATAGGGTCAATGTAAATGTGCACTGTTCTGGTCATTGTTATTATTATGAAAGACTAATGGAAAGTTAGTATATAAAACATGGAATTGGGGCTCTTTCAGGTTTCAAATCCCCATCATTAGGCCAGAATTATATGTACATATTTTAAGCCCAGCTATCAAACTTCAGAGACTGTAACAACTATCTCTTTCTCACCAATATCCATGTTCCTATCATTTAAAATACAGGATTGTTTGCATGTATATGGAGAGGGAATTCATTTCATTTCTGGCACTTAGACAACTTCAGCAACTGTTTATATCTGAACATCCTAATAACAATGTTCATGGTTACACCCAGTCTTTCCAACTGCAGGCCATCTTTACTTCCTCTGTGACTGCCTCGGGTGATCCAGACGAGTCACAGTGATAAATAAAAGAAGGGCAAAAGAGTTTTTCATCCAGACAGGAGTACCAATACTTGAGTCAAAGCCTTTTAAATGAATCTGATCTTAACTGAACCAATAAGTGGCAACATGCTTGGGTGCCTTACGTCCTTACCTAACAAGCTTTCAAGCAGTCATATGATCTATCTTTGAGAGAAATATGCTTTCTTTTTAAGCAGTGCATGGTAACCAGGCAGAAGAATAAACTGCTGGACATAAAAGCCAGGAAGACCTGCCTCTTAATCTTACCTCAGAAATTAGCTGTATGACCCTAATCAGTCACTTAAGCTCTATGAGCCTCAGTTTTCTCATCTTCAAAATGGGGGTAAAAAGATAATCTGCCTCACAGGGTCATTGTGTCAAATGAGATGTTACATGTAGAACATTTTGAAGACCTTAAAATAGCTATAGGCAAATGTCCTTTCTCAGGAAAACGTCATTCAAATTATCAATTAAGCATGGCCCACCCAAACTGACACAATGGATGGAGGATTCTTCTCTTTTGTAAAGTTTTCATCCAACCTAAATCAAACAGCTTCAATCCTTACAAGTAACCCAAATTACCATCTACAATATATATAACAGATAAATAGATCATCATCAGTAACAAGAAAAGGCTTGTGACCATATATAGACAATCCTTTCCTAAATATTTTGCATAATCATTCATACAGACAAGGTCCTGGAAGTAAAGATATCTACAATATTAAAATGAAGTAGATCAAGGAGCCTAGTCTTTTTCTTTTGGATTTTTTGAAAGGGAAGAATGGGGGGCAATGACTGCCTTGTGGCCACAAACTTCTAAACCAATGGCATCTCAATCAGGAGCCAACCTTTGCTTACCCAAAGACAAGTGAGAAAGGGAATAACCACTGAAAGCCAGCTTTCAAAGTTAGTTCTGCATTGGTTTGAGAGAAGGGAGGGAAAGGAGAAAGATAGCAAAACTAGCTCATCTGCCAATTAAAATCAGGTGAAAGCCTGTCCCTGGAGCATGTGCTTCGGACTGCTAATCTCTGATCTATGCCATTGACTGCAGCCAAGCCTCACCTACCCTGAACTGTTTCCACTATCCACCTTCTTTGCTCATACTATAAACTGCTAAAGCCATGCTACTATGCCAACTCAGTTCATTACAAATTCATATTAGTTAGGCTCAAATGGGCTCCTCCTACTGCACGGCAACACCGTTAGCGCTTGATCAGCTCTATTCAATTCTCTTTAGTGTCTATCAAAAACAGAGGCTATATCTACTTAGTCTTCTTTGCAAGATCATCATCTATCTCTTACCTCCTTAGAGTGGATGTTCTCAATCTCTATCCTGAGCTTTCATCTCTTTTTTCTCTACCTGTACTTCAAAAGTTCACACATTCCTATAAAGATGCTCCCAAATCTACATCTCTAACCCAATCTCTTTGCCGAACTATATCAATTGCCTGCTGTATTCCTCTTCTCGGATGTTGAGCAGGCATCTCAGGTTCAAAATGGAGTTCATTTTTGTCCCTCCAACAAACATCCTTATTTCTATTCAATCAATCGTTGACTTCTCAGTCATTTAAGCTCATAACTTTCGAGTCATCTGTGCCTTTTCCCCTTTTCCCACTTCCTGTACCTAAACAGTTGCTAAGTCTGGTTGAATCTATTTTCACAATATATCTAAGATCGTTTTTTCTCCATCCACACAAATACTATACTCATCACTTCTAGAGTTGGCTATTGTACCAGGTTCTTAATGATCTTCCTGATTTCAAGTTTTCCTCTTTCCAATCTATCCTTAAATGGCTACCAAACTGATATGTCTAAAACACAGATCTCACAAATATTTCTAGTTGTTCCCCACTGCCTACAGGAAAACACACTAACTCTTTAGTCTCATATCCAAGGTCCTCCTCAATCTGGTCTCTAGTGTTCTTACTTCATAACATTCCCCATCAACTACAAAAGGAATTGAAAAACTAGCAGCCATTCTTCTAACTCAAAATCCTATTTCCCTCACCTACATTCATTTGCACTATTCTCATCTCCACTTCTTAGAATTGTCCTTTTCCTTTAAAAGTCTCTGCTTAGGTGCCATCTCCTCCAGCAAAGCATTCAACAATCTCCTTCAGCCTCTGCCCTCCCTCCTAAATTTTGCTTTACTATACTTCTTTGTGTATGTGTTAACTGATTCCTCTTCCCAAGTAGATTTTAATCTGTTTCATGCAGGAAAAGTTTCATTTTGGGAAAAATAAGGCCAAAGAAGAGTGACATAAGTACAAATTTTAGGATCAGGGAGGAAGGTTGGATGTTCAAGTAAAATCATCAATTTTCCTCTGAACAATCTGGAAAATCTTCATAAAGGACAGAAAGGAAACAGCTTGACAAGAGAAGGAGGACTATGACTCCAGATTTTACCACTTTGGAAAAGGCCCAATTTTACCAGTGGAATCACTGGACAAAGAGAATTTGACCAAGTCAGAGTGACAAACAAGGGGTTAAACAATAATATGACAAGGAAATGGCAGAGTTTAAGGTATCCCAGTGAGGGTTTTGAAATACAGGTTTAAGAAGACTTTGATCCTGATTCCTTTATGGCATTATCAGGAAAGGACTAGAGGTATGATATGACCAAAGTGACAGTCTGAGAACAAACGAAATATTATGGCTGAATCCTCATTCAACTTCTTGCTTCTTATACATTGTTCACTAGCGTATATATCAGTCACAAGCTAGATGAAACCTTCTGTTTGTCACGTGATGCCTGTGAATCTGTATGTACTGTATTAAAAAATATTTTAGAATGAACCTGTAACACAAAACTATTATTACAGGGGTGACAACAGAATAAAGTATGAACTAGAAGTGGGAGCACAGCCCTTTCCTTAAGGATTTAGGTAGGCTGCATACATGCTTGTATAAAGTTTTGCTTTTTGTAAAAAAAATACAGGATACTGAAACCAGAGAGGATATGGAAGATAATGGAGAGGAGGGAACTGAAGCAAAGAGTAAAGGGATGAAGATCTACATTAGACTTCATTAGATTACTGCCCAAAACAAAAGAATTTCTAAGAATGCTAAAGAAATTATGCCAGAAGTTTTGCACCCAAAATTATTGCATATGGTACCCAAAGGCCAATGATAGAAGGAAAGGGACAATCAAGAGTTCTGCCTCTAAAAGGAATAGATGTGTAACCAATCCATCCCAAAGACATTTGAAAGATATGTGTGACTAGGGAAGTATACACTTCATCACACTTACAATTCGGCTCAATTACAATTAGTAACATCTCTTCCAGGGAAGGGAAGTGCCCTTTACTGAATAAATTCTTGGTTTTTATGTGACTAATTTTAAGACAGGACATAGATCATAAATTCTTCTCTTAAGACTCTTTTGTGCTTGGTCAGAATGAACTGGCACTATATTTTTTTAAACATTATTTCACATGCAGTGTTCCTTGGTGTATGTCTAGACTGAGGCACTTTGGCTTCACATCTAAAAAGAAAATAATTGAGGAAAGTAAGTAAAGTACTAAAAATGAGGTTCCCTCAAAAACATTACTCAGGCAGATGCAAAAGTATTAGCTGAGGTTTCAGAGAGGAAATCACATTTCACAGAAACTAAAGTGAATAAAGCCCTGGGAATGAGTACAATTGGCAAGACATAGGCTGATCTCAGCACAGGTCTGGTAAGTAAAAAAATAATTTGGCAAAGTTTATGGGAAAATAAATTATATTATTGTACCCTGTATCACAAGCATTCTCCTGTCCCCATATAAATCCATCCCTCCTCCCTAATGAATTGGATGTTTCACTAACTCCTGGCTCTCCATGCTTAGGCCTTCACCTCAAGTCTTCCTTCATCTCTATTTCCTTCAATAAATAAGCAAACAAAAACAAAAAATTCAAGGCAGACAATTAGGTTGAGCAACAAACTGAACGAATAGTCTTACTACCTTAGTGTCCAGACATTCAATCAACATCTTTACATTCTTTGCCCCTCAAAGAGAACACAGTTTATATATAAGTTAAAGTATCAAAGTAACTTCTGGATTTTGTGAAGCCACTTGGCTAGTTTCCAAGGTCTTTCTGCTGTTTTGTCAAGAAACTGTCTAACTTCCAGAGTTCTTTTGGTGGAGCAGCATTCCCAGGCTTCCATCTTACCGGTTGGTGGAGTCCCTACTAATTTTAGATTCATGGATGCCTCCCTGAGCAATTAGCCATCCTGAAGCTGATCCCTACCCAAACTCTGAAACACCAAGCACAACACACACAGAGCAAACAAACAAAGCTATCGATGAGTCTGAAGCTTGACCTGAAAGTCTGCCAAACCAAGCAGAAAGGTTGTTTTTACTACCACTCCTCCAAAAAAGAGCCTGAAAATAGTCTGGAAAAAGGAATATTCTTTTTTTTTTTTTTTTTTTGCTTAGCAGAGAATTGCTTTAGGAAAAAAAGAAAGTGGGGGGAAAACACTTTAAACATTGCATCATGCTGAAAATGGACATCTTCCTATGTGGATGGGAAACCTGAAGTATATAAATCATCTGTAGTCAAGAAGTAACTCTAAATCAATAAGAAAAAAAAAAACTTAAATACTTCACTGTTACTTCTCAAACTACTCTAGTTTTTGATCAGATAACCCATCCTAATCACACCCCTAAACGTGGCCTTGGAAATTCATCACCTCTACTGAGTATCTTAGGTATTTTACAGAAAGAAGGTGAAAAGAAAGGGAATTAACTTAGAGAAGGACCATTTGCTATAGAAACTCTGAGCGTGACAGATATCTTACCTTCAACAGGACCACGTCCACTGTCCTGTCCACCTTGGAGATGTCACATAAGCTGTAGCGCCTCTTATGTCGTTCATACATTTTTTCCAAATGGAGGAAAGACAACACAAAATGCAAGCAATACACTCCACCATTAATTCCAGGGGTACAGACACCACCCCTATAGGGGTAAGCTTCAGATTTCTCACAAAAATGATGGGGGGAACTTTTGCCCCAAAGTAGACTCCAGCTCAGCAGGAAAAAAAATAAAACATCAAAATACTCCAAGCCCCAAAAGAAACAAAAAAATAAAAACCTTACACAAAGAACAAAATAAATAGAGAAAAAAAACCAAACAGCATTGTCTGGCTGTTAACTTTTTACCAGTAACAAATAACAAGGTAGGGTCTGTTTTTACTTCATAGTAAACATATAAACTCCTTGTAAGGATACAAGTTGAGAAAAATATCGGGTGAGAAAAAAGTACCCACAGTTTCCATCATAAGTAATCAATCTGCTTAAAAAATAAAAGCTAAAAAAGCTACACATAATGTCCAGCACTAAGAAAGGAAGAAAGAAAAAGTCCAACACAAGTAATAAAAATGTAACACAGTTGCCAGTAAAGTTTAAAAAAAATCCTAAAATGTCCAATACAAAATAAAGAAAAAAGTTTTGAAATGATTTTCTCATTAAATCCAGTTGTGGTTTTTTAAAACGAAGATCATTCACTTTTGAACTAACATAAGACAGAAACCAGGAGACTCTTCTTCTAGGAAAGATTTCTTTTCAAGTCTGTCTCTTGCTTGCTCACCAGGCTGTAGGGATTGGTTTTGATTTAAGTTTAAAATTTCTAATGACAGCAGAGTCTAAAAGGAAAAAGGAAAAAAAAAAAAGACCACTCCTTCTTCTCCTGCTCTCCTCCCACTCCCTTCTCCAGAGGACGTCACTACTTGCCCTTTTCAGTTCAGCACTGGCAATGTCGGAGGTTTGAGAACTTAATTGCAGTTGTGGGAACATGATTCATCTTTAGACAGAAGAGAAAAACAAGGTTTCCTTCTCCAAGCGGCTTCCTCCTCCTCAGGCAATACCCTTTGCATACAGCTCTGTCTGGAATCACAAGATGGGATGAGCCCGCTTTGACTCTTTTGAAATAGGATGATGAGGGGGGATCCATTTTTCATATACTTATAAACTATCATGCAGCACTCATTCAACCCACTAAGCAAAGAAAAACATAACTACAAGTAGTGCAAGAGTCACCCACTCAAGGAATGAAAATGTATGATTTAATATGAGAAAAATGTAAGCCAAGTATTTCAGTGTGGGGGTCTACTAAATGCATAAGATGACATACAGCTACCTTATTAAATTTTCAAAGCAACACGGAGAGGTTTTGTGAGGAACAAAATGTCTTTAAAGAACAGAAACGGAGAAGCAGTGAAGTTGGGATGTATGTACTGATTGTGTATGATGAATAAGAGGGGTCTTGCAGCTGGACAAGCCTTTCACTCCAATCAATGCTTTCATTCACATGAGCTCAGCCCTGATGCTCTCTGCCACATGGTTTTCCTGTTTCCACACTGTTCCAGACTCCACTAGCCCCCACCCAACCCAACCTTCTCAGGGGATAAAATGATTCCAGAATCCCCTTCTCTCACAACTTAAAATGGATCTGGGAATGGAATCAGAGTGTGGGGGAGGATGACTGAGGAGAACAAAGCTAAGACAAAAGGGGAAAAAACTTTTTCCCCACTTTGAGCTAGAAGGGCTGCAAGTATCTTTACTCTGCGGCCAAGACAACATAAATTCAAGATTTCAGAAGGCTGATTTTAGACTTACAAAAGAAAACAGGAAACAAATTTAATGTCTCAATTTCTGACCCTGAAAATACATGACTGTCCTTATCTCTGTTCTCTACTATCAAAATAAACATAGTCAACACTCAAGGCCCAATAAAATAGATGTCAAAAGGACAGAAATATGGGAGGCAGCAGGTAGAAGCTGTGAGAAAATTAAATTCTTATTTCCAAATAATGGCAACAGAGACACTAAGTTTATGAAGAGGCCAGGCCAAAGCAATGTGGTGTGACAGACAGAGAACTGAACTTATGGTCAGATGACTTGGGTTCAAATTCTACTTCTGCCACTTACTACCTGTGTGAGCTTGGGCAAGCTACATCCCATACTGTAACCTCATTTCCTCATCTGTAAAATGAGGGGGTTGGATAAGTTGTTCTCTAAGACATCTTCCAGTCCTAAATTTAAGGTCTAATGATCATCTGGACCTCAGTACACAGGTAATGGATTTGGGGGGAGGAGTGGAGGATAGGAGGATAGGAATAAAGTTTCTCCTAAAGAGAACTGGAAGAAGTCATTTGTCATGAATAGAATCACAATTCGACTATCATTTCAAGCTCTCCCATTTCCTTGTGTACAAATCTATGCAAAACTGCCTCTACCCTCTTCTTTAATTCCCCTCCCCCTTGTCTTTAATTAGAATCAAATGTTTCCTTCTTCCTATGTTCCCAGGCGTGTGTCTTGGGATCAGGAGATGCTATAATCAACAACAATTTCTTCCCACTCCCAATTCTCTGACCACTGACTTTGCTGCCCACAATTTAACCTAAGGTGTAATTCAGTTCAACAAGTACTTATTCAACACTTTGACTAAGCAATGCATTACAGATGGGGGGGGGGGAACATATTTTTTTTTTTTAATTATGATTCCTGTCCTCAAGAAACTTACATATTAATTGGGAGTTATCAGTCTTGATTATATTTTTTTTAAATAGGTAGCTAAGTTGTTCAAAAACTCTCAGCTTTACCTATGTGATGGGCTACTGGCTGTTATAGGCTAAGAAATCTACTTTTCTATATTCTTTAAATACACATGTGTGAATGACATGGAGGACTAGGGAAGAAGTCATGCTGTATACTCTGTCCTCCTTGGTTATAATACACCAGTAGCTCACACTGATGTGTTTTATATAATATATCTTCATTTACATAAAGTACTTTGTGTATATTCTCTCATTTGAATATCACAACATCCACATAAGGTAAATAATACAAATACTATTTCTATTTTAGAGATGAAGAATCTCAGAAGTTAAGTGATTAGCTATAGTTAAGCAGCAGAGCCAAGCAGTATGCTACTAGCTAAGGAACCAGAGGTGCCAGCCATGTTTCAGACACAGGCAGGTTGTATAGGTCCAGATCTCTTTTGATTGTATCCCACTGCCAAGCTGGGAGGAAAGTCTACTTTGATGTCTTCTCTGCCTATGATCCCAGAGGATAGAATTTAATAGTTCTATCCATTTGCTGCTGATGTGACAATTCCAGTACTTTACTGAAAACATCTGGAACTGCTAAGTAGTTATTTGGTTAAGATTTTGAAACATCTTAACCAATCATTTCACATCCAAAACCAAAGTAAGAGTAAGAGATTTCAGAGGTTTTTTCCTTCTTTTTTTTTTTTTTTGGAGGATGGGGGAAGGGAGAGATTGTCCTCATTTAATCTTAATTATCCAGACTCTATGCTACATTTATTTTGCACAATCTCTCTCCCTCTGCCCCTCCTTTTTTCCTCATCTCCATTCCTGAGTATGACTACTGACTGGAAATAGTCAATCTTGTTCTCAGTTTCAAGTGGTATCACCAAATATAGTTAAAGAATGATGGAAAATTAGTTGTGAAAATGCTTAAGCACATCTGGTTTGCTACAGAGTGAGATAAAGAAAATACAGTACCAGCTTCAACTGGCTTGGGTAAAACCTTAGAAAACCAAATTTTCATCTAATTACTCATTTAAAAGATACAATACCCTTGTTTAACTTGTTTAGAAACTCATCTAGGTCACCTCTGATGGGCCTAGCCCATTTTGGGCTCATATATGAAATCTGTAGACAAGAGACCTTGGTCATAATCAAAGAAACTGAATTAGGTTGCCACCTAGTGTTTATGCCAAAGAGTGAACTAGAAACCCACAAGAAATAAGTGTTTAGAGACAATCCACTGCGGTTGCATTTTATTCCTGAGTTGCAAAAAGTAAACACAAAAGCATAGAGTATGTGATGATGGCTGGTTGGTGAGCTTACAAAAATAAAAATAATCACTTTATCCTTTAACTGCCCAAAATGTGAACTTATGGAATATGGTGTAATACAAAAGCAGTGGGTTGGGAAATGACAGCTCTATTCTACAGCTGGTCCACTGTTAGACACATGTGACCTTGGACAAGTCTGTATAACTCCTCTGGGTTTCAGGTTACTACTCTGCCAAAGGAGGGGGCTGGTCTGAATGCTTTCTAAGCCCTTTCAGTGAGAATATTCTACGACTCCATGACAATCCTATCTTAAAAAAAAAAGTTTCAAAGGGAAGGAGACCTTCAATCTTAGCACCTCCTATATACAAACAAAGGTGGGGATTAAGATATATCTGGAAAACTCTTAACTCTGAGAAGTGTGTAATATTTTCTTATGCAACTATCTCCATCTACCCAAGAACATAACCACTACCCAAGAACATAACTTTCAAAAGTTCCTTTGAAAATGGAAGGGATAGGGATTTACATAGTCTATTAACCCCCCTTCATAAACCATTATTAATAGAAAAATGGTAATTCTCAATCCTGTTAAATAAGTACCTGTAGGTATTTTTATCTTCATTTTACAGATGAAGAAATTGAGAATCCCAACAGGTAGTTACTTGCCTGTGATCACACTACTATTAAGTGGTAGAAAGAGGATTCAAACTTAGCTCTTTCTGATTTAGATTCCAGCACTGAATTTGTGATCTAATGCACCACGCCATTTTTATTTTGTTTTGGTTTTTTGGCAAGGCAATTGGGGTTAAAGGACTTGCCCAGGGTCACAAATCTAGTAAGCATCTGAGGCTGGGTTTGAACTCAGGTCATCCTGACTCCAGGGTTCACTCTACCCACTGCTCCACATAGGTGTTCCAGAATCTGATAGATTTTAATGAAAATTTATTCAGATTCACAGAACTGCAGAGACTGGTGGATGGTAAACTCTATTTGCATTGTAAATTTTTTTTTGGAGGGGGGAAGACAAGGTAATTGGGGTTAAGTGACTTGACTGAGGTCACACAGCTAGTATCAAGTATCTGAAGCCAAATTTGAACTCAGATCCTCCTGATTCCAGGGCCAGTGCTCTATTCACTGCACCACCTAGCCGCCCCCTCCATTGGAAGATCACTTCTCAGGGATGTTACTAGAGTGAATTCTTGTTTGTGTCTGGGTTGAACTCTAAGGTCTTTTCCAAATCTGAGCTTCTATGATTCTATGACACATCCATAGTTATATAACTTTTGAAAGTAAAATGAATCAAATTCTGGAGTAGTGATTCTACTAGATACAGACTAGTAGGGTCTGTAAATTTTAAAATAATAAAATTACAACCATTTCACTAAGAATAATTTCCTTATAACCCTGTATATTTTATCCATTTAAAAACATTATTCTGAGAATGGATCCATATCCAAAACAAAGCTAAGAGCAATAAATTTCAAAGGGTTTTTTTTGAGGGGGGTTATCCTCAAGGGGGGAGTATAAGTGAAATATCATGGATTTGTACCGAGCTTATGCTTTAACAACAGAAACAAACAAAAAAAGGTCAACCCCTACTAGATCGTGTCATGCCTAAAAAGTTACATTTCTCCAATTATGTCTTTATGCAGTTAAGTTTCTGAATCTAATTTTGGGATATAACATTTAGGGAATCACAGAATTTATTGTCCTTTTTTTAAGAATTAAAAGGGAGTACTCTAACCCAAACCTGTAAGGCACTCATCCAGCTTATTCTTGAGGACATCTAATAAAGGGGAAATTACAGTCCCTTAGAGTCACCCCATTATACTTTAGGGACAGATCAAATTGTTTCTAAGTTTTTCCTACTATCAAACCTAAATTTATATCTTCCCAACTTTCACTCATTACTGTTGGTTCTGTCCTCTGGAGCCAAACAAAAAAGTAAACTCTTTTCCATATAACAGGCCTTCGAGTACTTGAAAACAGCTATGATAGCTTCCTGAGGCTCCTTTTATATACATACTTGCATACACAGACATATATATTTATATATTCCCACTCTTCCTCACTCCCCCCTGCATGTCCCCTTCCCCCCCATTTATTATTTTCTATTCTCTTTTCTTTGTTTTTACACTGTACAAAAACACCAATGTCTTTAGGTAAGCATAAGATTTAGAAAATTCTCACACGGTGACTGTTAGACAGTTAGATAATTTGTATATTTGCATATATTTCATATTTGCATATGTTTCAACAACAGAAACAAAAATATCACACCCCCGTCCCTACCAACTACAGTCAGTCAACAAGCATTTATTAAGTGACCTAGTATAAGTGCCAGGCACTGTTTAAGTCCTGAAGATACCAAACAAAACAAAACAAACAAACCAATGCAAAGAGAAGTCATTGCTCTCAAAGAACTCACAAGCTAATGGCAAAAGAAATATGCAATTAATTAGGTACAAACAAGATATACCCAGAGAAAACTAGAGATAATCCACAGAGGGAAGGTACTAAGAATTTAGGAAGAGTGGGAAGAGAGACATTAGCTAGGAACTAAAGAAAGCCAGAGAAGCCAGGAGACATAAGTCTTCAGTGAGGAGACAGAGTCTCTTGTCCATGGAATAGAAAGGCGGTGAGTGTTAACTGAATCATAAAGATAGGAGGGTATGCAACAGGGTGGGGGCACTATCAAAAGAAAAGGACTGTATTCTAGATCTACTGCAAAGGTGAAAGCAACAAGCCTTGACAATATTTTGGATATGGAGAATGAGACAGTAAAGAGTTGAAGATGATACCTACTGTTGCTAAGCAGGGGACCAGAAGGATGCTGGTTCGCTTAACAGCGACAGGGAAGAGTTTAGAAGACAGGAGAGAATTTGGGAGGAAAGATAATAAGTTCAGTTTTAGACATGTGGAAGTTTTTGAAAATTTTTAGTTATTTTCCTTTTAATTTGTGAAATAAAACAAGCATTTCTATAACATAGTATAATTTTAAAAAGACTGAATGCACATAAACCGTAAATCTATTATGTACAACTTGTTATTTTAAAATATACAATAGTTTTCATGCACATTTTTTTCCTTTTTTCTTCTCCCACCCCGAGGCCTGGAGATGGCTACCATTAGACACAAATATGTATGTATGTATGTATGTATGTAAAATCATTCTATATACGCTTCTATTAAACACCCAGTTCAAGATGTCAAGATAACCCAACAAGCAGTTAGAGATATGAACGTGGAGGTAGCTGAGAGGTTACAACTGGATAAGCAGATTTGAGAAATGTAAGTACTAGCATAGAGATGATAATTAAGTCCATGAGAACTGATTAGATCATCAAGTAGTATAGAGGAAGAAGAAAAGAGGGTCCAGAAGAGATCCCTCTAAGTTAGTGGGTGGGACACAAAGATCCAGCAACGGAGACTGAGAAAGAGAAATATGATAAGCAGGAGAGAGAAGATAGTATCAAAGAGAAGAGGATGATTCACAAGGTCAATATCTGCAGAGAGGTCAAAAGAACTGAGAAAAGGTCATGGTATTTGGTAATTCAGAGATCACAAGTAACTTTGGAGAAAGTAGTTGTGGTGGAATGATGGTGTCAAAAGCCAGATGGGAGCGGGTTAAGAAGGGAGTAAAAGGAAGCATCTTTTGCAGACTGCTTTCTGAAGGAGTTTAGCCATAATGGGCAGAAGAGATAATTCAACAACAGGGATGGGAGGCTCAAGTGAAGATTTTTTGAGGATGAGGAAGACATGGGGACGTCTGTCGGCAGTAGGTAAGTGGCCAATAGGGAGAGACTGAAAATAAGAGTGGAGAAGAAAAGGGGCATTCTGCTAGAGGAGTTGGGATGGGATGGAATGGCTTGATCAGTCAGAGGCGTCTGCCTTGGCAAGGAGTAGAGACAACTTTTCAAGTGAGACAAGGGTGAAAGGGGAGATGAGGAGGAGAAAAGAAAAGGGAGCTCTGGACAAATGGGCTCCAATTTTTTCAGGAAAATATGAGACAAGGATCTCTCTCCTAGGAAGTAAAAAGGGGCCACTGAATTGAAGAATGACATGGTCAGACCCGTGCTTTAGGAAAATCAATCTGACACCTTAAGTGGGAGAGAATTGAAAAAGGAAAACGAAGCAGAAGGCTTATAATTGTTATCCAAGGGAGAAATGGGCTTCCTCAGGAGGAAATTCTTCACAATAAAGGTCTTCGAACAAAGGTTAAATGGCATTTAAAGGCTCTTCCAAATCAGACATTCTGTGACTTCGTGCAAGTTTATTCTGATTACATTACATAGTTTTTCACTCTGTTGATCTGTTCTTTGAGGAACAAGAAACAAAGAACCTATACATTTTAATAGGGTCAGACCATCCATTGAGCAGCTGCGTGTTCACAGGAAAGAGTTAAGTACAGTAAAACTTGGCCCTCTGAAAATAATCTTAATATGTTTTTCTTGTGCCTGCAGAGTTTTTAATGAATGATTGATATGCTAAATATCCGCAACTGAGGGAATGACAGGGGAAAGTCACAAAAGAGCATCACAGAATGCAAAAATAGTTTTAAAAGGTAGGTCTTGTTTTGAATTTATTAATCAGAAAAGAATATAAATCCAGAGCAAGTGGTATACAAGAATTATGCTTTTTTAGAGCTATTTTCCCCCTCCTGGGATGGGTCTCAACTGAACTGAAGCAGCAAGGACTTTATATGAAGCGGTCAACCTGATTGGCACCATGGACAAAGCTTTTATAAATAACTAAAGGAAACAGACTAAGAATGTTTTGGCAAGGAAATGGAAAAAGGGGCATACTAACCAAGCATGTAAGGCACTCCCTTTTCCATACCATCTCTGGTATGTTAATAGTGAAAACAAGTCTTATTTAACAAAACAATAACTACTGAACAAACAAAAGAAAATAAACTTACATCTACATAATTTACTAGTGCAATTTGTGGCCTCAAGTGGCAGGGTGGGCAAGGTAAGTTTGTATGAGCTAGGAAAATATTAGCCAAATAAGATCACAAATATCTATATGGAATATCTGTTGTATATTTGATAATGAACTGGATAATATGTGAATGCAAACATGATTGAGATGTCTGCGTCAGGGAAATTTTGAGTAGGAAAAGAACATTTCTGGCTGAGTATTAAGGAAAAGTTTCATGGAAGAAGTAATACTTGAACTAAATTTGTAGGATAAATTAAGATTTTGATACATGAAGGTACAGAAAAGGTGGCTAGGTAGTGCAGTGGATAGGGTGCTGGGCCTACAGTCAGGAAGACTCATCTTTGTGAGTTCAAATCTGACCTCAGACACTCAGTAGCTGTGTGACCTTGGGCAAGTCACATAACACCTTGTTTGCTTAAGTCTTCTCATTTGTAAAATGAACTGGAGAAGGAAATGGCAAATCACTCCAGTAGCTTTGCCCAGAAAACCCCAAATGGGGTCACAGAGAGTTGAACATGATTAAAAATGACTGAACAACAAAGGTGCAGAAGGACAGGACTCCAGATGGAGGGTTTGTTAATTAAGTACATGCAAAGTTCAATGCCAAGTACTGGGGGTGCTCAGAGAGAAATTTAAAACAGTTTCTGCCCTAAAGGATCCTACATCCTTCTCAAGGAGACCAATGATTAATCACCTAAGTTAAAAGCTCTTCATAATCTAGAATCACCTTTGCTATTCAATATTAGTCCCCAGTATACTCCTGCTATGCTAATCATGCTGATTTCTTCATTATCTCAACAAAAATTGATGCTCATTTTGGATTCTCATCCCTGTTCTGCCTCTTATCTAGCTCTTTATAAAATTTGTAAAATAAGGTAGTTGTCCTAGTGGCCTCAAAGGACCCTGGTAGAGCTAAAATGGCATGATTTCTTTCTTCCTACCTTTATGCTCTGATATTACTGTTTCCTCCTTCTCCATTCCACATATCCAAAAACTTATACACCCATTAATGCTCATATCAAGCCCTACCTCCTCCACAAAACTTTCTTCAACCATGTTAGCTCTGAGGCTGGGTCTCAATTCAGGTCTTCCTCACTCCAGGCCCAGCACTGCATCCACTTTGCCCCCTAGCTGCTTCTCTAATGTTTCACTAACCTATTAAAATAAGAAAAATAATCATTAAGTGAGGATTAATTCAACCCTATGTAAAGCTAGAGTCACTAAAGAAAATGTCAAAGCCAGTACAATGGAGATGCTGACCAAATGAGAAAAATGCCTGTGTAAAAATAACCTTTGGTGAACTCTGAATTCCATATGGAATGACACAATTTATTCAATTAGGAAATTACTCAACTTACTCCTTTTTTTTATTCTTCACTGACTGCACAAGTAAAAAGAATAGCACTAAAAAAAGAGTCATTCAGAGAGGGCAAGCCAAAATATGATTCAGCTTCCTATGGAAGGTTCTCCTTATCCACCCCATGAAAATACAATCCATATTCCTCCTTTCCCCACACCCTCCTTAACATACACACCCATAACCCTACACCCACCCTGGTTAGGCATGTCTACTAAATAATGTTAAAACATGTTTTGCCCAAATAAAACTCGCATCTCAAAAAGACAACACAATTGCAAAACAGCCTCTGCAGAAAGATACCAACCCTCAGGCCTCACTGCCAGGTCAAATTTATGATTCACTGTTCACTAAGGAAAGGAACTATCTTTCCTTTTCTTATTTGTATCCCCAGCATTTAGCACACAGGTCCTGGCACATAGTAAGCAATTAATAGGTGTTTATTATTTTGTATTGTAAGTGAAGATACTGCCTAGTTTGTTCCACTCATCCAAAAAACACTTTATGTACTATGTCTACTGGTAATTGGAATCAGCTAAAATAAGACAATTATCAATCCCTTCTAGGAGGCTATATATACATATATATGTACACACATATACATATACATAGCTCTCTTTGATTTACCATAAATTGAAACATGAAGGAATTGTTCTGTTATGTTAAAAATTTTATTTGAAAAGTTCAGGAGGTAAAGGGTTTGGTCCCTTTAAAAATAATCTTCAAAGGAAATGATGTCTGTCAAAAAATCAAACTGTACAATTCTACAAAATTGAAGGAGCTACATATCATTTAATTGGTCACCTTTAGGATTATAAACAGATCTCTACTAAAGTGTTCTCATCTGAGTATAGAGATGGCCCTACGATCTTTAAAGGTTATGTATGAAAAGCTATAGCAGGCCCCACACTAAGATGGAAAGAGTTTCAGCATGTCCCAAGTGAGAGAATATAGTTGTTGTCTGAGGACCACCTTCAACAATTTCAGAGACTCATCTTTTCACCAGCTTGAACCTAGAGTGATAAATTATGTTAATTCTAAAGACGTAAAGATCTGCTCCTGTGAAATGAGTATTAAATTACCGATTCTTGAAGTACTAAAATGAATTACAACCAGAATAAATGTTCACACAGTAACATTTCCCAGCTTAACTAGGGATATCTTTGATTTTAATTAGTGTAAAATAGGCAGGGGTTCTATGCTAAGCAGCAGGCCACCATGTTATACAATGTTGAACTTTATGGTTAAAGATTGGCAAAAGATCATTTCTGTTTCCTCAAAGTGGATAGTCATCCTCAGAAGATGGAGAACTATAATTAACTAATTATAGAATTCTTTTGTATTTAATTTTAAATGTAGAGTTATTTCTTGGGCAACGTTGAAAGGGTTGCAGCGAGCCCAAAGGGCAAGTCATCACAGAGCAGAGCTCAAAGACCACATCTACATGATTCCAGGAGCCAACACAGAATAATTCAGTATAGCAAAATGGTAAACCCTGGAAAATGGCACAAAGGAGTACATGATGAAATGCCAAATGAGGGGTTCATATAACAATAAGAGAGGAAAGATAGTATGTTAGAAAAGGCACTGAATTTAGAGACAAAAGATCTGGGTTCAAGTCTCAGTTCTGTTGCTATGTGGGCTTGGATAAACCAACTTGTCTGAATCTCAGTTTATTTATCTGCAAATTGGGGTGGGGTTAATGATAGTTATGCTTCCTACCCTACAAAGTTTCAAACACATTCAAACAATGTCTGACAGGCAGTATAAAGCTTTACCACTTAACAGGAACCAAGTTTCATCAGTTGCTTGAACCAGGGTGGGAAATTCTGTATGTTCCCAATATAAATCTTATTTTTGTCTTAACAGAAGTTTTAGCTTATATAGATTATGTATTTGGGAGGACTTGACAACAAAATTATTTTAAATGATTATTCTCTTTGCTTATACTTACCCACAAATTGCTGTCCCAAAAGGCTTTGTGAGTATGCGACTGTATATTTTTGGCAAAGAAATAATTCTTCTCACTCCAAAGCTAAAAACTATGAAAAAACATTCCTAGTGCCACTTGATAACACAAGAATGGTCAATTATTAAAGAATAATCTGCAAGGGAGAATTTTAACAATTTCACCAGAGATAAATTTATTTATTTAAAAAATTACACATGGTACTAGCTCTCAGTATGGTATGTGAAGGACGCTACTTCTATCATTATCAGATAACCCATGGGAACTTTTTAAGTGCACAATCATGTGTAGGGAATGTTAGGAAGGGAGCTTTGAGATGCGGGTTCTAATCTGAACTGTATGTGTTATCAGGAGTAAATCACTATTTCTATATTTTAACTTCCCTGTCTTTAAAATCACCAGAATCCCTACATTCAGCCTCCCTTAAAAAAATGTTGCACTAAAAAATGAAATGCTATCAGGTGCTAGAATTTTCTGGAAAGAAGAAACAACCACATTTTATGGAATCTCTTTTTTCCCCTTGCATATAAGTAATTTTGTGTTATGCCTACAAGCTTATGATTTCAAGCTCCCATTGCTCACAAAGTAATCTCAGTTCACTTCTAACCATTTTTCTATCCAAATACCAAGCAATTATTCTATTGCCTTAGAAAGGTCATAGGGTAATATAAAGTCTCTGAAAGAGACTTTGTTGTTGTTCTTCTGTCGTTTCGGTCCTGTCTAACTCTTTGAGTCCCCATTTTATACTGAACTGATTTGCCATTTCCTTCTCCAGGTCATTTTACAGATGAGGAAACTGAGGAAAATAGGATTTAAGTGACTTGCCCAGGGTCCCACAGCTAGTAAGTATCTGAGGCTGTTTTTGAACTCAAGATCAGTCTGCCTGACTCCAGGCCTGATACTGTATCTACTGTACCCAATCTCATTTTATACCAGAACAAGTAGAGGTATAGAAATAGCCAGAAAACAAAAGAAAATCAAAACAACCCAAAGAATTTAGTGGCAAAGTAGTAGTTCTTGAAAATTCTTTCACAAAGGAACCTAACCAAGAAAAAACAAAGAAACCAATATTACCTTTGCCTCACGGCAGCAGCACAATAATGAAGAGTACTCCATTTGGATTCAGGGAACAATGGTTCAGATACTGACTCTGCGACTGCCATTTAACCTCTCCAGACCTCAGTCTCTTCACCTATAAAGTATGTAGGTTGGACTAGACGACTTCTGAGGACCCTTACAACTCTAAATTGATAAATCGATGACCTCACTGATCTATGATACTCTGATTATTTGGATCTAGGAAGATCTTTTTCCTTTTCTTGTTTAGTTTTATACAAATGGTTTGACACCATGATGTTGCGCTGGTTTTTTCCCATGTTTGGAATGCTCCCCTTCCTTGCCTCCTCCTACTGGCTTCACTTTAAGACTCAGCTCAAGACCTACCTTTTAAGGGATTCTTTTCCCCATCCCTCCATTAGCTTGTGTCTTCTCTTCACCTATTCTATATCTATTATACTTACTCTTGCTAAACACACAGCCTTAACTTCATTTATGCCTTCATACCTGAAAGCTGACTGCATTTTTAGTTAAAAAAAAAAAACAAACCACATCCTGATGATATTTCATTACATATATTCATATGTGTGCATGCTCTGTGTGTATGTATGTTTGTATGCATGCATGTATGTATGTAAAAAAGCCTCAATAATTCATCATTGCTGATAATTCAAAATGAGATGGGCAGAAAATCTAACTTTATTATATCATCTAATAAGAAATGGTTTAACTAAAAGGGATATATGGTTTGCTGGCAAAGTTAACAGATCATAATGACAAGATATGATTAGAGCTAAAATGCTCATTAGAAGGGTGGAGTCAAGATGGTGGAGTAGAAACAGGACAATCGTGCAGTTCCAGCTTCCACCTCCTCCAATTCATGTAAAAAATGACTCTAGACAAACTTTGGAGCTACAGAACCCACAAAATGACACAGAGAAGCTAACCTCCTGCTGAGGACAGCCCAGCAGGCTGGCAGCAAGGGGCCAGCACAGCGCTCTGGGAGCTAAGCCCAGTCCCAGGCGAGGCAGAGGTTTTAGCCTAAGGGTGGCCTTGATCAGCCTCTGGCTGGAGGTACTTCAGATCACCAGCAGCTGTGGAAGTTTCCAAAATTATCAACTCATAGATGTGAAGGACAAAGTGGTCAGCACTGTGGACTTTGGGACCTGGGAATTCAGGAGTGCAGTCCAGCCTTTGTCTCCAGGGCTAGAAGCGGCTGAGGCGCTCTGGCCATGCAGCCTCTGGCCTTGTGACTTCTTCAGAGCTCCTGATCTGCAGATTGTAGTGGCAATCGCTCTTGCTTTAACCTGCTTGGATCTGGATTTCAGTCTAGGGTGGAGGTTCTGGGGTGCATGAACAGTTTGCCAGAGCATGTGGAGGCTTTAGAGAGGGCACCCAACTAATAAGTCCAGCAGCTGCGAAAACCCCAGCATTTGGGATAGAGTTCCCATTTCTGGCAGCAGAGTTCTACTGTGGTAAAAAGGCTCAAAAGTCAAGTAACTGAGTGGCAACATGAGCAAGCAAAGGAAGCAAAGCAAACAGAGCAATCCAACTTTATACTCCTATTTTGGGGACAAAAAGGATCAAAGCATGGAACAGGAAGAAGACAACAAAGTCAGAACTCCCACACCAAAAACTTCCAAGAAAATATGAGCTGGTTGCAGGCCACAGAGGAGCTTGAAAAGGATTTTGAAAATAAAATAAGAGAAGTAGAAGAAAAATTGGGAAGAGAAATAAGAACAATGCAAGAAAATTATGAAATGAGAGTCAACAACCTGACAGAAGAAAATAACACCTTAAAAATAGACTAACTCAAATGGCAAAAGAGGCTCAAAAAGGCAATGAGGAGAAGAATGCCTTAAAAAGCCAAATTTGCCAAGATGGAAAAAGAATCTCAAAAGCTCACTGAAGAGAATCATTCCTTCAGAATTAGTATTATTAATTATTCAGTAAATAGAAGCTAATGACTTTATGTGAAATCAAGATACTATTAAATAGATCCAAACAAATGAAAAAATAGAAGACAATGTGAAATATCTCGCTGAAAAAAACCACTGACCTCAAAAAATAGATCCAAGAGAGAGAATTTAAAAATTATTGGGCTACCTGAAAGCCATGAGCCAAAAAAGAACCTAGAAACCATCCTTCAAGAAATTCTCATGGAAAACTGCCCTGATATTTTAGAACCAGAAGGCAAAATAGAATAGAATAGAAATAGAAAATCCACTGATAGAGTGAAAATAGAAAAAATTAGAAATAAAATAGAAAATAGAAAGAATCCACTGATCACCTCCTGAAAAAGACCCCAAAAAGAAAACTCCTAGGAATATTATAGCCAGGTCCCAGAATTCCCAGATCAAGGAGAAAATATTACAAGCAGCCAGCAAGAAACAATTTGAATACTGTGGAAACACAATCAGGATAACACAGAGGATCTGGCAAGTTGTACACTGAGGGATCGAAGGGCTTGGAATATGATATTCCGGAGGTCAAAGGAGCTGGGATTAAAATCAAGAATCACCTACCCAGCAAGACTGTGTATTATGTTTCAGGGGAAAATAAGGTTATTCAGTGGAATAGAGGACTTTCAAGCTTTCTTGGTGAAAAAACCAGGGTTGAATAGAAAATCTGATATTCAGATACAAGAAGCATGAGAAGGTAAACAGGGAAAAGAAATCATAAGGAACTTATCAAAGCTGAACTATTTACATTCCTACATGGAAAAATGATAATTGTCACTGATGAAACTTTTCTCAGTATGAGAACAGCTGAAGGGAATAGAAATGTGTGTACATATATATGTAAATATATATGTATATACATACACATATGTCTATATAGGAGAGTATATGGGCATATGAACACATATGTGAACGTGTGTATATATGTGTACAGGTATACACAGATAGAGGATACAATACCAAGTGAATAGGAAGGGATGATACTTAAAAGGTTAAATTAAAAGGTGAGAGAGGAATATAACGAGAGGAGATGGGGAGAGAGAGAATGGGATAAATTATCTCATATAGAAGAGGCAAGGGAAAATTGTTACAATGGAGGGAAGGCAAAAGGAAATAAGTTAACTTTATTCTCATTGAATATGGTTTAGGGAGGGAATGACATACACACTAAATAGGGTATCTCACCCTACAGCAGAGTAGAGGGGAAGGGGAAGAGAGGGGGGATGATGGAAGGGAGGACAGGCTGGGGGGGAGGGAAGTTGGAAGCACCCACTTTTGAAAAGGGACAGGATCAAAGTAGAGAATAGAACAAGTGGGGGGTGGGATAGGATGGAAAGAAATATAGTCAGTCTTTCACAATATATCCACCGTGGAAATGTTTTCCATAGCTACATATGTACAACCTATATTGAACTGCTTATCTTCCCAGTGAGGGTGTGTGATGAAGGAGGAAGGGAAAGAATCTGGAATCCAAAGTTTTAAAATCAAATGTTTAAAAATATATATACATATTATTATTATTATTTTACATGTAACTGGGCAATTAGATATACAGGCACTGGGGCACAGAGATCCACTGTGCCCTACTGGAAAGTTGGAGGGGGTATGGGGGAATACATGGGAGAGAGCAGATTGGGGGAGGGGATATTCCAGTGGGATTGCTGTTTTGGGGTGGTGTGTAGGGAAAATGGGGAGAAAATTTGTAACTCAAAATCTTGTGGAAATAAATTATGTAAACTAAAAAATAAAAAATAGAGGAAAATAAAAAAAAATCAGAAAAAAAATAAAAATTAAATGTTCTTTAGAGGTCATCTTGTCCAAATAGCCCCTCATTTTAGATTAGAAGAAAGTGAAATGTCAAAGCTGCTAATTAACTTACCTAAGAACACATAAGTGAGCAACAGACCTGGAATTTGAACCCAGGTCCTCTAAACCTTCTAAATCAAACCATTCTTTCTCTACATCATGCAAACTATGTATTCACTAATGCAATGCTCCTGCTTTGAAAGAGTTGTTAGCACAATTTCCCTACAATTACACAGAAATAGAACAAAAGACCTTAGACAAGTCACTTAAACTCTCTGTGCCTTGGTTTCTTTATCTATGAAATGAAGGGGACAAGCCACGTCAAAAAAAACATCTATTAAGTGTATACTATTTCAGGAGCTATGCTAAGTGCTGGGTACTGGACTAGCTGGAATCCAAGGCCCCTTCCAGCTCTAACTCAGTGATCCTGACCAGTCTTTTAAAACACTGTGTATTCATATCATCAATTTATCTGGACTGATTTTACCCTTACATAGACTGAACTGGTGGGAAATATAGAGCATTACTTTTTAAAAAGGAAAAAAAAATTGGATTAGCATTCCCTCCTTTTTATGTCTCAATACCCTTCCCCCATCCTTTGCTGTATCTTCCTTTTCAGATCTAAGCTGAGAATATAAATAAATATCCATGTCTTATGGGAACAACTGCTGGGCAAGTCCATCAACTTGGGTACTTTCACAGCTGTTATCATTTCATGCTTCTGCTGTCCTGTCAGTTACAGGCGGTAGAAAAAAAATACACCACATTCTAGGCTTGTTGATCCTTCTCTGCCTCCCCTCCCCCTCCAACATTAAAGTCATTGTTCCTGGGCCCTTCCTTTGCTGCTCCTTCCTTCTTCCTCCTCCAGGCTCCCTTCTGCCAGCATTAAAGAGCCAGCATCCAGGCAGCTTACACAACTGCTTCAGCTGGCCACCTTTAGGTTCTGCCCTTCTAGGTATAAAATGACTAGTAACTGGAAACCCAGTAGGGAGAGTCCACATGGAAAAATGGAAGGAAGGCCTGGCTAGGATAAAACTATTGCTTTTTAGTACAGAATTACTTCTTTTTATAAAAAATTGCCCCAGGGTGGCATACTAGGGAATAAACAATGGGACAATCTCAATCTAATATAAAATAATTGTTAAAAAAAACACCACCCAAAGATGGAAATTACTGATCATTAAAGTCAAAAGAATAATGGTTTGGGTTGGTCCCTTCCCCCTCTTCTCCTATTTCTAGGGACAGCTAAAAGCACAGCTATTCATAATCTGAAGACAAATCAAAAAAGTGGGTAGCAAGAAAGGAGACAACAACATACAGTAACCATGACTTAAAGCAACAGATGTCAGCCATCTGCATTAACTGGGTCTGGTGTGTGATAAGCATCTCTAATGCTTTGTAAGAGCCTCAGAGTCCTCCAAAAGCAGTATGGGGGCAGGGACTGAAGAGTCTACTGGGCCAGAGCTTTGACTTGAAAAGTTAAAACAAAACAAAACCCTGATTTTTACAATGACTATAAGATATTTATGCCTATCTGAAACAATAATATTTCTTCTAACATCTCTCAGATATTCTTTTTAATAGCTTCAGCTGTTGATACCACTGCATTACAGTTGTGTCAAATATACCAGGTATTTAAGGTTTCTTCCTGACTTAAGGGGGCAAGAATAGTCCACACCGAAGAAAAACAATTCATTCAGCTTGATGAGAAGCAGACCTTGCACCAAGTTTCAGTACTAATGGGACAAGAGAGACACAATTTCTCTTTTCTTCCTTTAAATCATCCTGTTAAGAATACCAGATCTCTCCCAGAAAGGAACCACTACCCATCATGCTACATATGATACTGCCTGGTCCAGGAAGTGCTTCACAATGAAGTAATGATATCTCTTTTCTGGGGCAGGAATAAAGAATTGAGGAGCCTGACTATTCAATGTAGTGAAAACAAAGCATCCAACAAAACAGGAGAAAAGATCTTTACAAAGCTCCATTCTGACATCAAGAAAAGTCAATATAGGTAATGTTTGACTATCTAAGACAAATCAATTAGAGAGAAGTCATGCTAAGGATAATTAAAAAGTCACTGATACTTGGTTCTAAAACACACCATAATGGCATCTTTATTTATTAATTAAGAGTATTCCAATGGCACACTTCATTTCCCAACTTTCTTAACACAGGAAGAAATATTACAGGAAGTAGAAGAATTCATTCTAATACATGGATTTCCTTCCTCCCTCACAGTCTGCGTAGTACCTTTACCTCAAATATGGTACAGGTACTCTCAACATGGTTTCTTACAAGGAAAGATGGATTACAGCTCCCCAGACCACTCAGCTAACAAGATTTTTAAAGATATTCTGAGTTCTAATACTCTTCTGTCTCAGATACTTACTGTGTGATGTGATCCTGTGCAAGTCATTTAACCTATCTGCCTCAGTTTCCTCATCAGTAAAATGCAGATAATACCATCTATTTCACAGTGTTATTGTGATGATCAAATGAGGTAACACGTGTAGAGTGCTTTGTAAACCTTAAAGCACTGTATCAATGATAGCTATTATGATCTGTTGGGTAGTACACAGAATAGGTGAGGCCTTCTCTATTCTCAGTTCACTGGTTTAGCTAAGCCCTGGGAGTTTAGCCCTTTTTTCAATGCACCCAGGATCCTGGACACACTTAGGAAACCCAAACCTGGCAAAGCACTAAGACTTCTTCCTTTAATGTCCCCAAAGAATATATTTTTGTTAAACTAAATTAAATGGTTTCAGCACTGAAGAGAAAATCAAACTTTTCCCACCCCTTTGCTTCTAACCATGTCAACTTGATAAAAAGGAGCTTCTTTCCTAGATGTGTTAATTAAGGTGTGGCTGTATAAGATTTGTTTTTTTTGTGTGTGTGGTAGGTAGGGGTGGTGGTGGTGGTGGAGATGAGACTATTAAGTGGTTTGGGGAGGAGTTAGCCCTGTTATTTCCTTGTTGAGAACTCCTTGTAAGGAGTATAAATACATATTTGCTTATGTTAACAACAGCATTTATTTTATTCCTTGCATGCACACAAGATAACATTATAATTAGTTATGGTCCCTAGGTATACAGAAGGTGGAAAACAGAAGGAATTAACAGGGCCTAGGGTAGAAAATTGCTGTGATTAATTCATATCTCTAAGAACAATAAGGGGTCATCTGACTTATTATTTCTAATGATAGTTTATTAAAAATTAAAATGTACCAGAAAGAAGATAACCAATGAAAAATATTTTCTGTGAAATATCAAAACTGTTAGTTCCACAGGTAACAGATATAATAAATTATGTGTCTATTTTAAGAGGTTCACATGGTCCTTTGCTCAATTTCGAAGAAGAGGATGTCAAATAGGGAGCCAGATCCTAGCTGGGTGAAGCAGCTGGTGACTACTCCTCTTTAAGACTCAGCCTTCCATTGTAATGCTGCCAGAAAAACAGACTCGGAGGAGTTTAAGGATCCTGAATGACTCATGCACACTCCACTCCATGCCCAGTTATAACCAAAGACCTTCCCAGGAGGTGACAATTTTTATGAAATTGCATGCAGTGAAATACAGAGCAAGCCCATATGAGGAAGAAAAGGAGTCATGAAAGAGGTTTTGGCATGTTGAGAGACCCCTAGCTTGTCCAATCTATGCAGAGTTAACTAAAAGAGTAATTGCTTTCAGCAAAAGCAGTTGTAACCATATGGCAAACTGCTAAGGAGAAGCCCCCCACTAAACTAGTGTTGTTTTTAAATTTTAAATACAATTCACAGACTCACTGATCTAGAGAGAGAAGGAACTTCAGACGTCATGAAGTCTCTGTGTAGAAGATGAAGAAGCTGAATCTCTTGGAGGTTCACTGACAATAATTTGGGCTCCAGAATCAGAGCTCTTTCCATGCTATCGTTTTCTTTCCCAACTATACCCTATCTTTTTCAGGGCCAAAATACAAACACAGAAAGAAAAACAATTAATAAAGGAACTGTTGTATAATGCAAATACTGGACCAACAGTCCAGAATCCTGACCAGAAGTCTAGTACCTGATCTGCAACCTCTGTGAGAACTCACTTAGGGCCACTAGGAGGTACTGTATACTGAGTGCAGGACTTGGGATTCAAGAACATCTGAGTTCGAATCCTGCCTAGGTCACTTACTCCCTGTGTGCCCTGGGCAAATCACTTAACCTTAGCCTCAGCTTCCTCATTTGTAAAATGGGGATAATAAAAAGCACTTACTTTCTCTAAGCTTGTTGATAGGATCAAATGAGAAATTTAAAGAGCTTTGCAAACCCTAAACGTGGGAATAATAATAAATAATGATAAATAAATAATAATTGAAGATAAGGCTATAATTATGAAGAAAAGGTTATTAGATTAAACTGTCTCTAAGGGCACTGTGACCTATTAAATTTTATGGTTTTACAAGCAAATTAGTGTTATTATACCTCTGGGGTCACCTCTGGGGGCTACGTACAGATTTTAGTGATGTCATCATTGCTTAAAACAGAATTTTACATATGGAAAGCACTTAGTAAATACTTGTTAAATGGAATTGAGGAAGAAAACCTTAATCATTATTTGGTAGTCAGACCTTATATACTTTTGAACCAACTCAATCTGCAGCCATGATTCTCTCCTTCCCCAATCATTGGTCAATAAGGCTCTAAAGAGTGATTAAATTTCCAAAAAGACCAGTCCTGGTGGTCATTCCAGAAGATCACTCCAGATATATGCATATAGGTTCAATGCCATGATTACTCCGGATGCCCTTCCTATCCCACTTTTTTTCCTGAAAGTTTTAAAACTGGAAAATTTTAGAAATTTAAGAAGCACACACTCTTAAGGAAACGTTCTGACTTTAAGCAAGTTGCCATCACTAAATAATTGCCATTACAAGCATCCATTGTGGACAGCACTCTACTAAATACTGAAGACTGTCATATGAATTCTTTTTTTGTGTAAGCATTCAGAGAACTTTGGGACTTAGCTCTGGGAATAGAGACAAAGTGTTTATATATCTCTGAACAAAATGAGGTTAAGGAAAAGAAGCACTGTTTTAGAAGGATAGAGAAACAAAGGATGGGAAAAAAAAAGACATTTCTGTGGGGGAATCTGGCAGGGAAGCTTTGTTTTGTTTTGAACGACATACCTCCATGAAGAGTTTAATGACGCTGGATAGTCAAACATTTTGGATCGATTCATGCCACAAGAATGGAAATACTGAATAGAGGAGCTGCTCTTTTTTATCCTTAACCAGATTTAAATAAAGCAGCATATTTCATTCACTCTCAAATGCTTCCCTACTTATTTCTTCATGTTATCTTTTCCTTCTGCTCAGCAACATAGATACAGAGTAGCTGTGGTACAGCAGTTTTGGTTTCTTAAGGGCCCTAGGTTATGATGACCTGTGTGACCCTGAGCAAGTCCTTCAGCCTCTCTGAACTGCAGAGTCCTTAAATGAGTAGAACTAGGTGGTTCTATGGTTCCCTTCCAGCTCTGAATTTATAATCCTAAACACCACACCTTTACAGGGGCTATTTAGGCTTCAAAGTCAGCTTTAAGATGCACTCTACTTTTCTGAGCTCAGACAATACCAAAATGTCTCAGCACCTCTATAAATGTTAAGCTCTCTGAACTGGCTACTGAATTGTTAATGCTATATACAGGGTTTAAAGTCCTCAGGAAGGTCACTGAATCTACAAGCACATGGCTCCCCAGGGGATGTCTATTCAATATATGTGGACTCTTGGAAGTGCCATATCTGAAAGAACTGAGAGAAAGTTGGCTCCTTCTACCAACTTACTTTATAAATCTCATGAATTCTATCATGTGTTGCTTTACTTCTAGTTCTTCATGTACATGTATTACAGTAAGTTACTTAAATGAAGGGAACTGTGTCTTACAAATATTTTTATCCCTTCCTACTTTCTTCCTACTCCCCACACCATATGAAAAATACATACTAAATTATTTTTAAAAACATTTATAATTAAACAATAATTTTGTACTAAGGGATAAGGAAAGTGCAAAGTTTAGATAAGATATAATCTCTGTACTTGGCAGAATAGAGTCTGGCAGATGATCAAACACCAACAAATTACTAAACATCATACACAGTACCGTATTGCAACAGAGAGATATAAAACTATACTCTATATGAGATTCTGGGGGAAGATTATGTTTAGGAGTCATATAACTAAAATCCAATAATACCCACTAAATAGTCAATGAATAGGCCATATGTGATGTTTCACCTCTTTGCCTCACGTCTAGAATGGAGTCCCTCTCACCTTGAGCTAGGTGCCATAAAACAAGTTTGGGGCTTAGAGTTAGTTCAAGTTCAGCCTTAGACATTTATAAGCTATGTGACCCTAGGAGAGTCATAAGCTTTGTCTACCTCAGTTTCCTTAATAGCAGTTACATCACAGAATTGTTGTGAGTATTAATAATATTTATAAAGCACTGAGCACAATTCCTGGGGCCAGTGGAGGTGTTTAATAAATGCTTGTTCCCTTCCCTCTTCATATAATCCCCTTTATGTCTTGGAACCATTATGTCCTTTTTAAAGCATTAGCTCAAGAGTACTTTCATGATACCTTAAGTTTTTAATGCCTCCCACAAATACTGTATAATTATTTTAAGTAGATCTTGCATTTGTGTGACAATGGTGCCTCTATGAGAATGATATGCCTATCAGTGAACATGCTATATTAACTTATTAGAATGTAAGCAGAGGGGGCAGGAGCGATTTTCATTTCTGTATTAGTATTCACAGTATCGAGCAAAGTACTGGGTACATAGTAGACAATAAATGTTGAGTGAGTGAATGAATCAATAAATTCATAAATGGTCAAACGGAAATTACCAGTTATGGAAAAGATGAGCACATAGAGGTAGTAAGAATTATCTAGACAAAGAAGATAAAGCACCATACTTAGAGAAAGGAAAACCTAGCTTCCAATGCTTACACACTAGGTGATCCTGGGAAAGTCACCTAACTTCTGTGTCTCAGTTTTGTTTTGCTTTTCCCTTCAATAAAATGAGGGGTTGGATTTGATGGCTTCTGACTTCTGGGTCTAAATTTATTATCTTAGGAACCCATGTTTTCTATCCCATTGCCTTTTCCTTCTCTGCTTCCTGAAATCAGCTCACCATTTTTGATTTGGTCAGTTGTAACAGTGTAAGAAAAATGGACAAATTCAAACTATTAAAAAAAAAAAAAAGGAAAATGGATAAAATTGTGCATAGTACTCCAAATAAAGGGTGGCCCACAGTCTCACATTCTCTGATGTGGCAGTCTACCAGCAAGACATCGAGATGGATCTTCTAGGGAGACTTATCAAAAAAGCTTGTAAGGAATGCGTCACTGACAACCAAAGACCTGTAACAAACCTTTCCTGGAAATGGAATGAGTATTTTTCTTTAGATTCTCTTCCGTGAAGGAGCTTTCTTTTTCCAAAAGCAAAAAACAACAGTCATGCATTACAAAAGCATGTGGATAGGCTACACAGAAGTAACTACAACATCTCTGAACAACTTAATACTTAGGCATTTATTCTTCTAGAGTACTATCTGGTACTGGCATCTCAGGAGCAATGGAATCCCAGGCCATGGAATATACATTTGCTTTGGAATGTAGGTATTTTCATACACAAACAAAAAAATGCAACATTTATCTTTAAGTATGGGAAACCACTTGAGTTAAATGATCTCAGAAATGGGGAAAGAAAATTACTAAACAAATCTTAACTGGTTTGCTCTTTTCTTTTTCCAGGGGTAGGGGTAAAGAGGAGTTCATGGAAAAGAAGGGATAAATGGGACCAGTATTCTCAGCATCAATATGCTCCACTGCCGATTTTTTTTTAAAATAAACAATCCAAATGTCTTAATATCCACTTAATACATATCATTTCAGTACAGTAGAGAGCAAGAGTGACAGAGAGCAAGAAAAGGGGGGGCGGAGTAAGAGAGAGCTGGGGCGGGGGTATTTGGGAAAGAAACCTGGCTCAGGATATTGGTTTATAAGTTTCTTTCAAATTTTAACCATGAACCATCTATACAAAGTCACTAGCTAATCTACAGTATTAAATGTTAAATCTTTTCTAGTTTAGAATTTCATTAGCAAGAATTCTGCTATGTATACTGAAATGACATGAACAAAAAAAGAGGAAAGGAACAGAAGAAAATGTACAAAAAGATGGTTGTAACACAAATATGAGAATTTGGTTGTCAGCCCTGGGAAAAAGAAACTTTGAATGGATATGTACCCAAGGGTTTATGATTCTAAGTATATTTCTGTAGTCCTATAAAAGAGAAAGTACTTATCTCTAGAAAAAATGAAAAATGTGTGCAAAGATCAAGAACATATAGTATAATAACCTGTTGGTAAATTTTCAGGAAAAAATTACAGTGTCATCCTTTAAAAGAAAGTGTAATTCTTAACAATTTTTCTAACTTTTCTAGCTGGTATTAAACAGGCAAACACTCCTTAATTTCTTTCCTTCATACTTAGAAATGTAGGCTTCAAATAATAAAAACTAAAAATATGCAAGGACATATATTCTGTAATCTGATTTCCTCATACGGGTGTTGTGGTTTTACAAATGGTAGTTCTATTTATCTGGTGTTCTTGGAGAAACTTCTTTCCTGGATTCTTATATTCTAGGAATTTAAGAACAGTAGCACTGTGGTATGGTTAGAAAGAGCTGGATTTAGAGTAAAGAAGACATAAGTTTAAGCCCCATATCTGGTACAAACTGATGTCTCAGCTCTATAAGGCTCTCTCAGGCTTTAAGTGAAGAGTAAGTGCCAATCTGCACTGGTAAGAGAAGTTTCCTTTATCAAGTGAAATTCTAGGCAGGTCCAAAAGAAATTGACAACAATAAAACTAACAGCAAAAGCCATTACATGATTCCCTGGGAGCTTCCTACTTCCTGGGAGACTTGAGGTACAGGAAGGCATTCATTAATTAAAAACAAACAAAGTTTCTTCATGATTGTTTCCAGTACAAAATTGAGGCCAAAAATCTGGGTTGGTTAGAGGCCTTCTCTTGAGAGCCAAATGAATATCGGGAGGGACATATTGAAAATACAATGAAAATCCAATATTTCCTTTTCTAGGGAAATGTCTGTGACACAAAATCTTTCGGGGGTCAGAAGTAGAAATGCAATAAATTCCACTACCCACTTCACATTTTCTCATGCTCATAAAAAGGACATAAACAAGCTCTTGGAAATCAGTTTAACTTACAAGTCAGAAGGGAAAAATGTATGAATGAGGGTATTAATAAGAAATATTAGGTCTACATTACACTTACCACAGCCCTTAAGAACCATATATCAGTAAGGTTATAAAGTGAATTAAGATAACCCAGTCACTTTGCAGTTTAGCTATGGAATTTCAACATTAGGAATGTATCTGATTAAAGATGCTTTCCTAAAGGTCTTCTGAAAAATAAAGAAGACTTTTCCAATAACTTGATATTCAACATGTAGATTTTTATAGTTTAGCTTTAACATATTTGTTCCTTTGTGATTGGCTGATAGTACTGTGGTTAATGTGACAACGTTCACCCACATATTTGTTCCACGTAGCTAATAAGCTTAATCACAAAGCATGTGCAAAATGTATTAGTGATGCCTCAAGCTTAGCGAGAGGGATCCTTGATATTTTAACAAGTAAAATAGATCAAAGAAAGAATAGATTCCAAAAGATTTTATTTTCTGGATTTATACCTTTCAATGGCATCTTCTGGTTCTAAACCCAACATCTCTCTTCTAATTGCTCTTTATTATCAATAGGGAAAAAAGGGGCAACTTTGGAAAACTATGTCCTCTAAAAAGACCTCAATTTAGCAAAACTGAATCATAGGGGTGGCTAGGTGATGCAGTGAATAGAGCACCAATCCTGGAGTCAGGAGGATCTGGGTTCAAATCTGGCCTCAGACACTTGACACAATTACTAGCTGTGTGACTTTGGGCAAGTCACTTAACCCCAATTGCCCTCCAAAAAGCAAAAAAAAAAGCAAAACTGAATTATAACTTAGCATACTCTAAAGACTTTAAGAATATTACTTTAAAGTAAATTCTAATTTAGTCTAAACAATTACAAAGAATTATTTTCTTCCATTATTCTTGAAATTAGATAAGCATGGTATACAGTTTAATACAGAAGTCCGTGTTTTTTGTGACAAGGACTCTTTTGGAAACCTGATGAAACCTATGGTGTCTGTTTTCAGAATAATGTTTTTTATATATAAAATAAGATTCAAATGATTACTAAGGAAACCAATTATAATGAAATACAATTATCAAATATGTGTATATATATAATATATGTATGTGTGTATATATAATATACATAATGTATGTGTATGTGTGTATGATATGTATATTTCAGTTGACAGATCCCAGGTTATGACCCCTGGTGGTAAAAAGAGAAGTGGGCTATGAATCCTGAAACTTGGATTTTTATCTTAGCTGTCATTTAATCAGCTATGTGACCTTGTGCAAATCACTGCCTGTCTGTATTTAAGTTTCCACATCTGTAAAACAAAGGGACAAGGTAATCTTAAAGGTGTCTCCTAGCTCTAAATATTATGATTCTAAAAATACTGAAGCACTATTTAAATAAAACAACCTACAGTTGTCTTCAAAAGGACCATATTTGTTTGGTTATATGTCTTTGTTTTCTTAGAACGCTAGCTCAAAGAGCAGTAATTGCGTCACTGTTATGTTTTAGGCACATATATAATACACGCAGTACATCCAACAATAATATGCAACAAGAACAAAAAATGATGAGGGCAGGATCTTAACTGAAGTGACAGAAGGAGGCGTACATAACTGGCTGAAGAAAATACAGAGCAAGCAGCAAGAAAGATAACCCCTAAATCAAAACTTGACTGAGGCAAAGAGGAAGAAATGATGATTTAAGTATGTTTACCACCAACAACATTATCAATCACTGAATAACAGTAAATAATAGTAACATCATGCTAAAACTGATGAAAGTCTCAACAATAATGTGGCAGCTGATTTATTTGTTATATCTTAATGTATATTTTTCTCTCAAAATTTGTAAGGTTTACCTCAAGCAAAGAAATTTAGCTCAAGATCCTCTAGTTAGAAACCTAGAGGATTTATTATTTACATATGCTCTCCCTAAGTGCATATGCAAACATTAACTTTGGCATTATTTTTGTAATTTTTTCATGAACCTTAATTTATGGTATTAATGACCTCAAAAGGGCTAATTTCCAATTTTACACACTAAACAGTTTAAGAAAACAGATAAAAAATAACTTCTAATATCTACTATAAATTTAGCTCATTTTAAATTCTTAGAAAGTCCATTTCAACAAGTAGATCTCTCTGATACCTATGCTTGTCTCCCCAAAGAACAGACAACAAGGAGACTGCCTTGAAGAAACCAAATGAAAGGGGAAGCCCTTCCTGTTCATTCCTCAACTTGCTGGTGAAAATCAGCCACCATCATGGCTTCTCAAGCCAGTAGAAAAATCCAAGAATTTCAGTTTCTTTCTGTGCATCACATTTGGACAGGGTGATTCAGTGAAGTAATGAGTAGCCTCTTATTCCTAAAGCCAACACATGGAGAGAGCATGTGTCAGAAAGAGTGGATTATATTATATTAAACCAATGCCACTCCACCCACAAGTTCAGCTGACTCTCTTCACACTGAAAGGGCAGAAGAATTCCTAAAAGTGGAAGTGATCTTTTAGTTAATGTAATCAGTTCCTTCATTTTATAGATAAGGAAGTTGACTCTAGGTAAGTTAACTAGAACAAGGTCACATAGCTTGTTAATAGCATAACTATTACTTTTCTCTTCCAAACTCCTCTACACATACTTAAAAATATACACATCTATGACTGCCCCCCCCACATTCTCCACATATACAGTTTCATTCTCCTAATGCCTGCATCCAAAATAGGCATCTATATTATTCCATTCTGCTAATTTCCTGAAAATATGGCAGTATGAAGAGTTAAAAAAAATCTGCTTCAGGGGAAAATATGTTAAGGATGCATGCACATAAACAGCACAGTATCCTTTCAATGCACAGCAACCAGGATAAGTTGGCTGTGGTTTGGCAGAGCAACAGGGAAGAAAAGAAGACTGTCAGATTTTATCTTACTGCAGCAGGGTGGTGAATGCAGAAAGCCTCAACTATTTAGAATCTTTCTTCTTCAAGTCGCACTAATATTTGCTGCCTCAACCCACCATAATATGCAGACAGACACAAAGCAGATGCCATGAGTATATGTTAATGTATGGTACAGAGCTTAGAATGTAGACAACAGCCTTAGGGGCCTGGATGAAAATTCAAGGAGTGATCAGCTTGTGTGATCACTGGGCAGGCAGTCAACATCCCAAGTTCTCATATCATCTGTGCTCAAATCCTGAGAAAGTCATGTGACCCCTATGTCCCATTGTTTCTTCTGTAAAAATGAGCCATAATGTTCCACTACAGAGAGAAAGTTGCCTCTTACCAACCCCAAAAACTTGAAGCAAAAAGCTGGGATGTGTTTTTTCTTTGTTTTTACTTTTTGTTCCTTTAAAGTGAGCCAAGAAACAATTAGATGATTATCACTGTCAGAAAGCTGGGAGCCCAGCATAAAATGTCAGGCTGAATTTAGCCACCTTTGTTTACCACCTAAAGAGCTTGGGTTGGATATGTAAAGAGAGGCACAGAATTCAAGAATGTTAAAGTATTCCCCCAACCCTTAGACTGAGAAGCTTCTGAAAACACACACAAACACACACAGATATGTGTATGTATGCACACATAAACATATGAACAGGGTGTATCCTTTCTTTTCTAGGGCAAAAGCCACTTCTGTCTGGTATAATTCCCTCTGTACAAGTAGACACCCATGGATTAGTCATGAGTATTATTTATAATAAAGGGGAGGTTAGAAGAGTCAGCACCTTTACACCACAATAATATAAAAAAGTTTGTCTACTAGGGTGTATATAATATATAGCTGAGATCGTCTAGGAAAGTATATATAGTTCCCCTGTTAGCTTATTGTGGTAACTTGAGGAGTAAAATTCATTCAAACCCCTACAGGAGAAATCAAGAATTGAGTGGCATCTCTAGCTAAAGATGATGATTCTTTTAGAGTAGCACTATTTAGCTTAGTTCAAGATTTCAATCTTCCTAATGATTTGTCAGAACAGAAGGGCCTCAGCCTTGAAGAACACAACTTATGCTTCTAGCTCAAAATTTCTTCCCCAAAGCCCAGGGGTTTAGAGTAAGAAAATCATCAATGAACTGAAAAGGAAACAAATCACCATCGACAAAGCCTTTCTATTTGTTGTTACTAAAATTGGTCTCTTCTGTATTTCAGACTTAAGATTATTTTTCGAATCTTATATAACATTTTTGCTGTCGTCAAAGGTTTCTACATAGGCACAGGGAAGTTAGAAGTTAAAATGAGTTAACCCAATAAAATTCTGTGCCTTCCTGCCCAGGCTAATTTCTAATACTTCTCATTTCATCAAACATAAAACTATGACATATTTGGAGAAATGTAAATAGCAAAGGGAAAAAGTTCTTTCCTACAAAATCTCTGAAGAATTCTTGTTGTGGAGGATATGGGTCATAAAAGCTTAACTCTATCACTGTGTCCACATTAATAATGGAATAAGAGAAGCCGAAAAAAGAAAACACCGTCTAAAGGAAAAACAGATCTAAGAAGGATATGAATCACAACCAGCAGACCAGGCTAATAATTAGCCAAACCAATATTCTGTTCCCATAGTGCGTTATCAATGTCACTTACCATCTGGGTCTTTATCCCGTACTTTGTCTTGTGCTTAACTACATTCATTTCTTCAGAAATTGAGTCCTCCTTGGAATTATCCAGAAAATCCACTCCATCTTCTGCTTTCATGTCTGGCATTTCTGAAGAGACAAAAGGGGTTTGTGAAGTTCATTTGAAAATCTGAGTCCTTTGCCTTTCTGTTTACACAACAGGCTGCAGCTTTCATTTGATTTGTTTTTACTTTTGTTTTAAATAGAAAAGTATTCTTTCAGCAGCTGGTTTTGTTTCTGACACTACTAGGCTGTTCATTTTCCAAACAGTTGTGGAGCTGTTCCTGACCAAAACAAACCATAGGAATGAAGCCTGCTCATGAAGAAAAGTTAATATGGGTATGGAGACAGCACAAGCTAAAGGTATAGACACATGAACAGTGTCTAATGAAGTATTGGCCATGTAGTGGCACTTAAACATTTGCTGAATAACTGTCAAATTTCCATTTTTTACTGTTGACTTTTCATGAAAAATAAGGCCCCTCTCATTTGGATCGAGAAAACAGATCAATCAAACATTCAATCAACAACTATTTACTAAACTCCATGCTATCTGTCAAGCACTGTGCTAGCTGCTAGGGATACAAATTGATAAATTCCTTAAGTGAGGTAACCATGCCTACCACCATTTGGAAAGGCAACAAGACATTTACACAAGAGAGAGCAAAGGCTCACCATAGTGCTGATGAACTATCTGGGGTAGTTGAGCCTTTTCTATCTATGATGGCTTTGTAACTTGCTGTGCACACATCAATCCATTACTGCTGTCTACTTACACATACGAAATATATAAGACATGCCTTGGCAAATGACTATTCACATCCTAATTTAGCAAAGCCAAAAGAAATGGATGCAATTATAATCTCACTGCTTAGTAAAGTTTGAGAGGCACGTATATAGCATACTTTCTTCTTAAGATATACCCATTTAGCGGCGGCCAGGTGGCTCAGCGAGTAAGAGCACCGGCTCCAGTGTTGGGACAACCTGGAGATCAAATCCCGGGCTCAGACACTCAGCACCACACCCAGAAATAGCTGGCCATGTAACCTTGAGCAAGTTACTTAACCCCGATTGCTTAAAAAAAAAAAAAAGAAAAAAAAAAGATACACCCATTTAACTTTTTTTTCTTGACTACTGAAGAATTGCTTAGTTGCCTTCAAGTTAACAAAGTTGCAAGAATACTGTATTTATCAAACGGGGGAAAAAAGCAGCAGTATCATTTGAGACAAGAGACCATGTTCAACAGTACACACTGTTGTAGTTCACAAATAGTGGTGGTTACTATTACCATTTATCACTATTTGAGTCGGACAAATACAGGAAGGAAGTGATCAAATGATACCCTAGAAAAACTTAGGATTCTGACACTTTCTTACAGGGGACTGAAAATGGACAGAACTGAACTTGATATTCCAAACGTGAATAAATGACTATTAGAAGAGACATGTTAGAGGCCTGTAATTTTATGTGGAAAACTCTTGTTTGTTAATTCAACATAAAAACCTCACTGAAGTCACTATCCTGGAGGGAGATAGGACTCTTTATACAAAGGACATGGAGACTGTTTTTAGCTGAAAATTTTTAACATTTCATTCTGTCAATGTACTGTAGCAATTTATAAAAGTGCTACACTGAAAAGAAGACAAATGATGTTAGTGTATATACAGATAAACATATAATACACTCTATACATTCATAAATACATATGTATATGAGAAAATTTCATACAGCTTAGTAAATATTAGATAATGAACATATATTGTACCCTTCATCTAGGGAAGCTAAGTCTCTTGGAGTTTAAATGTCACAGATAAATAAATAAATAAAACGAAAACATATATAGTCCTTGGACATGTATCTCAATCAGAAGTAACCTTTAAAAAATGTTCAACCTTGATATTACCTTACAAAATCATGGGTACCTGGTTATGTATAAGGTTTTGTTTTGTTTTTAGGGGGGAGGGACTTTTTTGGTTTAAGTACAACTTCACTTGACTACACCCATCAACTAAAAACATGTATGTATCTTGGCAAGTAGCCACCAGTCGTGACTAGAAACAGATAGTAAGCATATACTAAGACCTAAAACATAAGACAGATCTGGGTCAGCAATAAACCACCCAATTTCCCAAAGCACAACCTAGGAGAATGTTTACACCTCTTTTCTAAAGCTGGAAATTTTGTGGGTTTTTTTCCTTCTTGTTTTTCCCCATTTGAGCAAGTTTCTATTTGGTCTCCTAAAGAACAGCATGACAACACAAACAATACATACAGCAGTTAAAGAGAACATGAAGCTTTTAACTTTGCCACACTTTAATCCGCCCTGGATAACTAACTATGACCTTTTAATGAATGTCTAACAACCCCCTTTACTGTTAGATCACATTTAGTGGCCTGACTTCAGAATTAACATGTGATCGGTTAACAGTTCCCTATTCCAAGAAGGAAGTGGCAATTCCCCCATTACTGAGTATTTCTTTCTACAGCCAAGGCTGGAAAAGAACTAAGGATATACCTTCCCTATTGGCTGAGCAAGTCTCTACCCTTATACATCTATTTTGTCTACTTAAAGCTTTCTCTTCCCTTTATTTCTGGGTGGTTAACAACACAATTTTGAATATTCTGCTCATCCTTAATTATTGCCTAAATCTCCCAGATTTTCTCTCTATGATTTCTACATACAGTGCAACATATGAAAAACCAATGTAGCTCACCAACTCTTCATTGTAAATCTCAGTCACCGAGTTGGAAAAAGCAATAATTCCAACCCATGTGTCCCAAGAAGCAGCATTTGAAAGAAATGAACACTCAGGCATCAGCTTACAGCCCCTCCTGTTCTAGTGAAATGTCAACCGGCAAAAGCCCCCAAAATAGACTCCTCTATTTTTTTTTAAAGACAGCTTCTGATTCATATTAAAAGTCCTGAAATAACAGCCAACAACTTTCCATCTCTAAATATCTGAAACCCTCCCCAAAACTTTCAAAACCTGAAACCTCCAAAATGTCTGGAACATACATATTCAGTTACAAAACTGAAAACCAGAAAGGAGAAAACCTTCCCTTGAGGAAAAGCAGCTGTAAAGTATTACTACAGTAATGAACACAGCAAATGCATGACATGACATTGCTTCTTTCTCCTATCACTCTACCTCTATCCACCCCATTTCTGTGTGTGCCATTTTCAATATCCCAGGGGGAAAATACAGCAAAACACTTCTTACCTAATCCTTAAGGGCAAAAATAAATAGCGTCTAGCCAGCACAAAGGTAGGTCTTCCCTTCTGTGCCCCAGTAACAGGTGATCAAGCAAAGTCCGAACCAAACTGGCCTTCCGATCTCAAGAGTTTGTAAAACTGCCCTCTGCTTCCACTTTCATCCCAACTCGCAAAAACATGAGGTTATGCTGTAATGGCCCCTTTCCACTGAACGGTGGTTTCTATTTACTGTTTCTGGACATGGTTACCCATCGATTGAAGAGGTCGACGTATGAGCAATCTCCTCACTGCAGCTGCTTCACCGAGATAAGTGGACACAAGGTTTGCCCTATGACAGCACACTCAAAGGATGAGGCTTAGCGGAAATCCTGTGCAGGGAACCCCCTCTGCCCAGCCCCCATCCTCACACACTGTATAAGGCTCTGAATTCCAGGACTGTTGCATTAAGTCAATAGACAATGTGACTGGAGGTTTTCTTCGCAGGCAGGAAGAGGAGGCTGTTTTTCACTCTTAGCTCTCCTCCAATGACCTAATACTACCATTTAGGAAGTTGGACTGCTAGTTTGGAAGGACACTTAACAGCTGTGGCTTACTACTATAAGAAAGCTTCTCTATGACCCCTGGCTATTTTCTCTGAACCTAAGCTGACAAAGAATGAGAGAAAGGAACAAATCAGTTTCAGACACATAAGGACACAGTTCCCAATACTCTCCTTGCAGCCTCACATGAAATACTCCAAACACAAGTCCAGCCTAATATTTGCTTTGGCAAGAGTAGTTAAATCATGTGAATAAAACTTCTGTAGAAGCCCCAATTTGGGCTCAATTCATCTGTCACCCAGACACTTTTTTCCAGGTTTAAAAAACTGCAAAGCTTATGTGTACACCAAGCATAAGAACTGACAGGTGATGGCCAGCAAACCATTCAAAGTTTAAAGCAACTCAGCTAAGACTTAGGCTAAAACAAAATCGAAAATCGCTTACATAACAAATATGACTACATGGATATTGATTATTAAATCCTAAAGAAGCAATTTTACATAAATGAATAGCAAAAAAAAAAATTCATGATACTTGACTGCCACACCTGAGACACATTTGGAAAAAACTGTTCCTCATTTCAGCTTGCTTACCTGCCACAGGTTCAGGTTCTTGGGAATGTCCAGGTACCTTTTCCTGCTCTTCTCCTTTGGTTGTACACACTTCTGAGTTTACAACTGATTCTCCTTTAACAGGTCCATCTCCTGAAGTCATACAAGACCCTTCTGCACCAGCACCTTTCTCCAGCTCCTCAGTAACAGCATTTGGCTCAAGAGTGTCACACTGTGGAGGGCTACTGCTCTCTCCCATGGTGACCACCCCACCTGCAGCTCTCACTTTTTCAAGAACAGTATCCACCAAATGGTTGGCAGCCTCCTCTATCAGGTTTTCTCTCTCCAGTGAATCTGAAGCGTCAGCCTGAGTAGGCAAACCCTGAGAGGGAACATCTTGGAAACTTGTCTTTTGTTCAGCCCCATTCCCATCAGGTAAGGTTTCCTTGGTTTTGTCCACACAAGACATGGTCTCATCCTCACCTGCCAAGGGCACCATGTCCCCAGTGATGTCATTCTCACAGGACAGTAATTCTTCAGCAATGGGCTGCAGTAACACCCTTGGTACCACACTGTCTACCTCCACTTCCTTTAGATGCTTTACTATGGGGACAGTTTCATCTGCCTCCCCTTTCTCCTTACCAGCAGGCAGCATTTCTGTGATTACAGTGTCCTTTTCCAGGATCTCACCTTCTGGTGGGGCTCCTAGAAGGCCCAATATTATATCATTCTCTTGGTTTGTCATGTTTTTCTGTACCAGAACATCCTGGTGGCCACTAGATATCTCCTTAGTCCCCAACACAGAAGAATCCTGGGTAGCAAACTCTCTGGAACCCACAGTTACATTTCTACTCTCTGCACAAGAGGAGGAGTCCCTTGTAGACTGAGTCTCCTTTACTTCAGATTTTGCAGCCACTGTCTTTTCCCTGTCACAAGCCTCAGGTCCATCTTGTTCTGGGTCAGCTTTGGTTTTGTTTGTCACTATCAGCAATGGCAAGCTGCACTCTCCAGAGCCAAATGTCTTCTGCCTGTTTGCAGACAAACCAGCTTCTAATGGCACCTGGCACTGTACTGCTGTGCTTTGCTCAGCTCGCAGTGAAACTTTTGCAGCCACTTCCTTGTTTTGTTCAGGTTCTGCACAGAGAATGGCGGAGGGTGTGCCCAATGAATTATTATTATGTTCAAGTATTTTGCCCTCAGCACATGAGACTAAGACAGGTTGATCACCAAGCTCTGATGTCTCTTCTCCAGGAGGTGGCGTCTCCTCTTTAGGCAAGGAAATTGAACAAATCAGATTGTCTTTAGTTATAGAACAAGAGGCTGCTTCGTTTTCTTTATCTTGTTCCTGAGCTACAATACCTTCTGGCCCCACTGGTTCCTTGTCTGCCCTGGACAAAATGGAATCAGCAGGCGAAGCAGTTGTCCTTTCACTGGGTACTGAAGAATCTGATTCTAACACATCCACTCTCTTGTCATTAAGACCTTCAACCCCACTGTTCCCTTCTACAGAACTGGAATTTCCCATACTTAGCTGAGAATCAGGAGCAGGAAAAATAGACGGCAGGCTCACCAAGCTGTCTTCTGTTGGCAGTTTCTTGGGCACAGAGAGCTCTAGTGCTGGGCCACAGCTATATTCTTCTGCCTTTTTTTCAGGAGTTGCTGTTCCCTTTTCTTGCTTGGGGGGAACAAAAGAAATCACATCATCTTTGGTTGCTGATTCAACCGAGGGCCTGTCTGGCTGAGCAAAATTATTTTCAGATGTCATTTCCTGATCCAGTATAAAACTTTCTTTTGCTTCGATCAAGGCTGGATGAGGAGGTGAAACTGAGTTATGTTTGGGTGGTGAAGGGGTGTCCAGTTTTAAATCTTGTGCTAGGTTATCTTTATTTAAAATTGCTATAGAACAGGGGACTTCAGGTCCCTGGTTATCTCCTTCAGGATCCGAGACTCCGTCACTCAAACATGATTCTTTCATCTGAACCTCAGCAAGTGTATTTGGTGAATTCCTCTTCATGTCCTTGGAATGGATGGGTTTGCTATCCTTGCTCTCTGCTTCCATGTCTCCACAAGGAGTCACTGAATTCTGTTGACGTACAGAATCAAAACTAAATTTGTCCTCTTCCGCTGTGCAGCAGATGGTTGATTCAATTTCCTGATCTTGGTCTTGAGTTAAGCTGCCTTTTGATGTCTGGTTCAAAATTGGCTCTTTTTCTGGGCTGGTCAAAGTTGAATCAGAAGGTAAACCTGTCTCACACATGCTTGTTAAAGAAGATTCCATTTCTAACTCTTCCAACACAGAATCTTGACCAGTGCCCTCTTTTAGTAAAGATGAAACGGTCAGGGGGTGTTGATCCCCAACCTCCTGGCTCTCTGCTACAGGATCTGAGTTCTCTTTGCTACTTCTGCTTGAAGTTTCAGTTCCTGGCACAGTTTCTTTAGTAATGATTTCTCCTTTACCAATTGTAGATGAAGGCTGAAGATGTTCATTGCTGTCTAAGGAACTTGGAGAATCAATGCCATTTAGAACACTGGGCTCCTTCACAGGGTCACTGTATCTTTCTATATCTGGGGTTCCAGGTTTGCTGACACTGGAGCTCTTATTAAGTCTATCAGTTTTACTTTCCTGCATTTCATACACATTCTTCTGCAGAGTGGCCTCAGGGCTTGTGAGATCACATTTCACTTTTTCTGTTGCTTCTGGAGTTGCACACTCTGCTTCTGAATTGGTGACCCCTTCAGCCTCAGGGACATTTTGGTCTTGGCTCTGCTGACTGATATGTACTTCCCCTGTGGCACCATCTCTACTGTGCATAAGTTCATGGTCCAAAACAGTTCCAGGAGATGTCTTTCCAGTTTCCTCTTTTATATTTCCACAGGATGGAAGGTCTTCTGTGTTATTCATGCTAGCAGGTGTACTCTGTAGGCATCTGTCTTTCTCTGATACAATCTCAGAGACTATGAATGGTCCTGGCTCCACCTCTTCCCCTTTTCTTTCCAGGCCTTTATCTTTTCTCCTACAGGAACAATCTGTGTTCCCTTTGCTCATTAGGCTTGATAGATCACCTGACTTTTCATCCAACCTTACTGGGTCCCCTTTGTGGTCAGGGTTGTCCATTCCTCCAAGTCCAAGTGAAGAAGATTGCTGCTGGTCTCCTAAGGGAGCCTCAATGCAGGAAAGATGCTGGCAATCAACATCCAGGACACTGTGGGAAGGTGCAGGGTCCTGTGATGTTATCATTAAGGGAATACGGTCCTCTGTCTGTCTGGGGTTTGTTTTCTGCAAAGGCAAAAGAAAATGTCAGTAACATAAACTTCAACATATAACTATATGTGTTATCAGGGAATGTAAGCAATAGACACATCTGACAGAACCCACTGTTTTGTAAGGTCACTGAAGTCTATCTAAAACTCAGTCCTAATTTATATTTACTCTTACTTTTCTCTCCCACACCTGCATATTCACCAGAATCTTGAAAGCTGCTCATGATACTCAAGACTACTATTTCCATGAATTAAATATAAGCTTATTTTAAAGAGTAGGATTAAATTTTAACCCCAAAGTCTTGGACAGATGTATATCTGAGTACTGGTTTGATTGAACAGCTTGGGTAAAATGCTCCTTAGGTCACCTCTTCAAGAGATACACAATGCTTCCAACTTCCTTTATCCACTCTAAACACAAACAAATTCACGACAGTCTGCCAAACTACCCCTAGTCCTAAGGTGCAGTCAAATTCTCAAATGCCCCAAATATTTACTAAAGTATTATACCACCCTTTAATCCCACAAATAAACTCTACCCTATCCATCTTCCGGCAGGAGAGAGCTGACCTGAGTCTTTCTTAAAGACTAGGAAGTCTTTAAAAAATTCCTGTTCATTAAACAGCTTTATGTGTAGACTAATAATGTCAGCCTTGGCAGTAGCTGTCAAATCTCTTTCACCTTTCTGGTGGGAGAAAAATATCTCTCTGTTAGCTAATATGGTAAATTTCAAATATAGAAACTTACCTATTTCCTGTCCAACTCCAGAGCCTCACCCATTCTCAAATGAAAGTAGTATGAATATGTCACAATGGACTAAACTAGAAACCATTTATGTTTTGTCCTTGGCTCGACATCTGGTCTACTCCACAAACTCACACTCATCTAACTGCCTCAATTTCCCTATTGGTAAAACTGGGGTTTCATGGTTTTTAATAAAAGTTAGTCAATACATCGTTATATATATATATGTTCTGAATACTAATGTATTAATGATAAACTGGTCTTCTTTGGGAACCTCAGTGTTGTGGCCTTCTAACTTCCCTTCCCTTCAAAAGGATATGGTCATGAATCAGTCTTAGGTTCTACCATGAGAGTCAAAGCCCCACAAGTCTTAGCAGTTCATTCCCATTAGATCGAAAAAACCACAAGTACATAATGGTTACGATGGATTTAGGGTAACAATAAACTATCACATGTCTAGAAAAAACAACAGGTGATTGAACTGACTCCAGAGTGTTGAGCCTTTTCTACATTATTCAAAAAGCGTAAGGAAGGTGGTTGTTCCAACCCAACCCACCCCTCACTTTGCCTGCCTTATCCATAGTAGAGATCCCTCTGGCACTTTCAAGAGAACAGTTTCAACTGGACTGTCAAATAACTGTCTTGTGGAAAGAGACCTAAAAAAGACGTCTGATTTCCGGGGAGCACATACAAGCAAAAACAAAAGTGATTCTTGTTCTGGGATAAGCCTGACTCTGAAAAGGGCAGAGGCGGAGACACCATATGTCCATGGAATGAAGTCACCAGACCTAATGGGATGAACAATGATGCCTGTTCCAAAGGAAGCCTCTGGTATTTCAACGGCCCTGAATAAACCTAAATTAAATAATCACAAAGCTGCTTTCCAAAATCAAATCAAATTAATGCTGAATAAAACCTGGATGGAAAAAGAACCTAAACTTATAGTGAATTGTATTATTTGGCTTCCTAACAGCAATTTTCATTGAGAAGACACATATATGACAAAAAGCAGTTGGTTTTAAGTGATTTTTCAGTTTTATGAACACAAGTTAATATAGCCATAACATAAAAAATTCAAAATCTTCTAATTTAATGTAAATTCTAAAAAAAATTATCAACTATCTCACAAAATATATTGTAGGTTTTGTCTTTCCAAGTCAAACCAATACATTTCCTTTATGTAGCTCTGAGCCCTGCTATGACTAAATGTCATCGCTTGGGTTGCTTGGCAAAGGCCAATCAGAACCAAAACATTATTATATCTGGGACATAAAAAATGAGGTCCAGAAACTTATCACACATATATAAACACAAGAGTCATTTGCAAGCACTGATTACTTGCCAATGTTTCTAGTTTCAAAAACTTCAGGATTCAATCTAAACCTCCTATATTTGGCATTTAAAATGCTACATAACTTGGCCCCTCCCTACCCTTTTCATCTTTTTACACTTTACTCCCCTCCACAAGCTCTAAGATCCAGCAATGATGGAGCAGTAAAAGTTCTTCAAACATGACACTCTATCTCAGTTACTGTGCCTGCCTTTGCACTGGCTGATCAGAATCCTGGGATACTCTCCTCACTGAGCTCACTTCCATCTCATAGCTTTCCTGGCTCCTTCAAGACTCAGCTCAGATTCCACCTTCTGCAGGAGGCCTTTTTAGTCCCTCAACCTGATTATGCCTTTCTTTCTCAGACAGTTTTCCATAAACTAGGTTCAGATATGCCTCAGACACTAAATTTACTAGCTCTAGGATCCTGGGCAAATCACTAGATTTCTCTCAGTTGCAATTCCTCATCTGAAAAATAGGGAGGTGATAACAGCACTGATCTCACAGGGCTGTAATGAGAGAACATACATAAAGTGCCTCGCGAACCTTAAAGCACTGTACAAATGCTAGCCATTATTATTTACACGCTATCTCCCAGGTAGAAGAAGAATTCCTGCAGGGTAGGAAATGTTTTTACCTTTCTTTGTATTCCTATTACTGAATACAGTAACTAGCATATAGTAAGTGCTTAATAAATGCTTGTTGACTAAATACCCTAAATCTAATTAAATTTAGTTTTAATATAGAGTCAAAGGCTTGAGGTATGGATTGTTTCTCCTCACCATAAGCTGCTGCTGGATGTTCATAAGTTTAAAGATATGTCCTGTCCGACTGTCTCTGGGGTGTAGGGATTCCTCATCGGATTCAGATGTCAATGTATAAATGTCCAACTCTCGATGATGTCTCACAGAGCAGTCCCCATAAGGTATTTCATAGGACAAACTGCTCCAAGAGTCAGGTTCTCCAGCATTCTCCCTGAAAGCAAACAATCTCAGGTTAATACATAAATTATAGCTGACAGGCAGTAGGCTTAGAACTACATCTGTGGATCTTGGCTTAAATTACTGATTTAACTGATTACATTCTGCAGAAGGAGCTCCATAGAGGCCTGATCTTACATGCTTTACTTATATGCAAACATCCATCCATCCTCACCACTCACCCACTGTAGCAAGAGGCCACAAACAAGTTAACTGGGGTGAAAATCAGGAACCATTCCCAGGGAAGACCAAGATCAGAAGCAGCTTTAGGTTCTTGAAATGGTTAATATCCTGTTAACTAATGAGTAATAAGGAAGTACAAGGAGGTGACTTTTAGTTGGTTGCCCATAGAAACATGGCTTACAAGAATGACTCTTCTATGTATTATTTGATACCTTAGGCTGATTTCAAATGACAGATGAGGCAGGGGCCCCAGTGCATGTAGGGAATATTTGAGGAGTAGGAAGCACCCTCCAATTCCTCCTCTTCTCTCCTCCCCCTGCACACACAAATTCCCAATGTCAACTAAACAGAGAAATACTATTGACTATTATTCTGTTCTTGTCCCATCCAACATTGTTTTATACATAGAAACTGTTTCCAAGCAACTCAAAGTACTTTCAATTATATTTTAAAATATCCTAATAATCCAAGATAATGTAGTTATAAATGAATACATCACACAGAGCCATCTTCGTGACATAGCAAAGGCATGGTAGAATATAACAAGAAATATCCACGATGGCATCCAAAGAAAAAGATTTTTCTTTCCTATTCCTGTATGGGGTTAATATTCTGCTTTTCCAAAAGTTAAGAATCACGTAATCAATGAACAAACATTTATTTAGTGCACTCATTGAGCTGGGTGCTGGGAATATACAGATGAAAACAGAACAGATTCTGAAAACAAGAAGCTCATGGTACATTCCAAGGGGGGAAACCACCCCTTCAGTCATCCAGGTTCTCAACCTATGTGTCATCTTCTAGCTCTCTAATCACCACCCCATCCCCCCATCACATGCAATAAGTTGCCACATGCTGTAGTTTCTTCCTTGTAACTTCTCTCCTCGGACAATGTGACCACCTTGATCCAGGTCTCCTGACTTTATGCCTAGACTATTGTAATAGCCTGCTAGTCAATGTCCCTGCTTCAAGTGCCTCCATATTCCAGAATGTCCTCCAGCTTTTAAACTGATCAGCCTAAATCACAAGTTGGCCCTTGTCACCCCTCTATTCCAATGGCTCCCCATTACTTCCAGGATCAAATTTCAAAAATCATCTGGTTTTCAAAGCCCTTTATAACCTATCTTCTTCCTGTACTCCACTCCTATTCACACACTTTAAAACATAGGCTTCCTCATTGTTTCTTATACCTAATAAAATACTCCTCCCAACTTGGAGCATTCTCAATGGCTGTTCCCCTATGTCTGGAACTCTCTCCCTTCTTTATCTGCCCTCCTGGCTCTCCTTTCTTCCTTTAAGCTTCTGCCAACGTCCAACCTTCTGCAAGACACCTTTCCAGTTCCTCCTTGACCCTGATGCCTCCTGCAGGTCTCTTGTTTGTACGCAGTGGTTTGCCTGCTGTCTTCTTCCACATCAGACCAGGAGCTCCTTAAGAGAAGTGACAACTGTTTGCTTTTCTCTGGATCCCCAGGTGATGGTGATGGTGATTTGAAGATCTTCCCTGTCCCTTAATAAGCCTAAGGGAATTTGAAGACTTTTCCTGCTTTGAAAATATACTCTGCCCCCTAAAAGGCTGAATGTGGTCACAAGGAGCCTGTGGTGGGAGGAGTTTGCTGAAGGGTGGAGTAGAGCCCACAGGAAGCTGGGAGTCAGAGACAGCTAGAAGGTTGGGAGGAGAGGATGCTTCAGAGGGAGACAGACAGGCTTGTGAGTAAAAGTTGGTGTTTGATACCTACTGTGACAGCTAGGCTTGTGTTGGCTTGTGGGAAGGCTAAAGGATGGTGTGGCTCTCTGTGCTGTTGTGGCTTATTAACTTCTTTGCTACTATGATGAAATTGGCTTACTGGTTTGGGGATCCAGTTTTCTGGTGTCTGAATAAATGTTTTGCTTCTGTCTTCCACATGCAAAGTCTGTTATATTTTGTGATCAAGCACCATGCAGGTATATTTGTCATGATTGTGGGTTCTGGGAATATTGCATTGGCATTTTAGCAAAGTGCCCAGCACATGTAGGAGAATGAAAAAAACGAGGTACAAAACTATGAAAAAGATAAAGAAAGTTATAGGCATAGTAACCATCACGAGTTACTCAATTAGTCTGTCAGGTTTAAATGTTAACCTAAATTTCAGGCTTTTGTTTTGATTAGTTTTCTAGTACTGGTTCTTCTCTTCACTCCAACCTTTGAGACCACTCCTTTTTCATACTAATTCACCTCCCAAACCAGAATGATTTCTCCTTCTCACTTACCCAGATCTCTAAGGGAGGCAGGGCCCTTTCAATATAGATCCTAATCTTACGACTTCAGCGCTCTACATACTCTCAACTGATGATTTAATCCACCCCAATGCTGTGCATTTTTATTTATTTATTTATCATTACTGTGTAGATTATTTTTAAAATTTAAAAAATAAATTTATTGATCTTTTATTCCTGTATCACTTACATATCCCCTTGCATGCTTCTCCCAGAGAGCCATCACGGAAAGATTTTTTTTTTTAAAGAAGGGTGGAAGAATCAGCAAAACTGATTATTGAAAAACACTGACGATACACACTCACCTTTTTATACAAATGATGATTAGCTTCATCCCTAATACTTTCCCAAAGTTCTGTAACCTGCTTCTAGCTGTCTACTTACTGATTATTTATAAATCCAAGTGTCCCAATAGGGCTTGAAAATTTTTAAAAGCTAACAAGGAAGTCATCTTCTCTTGCCTTCCTATTTCTTACAATTTCAGGCAACTCCTTAGTCTGGTTTCTCTTTATTTATGTCACTACATTTTCCCTGTTGCCCATGCTTGAAAGCATCTGTGATTCCTCCTTTCCCCTCCATGTGAAATTGTTGTTGTTTAGTCATTTCAATCATGTCTGACTCTTCCTGACCCATTTGGGGTTTTCTTGGTTAAGATAATGTAGTGGTCTGCCATTTCCTCCTCTAACTCATTTTACAGATGTGAAACTGAGGCAAACAGGGTGGAATGACTTGTCCAAGGTCACACAACTAGTAAGTGTTTGAGGCCATATTTGAACTCAGGAAGATGAGTGTTACTGACTCCTGGCCTGGCACTCTACTCACTGTACCACCTAGCTGCCCTCTACAACCAACAGTCTTTCTTGTTAACTTCATATCTATAAACACTCTTACATCTATTTCCTCCTTTTCGTTACTACTGGCATTAACTCCATTCAGCTGCTAATTAGTCTGGGCTATTGCAAAAACTTCCTAAATAATCTCCCAGCTCTAGTTAAATTTATTCTAAATGTGTCTAGCATAGTACAAACCCTTCTACAATTACAAGTTGAGAAGCTATCACTCTCTAGACTAGAAACTGTGAATGAAAACCACTCTCTACAGAACAAAGTCCAAACTCTTTAAGATAGGATTTAAAGCCATCTATGATCTGACCTCAAACGACCTTTCCAGCTTGATATCTACAACTTTTCCACTCTGGTCATTCTTCAAATATGTCTTGTATTTTCTGCTTTTATTTATAGCACTCTCTTTGTTTGGAATGCCCATCCCTCTCCCCACCCCCTCCAAACAAACAAAACACCTCTACAAAAATCTGCCTCTGCTTTCAAGACCCAGCTCACATGTTACAAAGTCATTTATGATCATTCCTCACCCTACAACAAACTGAAGTGATCATACCTTCTCTGACCTCTCTTTGTATTTTGAGCATACCTTCTTGAGGGCATTCACATTGTATATTGCCAGATACTGATCTAGTTACCTGAATACTTATCATATACTTTTTAGAGAAGTACCAGTACCTCACTCCCTACCATATGGTGTCTTACAGAACTTGACCTGTGACAGACACCTACATTTTTTTTTTAAATAAACAAATGACTGTATGAACTGGGGAAGAGAGGAGATATGGACAACTTTTTAGTTTCTTGTGAGTGAAGGTTTTGTAGTCTGGCTTCAAACTCTGATGTTCTCACAATATCTTAAATCTTAAATCCCTACATTCATATGTAAGTTTACCAAAAAATGAAAGTCATACATAAATAATTTTTAGATTTCTATTCCTTTGGCTTAGTGATGTCCCCACTCTCAATCACAAAGGAGTCAACTTAAAGGAAAACAGATTAAGCTGATAAAGGTTTTTGCCTAGAATGTTAAATTCTCTTGTTATCTGAACTCATGAAGGGGGACAGTGGTATGGATGAACTAAAAATAATTACACTATTCTTTGCTTAAACAAATGCTAACAATTCTTTGCATTCCCTAAGCACAAGAGAAAAGTTAGTCTTAGGAAAGGGGGAAGGCAAGGCTGGAAGCACAGGATTGAGCAGGGAGGAAGCTACTGAACTTTTATGGTTCAGCTCTCTACTTTAAGGCTGGTAAATGCCTAAGAAATGCAGCCAGGTGTTGCAGTGGATAGAGACAGACCCAGAGTCAGGATGGCCCGAGTTAAAATCCTGCCTCAGACATTAGTTGTGTGACTCTGGGCAAGTCACTTGACCCTGTCTGCCTCAGTTTCCTCATCCGTCAAACGAGCTGGAGAAGGAAATGGCAAACCATTCCAGTATATCTGCTAAAAAAAAAACCCAAATAGGGGGTAATGAAGTGTCAGACACAACTGGAACAACTGAACAATTGCATAAGAAGATCTAGGATAGGGAGTATCGCTCATTCTTTTTCTGAACATCTCCAGAAACAGTCATTCTAAAATATCTCTTAGTAGCTTAGACATATTTTAAAAGCCAAGTAGTGTAGTGGAATATATACTAGATTTGTACTCTAAGAGTCTGGGTTCAAATCCTAACTCTGTCACTTACTTTGTGGCCTTGGAAAAATCATTTAACTTCTTTTGACGGGGGCACAAGGCTCTGTCTCCTCATATCAAAATGAAGTTTAGACAAGAAGGCCTCGTGGGGCCCTTGCAGCTCTAAGTCAGTGATCCTATTAAATCCTGACTCTGACACTTACGGGGAAGTAACGACCTCTCTGAGCCTCAGTTCCCTTATGTATCAAAAGAAAATAATCATCAGAACATCACCTGCTGTCCTTGCTCTGCAGGGTTGTAGTTCACTGAGAAATCCAAATACTGTTTTCCACATGACTCCTTCTTGATCTCCCAACTGCTGACGCCCTCCCTCACTAATCCATCTGTGTATGTTATGCTGATCTTGTATTTATTCTGCACGTGGCTCTACCTGTATGCATCTTCCCCAAAAGAATGTAAGCTGCTTGATAGCGGGGACTGCCAAAGCCAAACACAGAGCCTGGCACACAGTAAGAGCTTAATTAGTGCTTGTGAAATGACTGACTCAGAGTTGTGAGGGAAGCACCATAAAAGATCCTAGGATCCTAGATTTCAAACCAGAAGTATCCTTAGAGGTCAAAGTCCAGCCTCCCTGATTTTATGGAGGAGAAAAATCAAGGCAGAAGGGTGAAATGTCTTGGAAGCATGACAAAGCTATTAATTGTCTGAGGGGGAATTTGTACCCAGATCTTCCTGGTTTTAAGTCTGGTGCCCTCAGTCAGTGCACTATACTGCCTCTCAAAATAAAATGTTTATTATTATTTTCTATCACCCCAAGAAAAAAGGAGTTGTTTCTGTTTCTATTCAGATTCAGTCCTGTTTTAGGTTAAGCCTATTGGCAGACAAAGAAATAACTACTCAGCAGGATTCTTATTTTTTTAAAAAATAAGAAATTTCATGTGTTTGAAGATATCTTGATTAGTCATTGGTCCTTGGCCTTACAGTTATACGGGTTATACGTCACACAAGCATTTAAAGTACTATGTGAATGTGAGTTCTTTGAATGTGCACAAGGAGAAAAAGCTCAATATCTTGGATAAGGCAATTAGCCTTGAAGCTAGAACACCTGGATGCAAATCCTGCCTCTGACTATCACATACTGGCTGTGTGAAAAAGACCAGCATCTCAACCCTTCAGTGCCTGAGGCAACTACAACTTTCTAAATTGCAAAGAAGAACCTGAGCTGTACTGGCAGTCTTTTCACCTGGTAGTTCCCTATATATACATATGAAATCACAGGGCCCAGTCCCTAGCCCTTTCCTAACATGCAGGTAAACTGGACTGCAGCTGAATTAAGTCTACTTACAAGATAGACACAAATTACACACCGTGGTAAAACAGGATGTTAATGCTCATAATCACACACTTAACCCAGGGTTTATGGAACCAACAATGAATCTGGGTATAATTTCACATAAATAATGTTAGAGCAAAAGGGCATCTAAAGTCAGTCTATCTCAGGAAGAGGGCAGGATGGATTTCAGTGGCCTTTTTCATTTTCAGTGTTGGCTCCAAAAAGAGGCACTAAGAAAAAATCATTACTGACTGCAATGATTATTTATTTGGTACAGACAATTTCACACACACACACACACACACACACACACACATATTTTACATATATTGAATACATTTGTGTATATGTGCATAAATGTATTCAATATAAACAATTTTGTATACACACACATATATTTCAGCAGTTTTCTTAGCCTTACTGAGGCCCCCTAGGAGCATTTTCCAGTTATAAACTAGAATATAATCCAAGGAATTTTCCTGAGGTGTAAAAGCCTCGCATCTTATTTTTGGCTCTTTAGAGCTATTAAGAATCTCTTCTATAAGGTCCCATTGTTTGTTTAAAGCATTCTTAGGATCCCATGAAATAAGCTCCCATACACTTTTGATAGTTTAGTTTAAGCACAGTTTCATACAACAAAAGAACAAAGAACTGATCCTTCTTGGATTATAACTTAAAAAAAAGTCTCAGTGAGACACAAGTTTTGATAATAGACAGCCCAAAGCATTAAGGGGTTACTGTCACTTGATGACAGTATAGAATAGGAAGGCTTAGGGAAAGGGGAGGAGGGCTGCCCAACATTCCTCTACACATCGAAGGAATGTAATGCTCTAAGATAAATAATCTAAAACAAACATCCTTTGATGAAAAGTTCCAAAGTCTACTCCCAGCTTGAATTTGTCAACAGAATAATATCCAGAGAAGCACCTAGCAATTATCAATGACCTCATAGGCCAGGAAGGACAAAACCTTTTCTCTGCCCACCTCCCTGCGGCCTATTGATTTTACAGAACAAGGATATCATAACTCAGTCTACCAATTGGAGAAAGCAGGGAAGACTAGAAAAGAAATATGGTGTTCATATACTCATATATGCCATCCATTAAAGGCAGCTAGGGGGCACCATAGTGCACAGAGCACTAGGCCTGGAGTCAGAAAGAACTGAATTCAAATTTGGCCTCAGACTAGTTGTGTGACCCTGAGCAAGTCACTTAACCTCTGCCTCAGTTTCCTCAACTGTAAAATGGGAACAATAACAGCACTTACTTCCCAGGGTTGCTCTGAGGATCAAATTAGATAACACTTATTAAAATGCACTTAGAACAGTGCCTGGAAAACAGCAGGTGCTACATACATGCTTATTCCATTATCTCACTTCCCTACAGGGTGTCCCAAAATTCTTAGTGTAGTTGTTAGCCATTAAACTTTAACCTTAATAAAAAAATTTTAACAACTTAAAATTGTATTAAAACTTCTGGAATATTCTAAATAATTTTAAGAAATGTTTATTTATGGGGTGGCTAGGTGGCACAGTGAATAGAGCACTGGCCCTGGAGTCAGGAGGACCTGAGTTCAAATCCATCCTCAGACACTTAACACTTACAAGCCATGTGAACTTGGGCAAGTCCCTTAATCCCAAGTGCCCTGCCTTCCCCCTCCAAAAAGCAAAAAAATAAAGGGGGGGATGTTTATTTCTCACACATTTCCCAATTATTGGGGAGGGTTTTTTTGTCTTATTCCTTTGTATTTCTTGTTTTGCTGGGTTTTTTTTTTTGGAGGGGGGAAGGCAGGGCAATTGGGGTTAAGTGAATTGCCCAAGGTCACACTGCGAGTAAGTGTTAAGTGTCTGAGGCCCATTTGAACTCAGGTCCTCCTGACTCCAGGGCTGGTGCTCTATTCACTGCACCACCTAGCTGCCTCTGTATTTCTTTTTAATGTTCTATATACCAGGTTCTTTTTTTTTTTTATCAGCATACAAAATTCACACCAGTCTAGCCCTGAGGATATTTCTTCCTTAGGGAGAATGATTATAAGTTACTCCAACTCACCAAAACAACTGAATGTTGGCTAATATAATGAAGCAGACTATATATACTAGATTTGGAAGGACTATTAAAGAGGCAATAATTTAAGTCTGAGAGAGGTCCCCCCCCCATCTCTCTGCTTCTCCTTTCACTAAAGCCTCCACCCCCTTCACTAAAAGTCACAAAGTAAAAACTGAACAGCAACTTATACAGTAAACTTCTGGAGAGAACATCCAGCAGCAGTCAGCTGATGATGCAAAACTCAATTTTGGGAGAGAAGGGTTAGGTATGGATGGGAGTAATCTCATGGTGATGATACTTAAATATATGCAAGCAAATGAGAATTCCAAGAATATACATGTAAGAAATAAAATCAAATTCAATACAGAGGAGGAAGAGCAGTTGTATAGTTGGAAAAAGAAAGAGCAAAGAGTAGTGTCACAGAAGTCAAGAAAAGGGCTTGTGCAAGATGGGGCAGTGGTCAATAATATTAAAAGCTACAGAAAGGCCAGAGGGATGAGAACTGAGAAAGTGCCACTGGACTTGTCAACATTCCTTAACAGACTTAGCAGGAAAGAGAGCGCTCTGAAGACAAAGTATATTGAAGCAAGCAGCTTCCCTCAAATGATAAGGTCAATAGTGAGAATGCAAAAAATTTAGGAATGAGATCGGTGGTGGTGAAGAAAGTATAAACAATATTTTTTGGGGGGATTTAGCAGTGAAAGGGAAGAAAGAGGATGACAGAGAGGGATAGCCATATCAAGTGAAGATGTGTATGTGCGCACGTGCGTGCGTGTTTTTAAAGGATGGGGTAGACCTAAGCATGTTTGTAGATAGCAAGGAAGAATTCAGTAGATAGGGAAATAATGAAGATGAAAGCAAGAGAAATAACAACAAATTAGGGAAGCTGGTTAAGGAAATGAGAAGGAATAGAATCAAGGGCACAGGGGAAGGGTTGGTTTAGGCAAGGAATGTGAAAGAATCATCGGGGCCTTGAGGAAAACAGAGGTCTGAAAGAAGTAGGATAAAAGAATACATCAAAGAAGATATTCAATCAAAGAATAATAAGAATTTTGTTGTGCAACAATGACGGTCCAGTTAAAGTCTGTATTGTATCCTATAATAAACACTAGGGAAGTAAGCCACTATGCGGATCACAACAAGGACTCAAGGAGAGGTATGCTTTGTTAATTCCTAGACCACCAACCTTTAATCCTGGCATTAATCACCACTGCATGCTGTTTTATCCAACTTAAATAACTGATGACTTATAACTTATATTTATATCTGCAAATCTGTATAGCTGATAGCTACAGTTGCAAGGGTATAAATTTAAAAATAACTGTTCCTTGGCTATATATATTTATGATTATAGAATGCTTAATCTCAGTGGGATGTAGTGGAGAGAAAAGTGTATTTGAAAGAAGGCCTGGGAATTCAAGTCCCAGGCCTGAAGCTTACTTCCTCTATGACTTTGGACACATCACAATCTCTGAGTCAAAATTTCTTCATCTATAAAATGAGGATACTGCAACTATGATAGACTTAGCTCTTCTCAGCAATACAATGATCTAAGACAATTCCAAAAGACTCATGACGGAAAATGCTATCCACACCCAGATAAAGAACTATGGAGTCTGAATGCAGATCAAAGCATTCTATTTTCACTTTTTTTGTTTTTGGTGTTTTTTCCCTTTTTTTCTGTTTTTTCTTTCACAATATGACTAATATGTTTAACATGACTGCACATGTATAAACCATATTAGATTGTTTGCCATCTTGGGGAGGGGGTATGGAAGGCAGGGGAAAAAATTTTGAACTAAAAATCTTATAAAAAATTAACGGGGTGGCTAGGTGGTGCAGTGAATAGAGCACCAGCCTTGGAGTCAGGAGGACCTCAGTTCAACTCCAGCCTCAGACACTTGACACACTGACTAGCCATGTGACTTTGGGCAAGTCAATTAACCTCAATTGCCCTTGCCAAAAAAAAAAATGTTGAAAACTATCTTTACATGTAATTGGAAAAAATAAAGTACTATTTAATAAAAAAAATGAGAATACTGGATTCGATGATCTCTAAGATCCCCTTCTTTTAGTTCTAAATCTTTTGACTCTAAGGTCAAAGCAGGGACTATGCTTTATTGGCTTAGTAACTCCTTATGATGATATCTTATAGAGTTGGAGCTCATAAAGATGACTGTGAAGCTCTGTTAAAAGGAAAATTTGACCCATACTTGACTGAAATTAAATCCTCAATTTGTTGAAGCTGATACAAAACTTTGAAAAGAGTGCAGAATAATGCAACACAAAGTCAAGAAGAAGTCCCAAGGATAATAATGGGATACTGATTCAAAGGGAAATGGACATAAAATTTCCTCTAGCCATTTTCTTTGATTTTTTTCATTAAATTAAAAATCCTGAAGATTTATCCCTAAATGACTGAAAATAAATTTATCTATTCCCCGACCCCTTATAAAACTCCATCCCACAACTACATTTAGATATGACAATAAAGGGAGGGTACTGGAATGATTTCATGATACTCTCACTACTAAGCAGAATTGTGGAGACCAACACAAAATCATCAACTACAGCTCAATTTCTAGAGTTAAAATCAGTTGGCTAAAAGGGAAATATGAATCAATAAGATAAGCAAATTGTTCTTATTTATAGACAGAAAGGTCATAACTGTTTTACTGATTGGCTGTCATAGTGGGAAAAACCAAATCACAATAAAGATATCATTTTGGAAAGTAATTACTGTAATTCGTGGAATGAATCTGAGTGATGAGAAAAGAAACTTTAGTTGCCTACTCTTCAAGCATCACATTGTTCAATTTAAGAAATAAACAAATTGGAATTGGTTAAGTTATGATGAGACAAGGTCATACTGCAAATGAAGAAATAGTAAATACCATATGGAAAAATGACACAGATGCTTTTCTGATACTTCTTTGGAGTACCAGGCTGCTATCCTGGCATAAATAAGCAACATTTACCAATTTTTCTGATGCAACACTGTTTAGTGAAAATATCTTTCACTTTAAGCATGCAGATCAGGAAACTCATACATACAAACACAAATGTAAATGAGAGATGGGGGAGTAGAAAAGAGGGGAGCTGTTTTCCAGTTCTTCAAAGATTTGAGATTTTGAGATGAGGGGGAAGAGGGAGAATCTTGCCAAGATGGCTATGTCAATTAAAAATAGACAGGACACGGGGTGGCCAGGTGGCTCAGTGAGTAAGAGCACTGGCCCCAGTGTCGGGATGACCTGGGGATCAAATCCGGGCTCAGATACTTAGCACCACACCCAGTAATAACTGGCCATGTAACCTTGAGCAAGTTACTTAACCCCGATTGCTTAAAAAAAAAATAGGACAGTTTCCACATACCTACCTGCCCCCAAAGAAGTTTACACCAAACCAACTATGATCAAGAAATCTAATGAAAAAAATATAGTGACTTATACCCCCTTAGAATTTGGAGGTAAAAAAAAAAAGCCAAGAAGAATCACCAAGGCAATAGAAAGAGAGGGCCTTTCACCAAAGCAAAAACAGACTCTGTGAACATATGCAGAAAGAGCTGAGGGCTTCCCTGAGAAAGCCCCTAAACAACACAGTGTAGGAGCCCTCATAACAGGAGAGTATAAGCCCAAGAGTTTGGGAGTCCCAAACACTCTTTCTTGAACCTCAAAAGTTAAGGTTGGGGAGGAAGGTCTAAGCCAAGAAAGAAGAGGTCAGCTCTGGAACACAAGTATCCCAAGGCAAGGCCAGCCACCATATCCCAAAGTATAGCACAGCTAGAGTCTTGGCACAAAGCCCAAGTCTGGGTACTAAAGACAGAAAACCAAATATAAAACAAAGAAAAAATGCTATCCAGTATGAATTTTTTTTTAAACAATCTAGAGATTTTCCCCAAAAGGAAGAATAAGCAGACTCAAAGAAAAAAAAACCCCATCAAAAAGAGATTTTCCACAAATACTATATGATACATATAAGAAATCAAGCAAGGGATAAAACATAAAATGGAATCTCTGGAGAAAAGAAAATCAAAGAGAGTAGGTAGCTCAGAAGACAAAGTGATAAACTTTACCTAAAAAATGGCCTCCCTAAAAACCTGGAATAGACCAAACAGAAATCAATGACTCCATGAGATAGCCAGAAGTATAACAAAATCAAAAGATTGAAAAGATGGAAGAAAAAGTAGAACGTGTGATATCAGAAATAACTGAACTAGAAAACAAGTCAAGGAGAAACAGTTTAAGATAATTTGGACTCCCTGACATCCATAATATAAAAGCCTAGAAATCCTAAGATTTAAGAAATCATAAATGAACTACACCAAGGATTATGAGAAGCAGAGAACAAAGTAAAAACAACAGAAAGAATCCACTAATCATCTCCTAAGAGGAAAAAACACAACAGGCATACAGATAGAAGCAATTCGAGTCCCAAGGAACTGAAGTCAGTATCACAGCTGCAACTTTCAGTGAAAGAACATCTTGGAATACAAAATTTCAAAAAGACAAAACAATAAATTACCCTGCAAAACTGAATATAATCCTAAGGAGACAGGAAGCGGGGAGAGGCATGAAGAACAGAAGAAAAGGTCCTTTAATGGAATAGCAGACTTTCCAACATTTCTGGTGAAAAGACCAGAGCGGAACAGGAATTTTTAAAAACAGGGTCAGGAGCCAAAAGAACCTAGAAATGCAAATTTATCTGAGCAATCAGAAGGAGCTATGTGATGGTTTAGTGTTAATAGTCTCATAGAGGGTGAAGAAATGAGTGTTCTTTCAAAAAACCTTTTTGTCTTCATAAAAAACTAAGGTAATTAAATATTAAATAATTAAATATGGTCCTAGGGGTGGATTGGTTTTATTCTGAGGGTCTGAAGAGAGGAAAAAGAAGCGAGCGTAAAAGGAGGAAGACACTGATGTAGGGAAGAGGAAGAAGAGGATAGAACTTGCTAGTTCTCACAATATGGGTGTCTGAAAAGAGCATACAAACATGGAGGAAAGGCTGGGGCAGGGAGGTGCATCAGATGAATATCACTCTCACTTAGAACAGACTAAAGAGGACTGGATACAAACCCACAGAGTTTGGTCTAGAAACACATCAAATTCAGCAAGAATATAAGTAGGGATAGGGAATGAGACAGAGTTAAAGAGTGAGGTTAATACAAGCCACACAGACTTCCTGATTCTGAAGGAAGCATCAAGGGGGAAAGAAGAACAAAGAAAAGTAGTAGAGTCTAAAAAAGGGTGTTTTAGATCAGCTCTTAGCCACTGGGGAAGAGCTGGACAAACTGTGGTATAGGAATGAAATGGAATATTACTGCACCATATAAAATGACACAATATGAAATGAAAGAGACAAGTTCAGGAAATTCTGAGTAGTATTAACTAATGAAGCTTTAATTATGTGAGCAGAACCAGGAGAACAATTTCTACAAGGACTCTGAAGGACAAGAATTATGATCAATACCATGACCAACCATGTTTCTGGAGGACCTATGATGAAATATAGTATTCATTTACTAACAAAGAGGTGATAAACACACTTGGGGAAGGTATATAGGGAGCTGCTTGTACTCAGGGACCTAAATGAAGCTAGAGATGTGTTTGCTACTACAGAGGATGAAGTTCTCATCTCTTCTTCCTTACAGAAAATCAGGCAAACCAGGTGTCGAAAATAATGGTGATGACAACAGCAACTGGCTTGAAGACAAATAAGGTATGGCTTTGAGATCATAGGATTTTAGGTTCTGACAGCTGCAGGGAATTTTAAAAAGTATCTGGTCTAACCATCCACTTTAGAGATAGGACAACAGTCATAAAGGTAAAATAGCTTGCCAAAGATTACATAAGCAGCCATTGTGGTATGGTAGAAGCAGCACTAGACAGTGAGACTTGGGTTCTAGTGCCAACTCTGATATTAGTTAGCTGTGTGACTCAGGGCAAGTAACCTAACATCTCAATATTCAATAGTTTTGGCTTTTTTTTTTTTTACGTTAAGAACTGAGTTGGGCCAGTTGAATTCTAAGTTTCATTCTAGTTCCCATGGTTCTACAATCTGACAAGCTCAAATCATATCAGGCAACAGAGTGTGGGGATGGAATAAGCATTTATATAGCCCCTACAATGTGCCAGGGACTGTGCAAAATGCTTTGCAAATAGTACCTCATCTGAGCATCACAACAACCCTGAAAATTAGTGGCTATTATTATTCCCATTTTACAATTGAGGAAACTGAGGACAAGAGGGGTTAAGTGAGTTGCTCAGGGTCATATAGCTCTGAAACCAAATATAAACTCATGTATTACTGACTCCAAGCCCAGAATTTTATGCAGAGTGCTACCTCTGAATGGATCTGTTCAGTGAGGACCTTTGTTGAAGATCTTGACTATGCAACATTTTAAAATAAAATAAGTAACCTGAGTTATACTCAGAAACAATTATGAAATCTGACTCACACTAGACTGGCTTATGATATATGCCTTTAATCTAGTTTTATGTCAAAAGTATTAGGAAAGCCACGGTCTGAGACCCAAGCACACAAAATGAAACTCTTGGGACAAATAACAACATGCAACAGATATAACAGTAATAAAACCATTTCACGTTTTGTTAAGCATGCTGTAATATATTCTAATTACTTATTTAATCCTCACAACAAGGGTGGTAGGTGAAGCAGGAATTGGTATTCTTCATTTTGTGGTTAAGGAAGGTGGGGCTCAGAAAAATTGTATTTTACCTAAGGTCACAAAGTGAATAAATACTGGCACCAGAAACAAGAGCTTCTTAGTCCTTCCAAAGAAAAACAATAATTCTGCATAATAATTTAGTCATGAAATCTGGCAATTCACAAAGAACCTCACAGGTATTTGGATGGGTTAGTGAATTATGTCATTAGCTAAAATGCAGTCATTCTATAGAATATAGCTAACAATACCTACACCTAAGCACTAAAAAATTAAGGAAAAAAGAAAACATTTTCACCCTAACAGTCATTCCACATAACCAAGTCCACCAATCAATAATAATCACTAACTATATTAAAGACCACAAGAGCCCTATATGGTAAAGGTACACAAGGAACTTTGGCTCACCTTATATAAAGGTCACAATCATAAGCTTAACGCTTACAAAGAGTAACATTCTATTACAACTGTATAAAGTACAAAAATAAATATTTCTCAGCATATGAAATGGCAAGTCACATTTATATAATCTTTTTGAGGACTAAAAAAACCCTTTCCTCTCACTAATCCAGTAAGAAAGGTAAGGCAAATGCTATTTTCCTCATGCTAAAGATAAGAAAACTGAAGCTTAGAAAGGTTTAGTGCCCTGCCACTGGTCACACAGCTAGTAATGATCAAAGGCAGGATACCAGTCCAGGTCTCTTGGCTCTCAGGACCATAGCCCATTCTACTCTATACTACAAAAGTGCTAAACCTGGGTGTCAGGAGGCCTGGGTTCACATCCTAGGTCAGGTTCTTCTTAGCTGTGTGACTACTCAAGTCACTTAACTTTTGTAACCCTAAGTTTCTTCTACTTTAAAATAGGAAATAACAAAATTTGTACTACTTTTCTCACAGGGTTTCTAAGAAGTAAAAGAGTCCTGGACACCTTACAGCACTACATAAATTTGGCCATTTAATTAACATTATATCTCTTCTATGTGAATACTGACATCTAAGTTAACAGAAATTTTCAGTCATATGTGATCTCTATGATACTGTTACTAAGTCATTGGAAATAAATTCAAATTAGTTGCTAAAATATATCTTACTTTTAAAAAGAAACAATACTGAAAATTCAGAACAACCAGAGGGGTTTTCTTGCCATATGTAGAAGGCCTTAATTCTAACTGTAAAATTTCAGTATTTTTTGAAGCTCCTACACATCAGTGAGAGTGCCTGTCAAACGAACAGTGGACAGGAAAAAACAAACAAAACAATCTTTTTCTCGCCTTCCTAACACTAGATGGCAGAGAGGAAGTTCAATCTCTTTCTTATACAGATGAAGGAAAGAGTAAAATTAATAGCTAGAGAACAATGATGGAGAGTTAATGGATACGTGGAGGAGAAAATACTCACATATGGCTTCCAAAGCACCAAGAATACCGTACACCCATCCTGCATTAGGCCATTGTATTAAAGCAAGAGAAAAGAAGAATGGTCCTCAGGAGTAAACACCTTGCCCCAATTCTATTTCTGATAAGGACCTAGTGTAACCAGTTCCTTATTTCATGAATTTTGCAACATCTTCAAAGAAACTACAATTGCACCAATAAGCCATACTTCAATGACTGCTAAAGAAGAAGACATAATTCCAATGAAGGCGAAGGGGAAAGAGTGCCACGGGGTAGAAAGGCTGTCTAATCTCTAAACAAAGAAAACAATCCTGTAAGTACACATTTAAGTCTCCGTTAACTGGCTATTTGTAAGTAACATATTGCCAGTTCAAAGTAATCACAGACATATTTGCATAAACTTTGATTCTTAGGGTTTTGGGCACTGATATATCCACTGTTTTGTGTTCTCCTCAGTGTGACATTTCTTCTGGAAGACCTACTCCCTACTTAGCAACAGGGCTAAACATTTAGACTGGAGGTAGTGGGACCAAGTGGTTGTAAACAAAAAGAAACAGAAGTTAAAATGTTGACAAAAAAAGTTTAGGGTTTTCTGATTTGCATTTGTTTTCATAAATAACTGAAAATACGTCCCAAAATAATATGTAAGTAAAAAGTATACTGCTTAGTGGCAGGAAGCTAGTGATTCTGACTTTTAGGAAGCACTACTTGAATGTCAGAGCTACTGTACTCAACAGGAGCCTTCAGAGTATAAAAATTATGTGCCCAAGGAAAAAAAAGGTTTCAATACGAAAGAGAAGGTCTGATTGAGCTGAGCCCCTCTACTAGGTAGTATCTTTTCACTGGACTCAGTGTCATAACTCTGGGGATAAAATTAATATAGAAACATAAATTTAGTGGCTGGATGGGGTAAATGAGAAAGGAAATTGTTAGATAATGCTAAATTCTAATGCATTATTTCTTTACAACTCCCCTTGCCTCTTTATTGAAGAGGGAGTGCAATAGAATTCTAAAGGTATAAACATTGGAATGAGGATTATTTTTTTTTTCTAATCCAAATTGAGTCAAATCAATGGTATCCAAATCTTGTTATTAACTGAGAACAGAACTGAAATAAAATTAATTGAGATTATAAGACATATGTAAGAGACATATCACCAACACATTTCACAAAGCTTCCCCCTCCCAACCCTTTTGTAGTCCCAGCAGCGACACTATGGAATAAATGATTTAAGATAAACTTCACCATAGTAACACAAAATCAGTATTTTTATACAGTAGACTCATGTTTGACAAATACCCTCAAAAGTATTAACTCTTTGAAACAGCAGACATAAACTCTTCTTAATTTCATACCATCATTTCTTATTTCTCCTTGATTTTGAATGGTAATTTTTATCCTAATAATTTTGATTAAACCATTTTTGTTTCTTGTCTCAGTAGGGATGCAGATAAAGACAGGAACTGGCTAGAATTGTAATTTTATTAGTACAGAGAAGTCTCTGGTAAGCAAACTTCCTCTACCAATGTAGGCTGGTATCTTCTCTACAATCTAGTGTCCTAAAGAACTGTTTGTAGGCAATAAGAGGTTAAGTGACTTTATCAGGGTAACACAGTATGTATCAGAAAGGGGTCTTGAACCTGGTCTTCTTGGCATCAATATGGGCACTCTATTAACTATACCAGTGGTCAAAATCAAACAGAAACACAGGAGTTATTTCACCATAGAAAAGGTTCATTGTGGTTCACATATTGACTTAGTTTTAAAATGTAATATTATCTTGTTTTAAATATTAATGTTAAATATTTCCTAGTTACATTTCATTCTGGTTCAAATTGTACTTGAGAGTACTGTGGGCCACATGCAGCCTGCCGGTCATGTGCTCAACATCTCTGAACTTATACCATGTATTCCTATAGATTTTCACACTAAAGTAACAGAAAGGGTTAATGATAATAGCAACGACTACTACATGAATATAGTGCTTTAAGGTTTGCAAAGTGCTTTAAATATATTATCTCATTATCTTTGCAACAACCCAGAGATGTGGGTCCTATTATCATTCCCATTTTATAAATGAGGAAAGGCACAGGTTAAATGACTTCCAGCTACTAAGTGTCTAAGAGCAAGGTTCGAATTCAGGTCTTTCTGACTCCAAGTTCAACACTCCATGTACTACCAGACCTAGCTGCAGTAACAAAAAGTTATTAGTATCTTTCTACTGTTAATTAGTTATATGTTTAAATTAAATACATGTTATTTATGTATTTAAAGGGGAGGGGCATGTAGGTGGCACAGTAGATAGAGCACTGGCTTGGAATCCAGAACTCACTTTCCTGCGTTCAAATGCGGCCTCAGATGTTAATTGTGTAACCCTAGGCAAGTTACAAGTCATTTAACCCTATTTGTCTCAAAATCCTCACTTGTAAAAAATGTGCTGCAGAACGAATTGGCAAATCACCCCAGTATGTTTACCAAAATTGGGTCACAAAGAGTCAGACACGACTGAAACAACCCAACAACAAAACAACAAATTTAAAATGGAAAGAAGGTTCTTTGTAGTCATTGCCTTATTCTATCATACACACCTTTCCATTTCTAGGCTTTGCTCTCATATTTACTTCATCCTGAAACTGCACTGAAGGAAAATCCTGGGCTTTCAACATCACATATTGTTGCTATCGGAAACAACATAACAGATTAAGCTATGTCATGTCACAACTCTTGGAAGCAAAACTGAGATCTAAGTGATAGACTGACCATTCATGGGCTTAATAGATTTCCACTCACTTGATAGAGGTACTATAATGACCTCAATAATAGCCCAATAAATCAGTCAACCAAGCATTTATTAAATAGTGACAATGTGCCAGGTGTTATACTAAATGCTAGGGAGATACAAGACAAAAAAGTCCTGCCCTTACCCTCAAAGATCTTCTATTTGAATGAAGGAGGATGGAGGATACAGTGGGTACAAGAATAACACACACATGTATATATACATACACACATGTGTATCTCTAGACAGACACACGTATATAGGTGTGTATGTTTCTGTGTGCATTTCATTACACAGACATCCCAATTATGTCAGATACTGCAATACACAAAATCAGAGATCAACACTTCATATACATATCTATGTATACATGCACATGCTTTGCATAGTAGGTAGCGTTAAACTAAGTCTTTTTAATATCATAAAACTTATAGATCTTAAACTGATTCTAGAAGAAATCCAGAGTTCAGGAGGCATAGGCAAGGAAGGAGGTCATTCTAGCCAGAACGTCTAGTGCAAGAATATTTACTCTAGTATCATTTGTTTCACTTGTGCAATAAACAAACTGATTTAGATACACATGGCTTAGAGGTTGTAGCAGCAAGCACCCCAGCATCCCAGGGTGGCTGACAACACAGGTTCTTAGATCTGCTTTTCTAAAGGAAAGCAACTCAAAATGGGTTAACAATATTGCTTTAATCAAACAGATCAATTACCTAGTTCAGGGGAAAAAAGTCAGCACCCCGAACTTCAGAGTATACAGAGGTTACAAGCAGAAATTATAAGAAGATAGAGAAACAAACAGATCAAGCAGATAGGCTTGCAACTGTCCAACCATTACATCCATACCTAGTCAGTTACCAGAGAGGGAAGCATCAACATCTGGGTTTTTCAAAGCCGGGGGGCTCAATGGCTGCCCAGAGTCTCCTCTGGTCAAATCAAACAACACTTCTCAAAGTGAGCCCCAAAACAAAGCCTCACATCGGGGTTTATATGGCCTTCTCCTGGCTCAGAGAATGTCACAACCCTCTTGACCCACTGCCCAATCACAAAATATCTCCTGAAAAACAAGCCTCTCACCACAGGCTCCAGGTGCACTTAAGCCTATCAAAGTGCCCAGTGGCAGGGAAGATCTTAAATTTGCATTCCCATTACAGAGGTGAAGACCACAGGCTAGAGTACAACGGTTTAATGAGTTCCTCAGTATTTTCAAGAGGGCTAACAGTGTCAATACTAAAGACTTCATTATAAGGAAGGTCTCTCTTACATCAAATTCTACAGGAACTCTAATAGGTATCTGCATAGAAAGGATAAGTTTTTCCTAGGAAGGGGCTACAGATAAAAGGATAAGTTTTAACTTAATTATATAAGCTTAAAATATAACCAAAATATAGTCCTCTACAATGCCATACCCTAAAAGCCATTTTCTTTTTCATTCATCTTATTTTCCTCTAGGCATCTCTCCATCCCTCTTGTCTATAAAACATGGTTTGTGAGGAGGACAGATGTGCTATGCTAGTGTGCCCTAGAGTAGAGAAATGCTGAATAACTGCTGTGGCAACACTAAAGAGTTAAAGCTCTTAAAATAATAACTTCTGCTGTATGATGGCAAGTGCAATGTGAATGACACCTTATGATCACAAATTATAAACACTGTAACACACAGCCTATATCATTGATACACAGACAATGATATAATATGAAAGCGTCACACTTCATTTCCAAAGGCAGTTGTCATCACCAAAATGGAATACCAAAATGCTACCTAAAATTTATTTTTAGTTATCTAAAGCATTACCAAAGTAGAAGAATTAATACAGTACCCAGGGATGCAAAGAGTAGGAAAGTATAATGACACTGGAAAAAACACTTCAATGAAAATGTGTTGTCCTAGATATCAAGGCCTTAGAGAAACTGGGATAAGTTACTTTTAGACTAATTTTTCAAATACTGAGGGTGGGGGAATAGAAGAGAGAAGGAGGAAGAGTGAAAGAGAGAGGAGTGGGGGAGAGGAGAGCATTTGCAAAAGTAGTCATTCCATATCTTCACTTGTTAAAATTCTTCTAATAACCTAGAGGAACAGTTTAAGTGCTACCTAAAACTGAATTTTTGTCATTGAATTTTCTTAAAGAGTTCTTTGTTACCACCTCTCTTTTGTCTAAATCACAGTCTACCTTCAGTCAGTCATTTTATTCATGTCAGTACCCTTTGTCTAATGGGCTGTAGAATACTTACAGGCAGGAACTATTATATTTTTCATCTATTCCTAGTACCTAATAATGACCTTCTTCAAGTTTGGACAAATTGAAATATACACTTATGTACAAGATCCCATGAAAAGAAAAATTATAAAGTATTAAATTATATATTGTCCATACTCTCTAAAAAATTATACTTGTAAAAGAAAAAAAAATCCTTTATCATAACCTGATAGTATTTCCAAAAGAAGAAATACAAAAGGGATAAGGAAGATCAACCAGTGCCTCTGAAATACTATTTTAACATTAATGGGAAGGCCATCCAAGAATCATAAAGTGAACATTTGGTAAGAGCAAGCTCCCATAGACTTCTAATACAAGAGCTAAGGAACTCAAGATTTCTGGCTACAAATTTTCTACCCTTCCTTTATCATGGGGGTCTCCTCCAAGGCCAGGGAAGTTACCTAAAAATCATATATCATTAACTAGCACACCTTGAAAATATTCAACACACACACATACAAGCCAGTTCCTATTGAATTTGCTTATATAACAGCTAATATAAGGGAAGTCTTGCTTTTTCAGTTTATTGACATAGTTAATACCTACTTGACTTTGCTTCACATCTGAACTCCATCTATTTACTTTGCCTGCTGAGAATCCCTTTGAAATCTAAACATTTAATCACATCCCTTATTCCAGGGAAGAGGATAAAGTCAATTACCATCTCAGAGACTATTCCCAGCATGAAATGATGTATGGAGAAGAGCTGAAAAGATGAGGAGTGGGAGGAAGGGATGGAGATTGAGAACACTCACTGCCCTAGGAAACAAAAGACCTGGACACTAATTCCACTTTCTCTCTAGTATACCTTGGAGAGTCATGTAAACCCACTGGGTTTCACCTGAACCCTTCCACTCTAAATTATATAATTCTGCAATTCTGTTCTCACATTGGATATTCAGCTGAAGACAAAGTAATGGGCCACATAAGATTCAGATTTCTTCTAGAAATAGCACTTAATTTATATGGAGTATTCAAGTCTATAACATGCGCTCCTTATAGTAAACCTACCAGGTATGTAATTCTATTATTCTTATCCCTGTTTGATAGATGAGAAACCTTGACAGAAAGAAGAGACAGATATGAAGTCTGAAGAAAATATCACAATCCATCCTGACACAAAGGCATGATATGGTAATGATGTGGAACATCAATTCTCCAAATGTCTGTAGGAACTCTCTTGCTTTCTCTGTACCCAAAGTAGAACAGTTAATAACTTCCTGACTTACCTTGATAATGACTTCATTCTTCAAAAATGGAGGGGTCAAAAAAGGCAAATTCTACACTGGATATGATTTTCACTATCAGATAGGACTGGTTGCTGGAGAAGAAACATCAGAAAGGGACCAAGCATGGCTAGAGTTCTTCTGGAATAAGAAGGCAAAAGTCTGACATGTACCTTAAGTTTTGGCAAAATAGACTTCAAAGGGTTCCAAGGAAGATTACATTAGTATTGAATGGACTAAATAAACATCAATAGGGGAAATCCATTCAGGACAGATGAAAAGATTGTAAGAATTCTGAAGACAGAAAAAGAAACAATTTTTTAAAAGCATCAAGATTTTTCTGAAGATGCCCACATAGGTATATAAGGAAACTCACCAACTCAGCCTTTTAAAAGATAAAGAGAAAAAATGGAAGGGGAGTAACAAGGGATGACTATAAGCATGTGGCATAAAACTGTAAAACTAGAGTGGTAAAGTTCTGAATGAACTGAGGCTAAGAGAAGCTAAAGAAAACAAACACTGGAAACTGAGATACCCATCAACTGTGGAACAAGTAGGCAGGTTTCAGAAAAACCTGGAAAAGACTTATATGAAATGATGCAAAGTGAAGTGAGCAGAACCAACAGAACATTGTACACAGTAACAGCAATATAATATGATGATCACTGTGAATGATTTAGCTATTTTTCAGTAATACAATGATACAAGATGATTCCAAAGGACTCAATGATATTATCCATGTCCAGAGAAAGAACTGATGGAATCTGAATGTGGATTGAAGAATACATTTTTCACTTTATGTTTTTGTAGGGGTTTATATTTTCCTTCATAACATGACTAATATGGAAATATGTTTTACATGATTGTAATGTATAACCTATATCAAATTGCTTGCCATCTCAGGGAAGGAGGAGGGAAAGGAGAATGGTAGATAACTTTGAATTCAAAATTTAAAAAAAAAGAATTTTAAAATTTGTTTTTACATGTAATTGGGAAAAATAAAATATTTTTTAAAATAAAGAAAACAAACAAAAAATAAGCTATATTGGGGAAAGAGTCTTATATAAGTTTAGTTAGAATGATAGAGAAGGGGGAAAAAGAAAAGGGCACTAAAGACATCAAAAATAGAAGAAAGCAAAAAGGAATTCAGCAATGGGTACAAATAGTGCAATTCTGTTACTATCATGTAAAATTTAATTTACATTTCTTTTAAATCAAATAGTATATAACAAAAATTGACAGTTTCCACATGTATTCATTCCGCTTTTTTGTTCCTTGCATTTTAAATGCTCTTGTTTGTTGATCTTTTGACGTTTACATAAAAAAACTTAATTTAGTCTGTTTTTTTCTGGGAGGGGTAGGGTACGGTTAATAAAAACATAAGAAAAGTTGATATCTTATTTAAAACTCAGAACAGGGAACATAAAACTTTCCTAACAGCAATGATTATTTTAAAAAAAACTTCGATTTTGTATTACAGTAAATTAAAAGAAGAGAAGAGCAAAGGAAGTGGGGAGAGGGAAGCAAACCAACTACAAAGAAATTTATACACACACACATGTGTGTATGTGTGTGTGTGTATGGAAGCAAAGAGAAAAGGAATCAGACTTGAAGGAGGAAAGTTTTCCATAGCTTTCTAAGCTCAGTTAAACTAAACAAATAGTTATCACCAGTCTACTTACTAAGTGAAAGGCATTGAGTTACAATCAGAATCCTTGGTAAACTCTGCAGCCCTATAAAAAGAGGTCTAGACTGGGAACTAGAAGACACAAATTCTGCCACTGACTAGCTTTGTGCTCATGGGTAAGTTACTTAACCATTTATAAAATTAGGAGATAAGCTCTGATGATTTCAAAGTTTTTCCAGTTTTAATATCCTATGATTCTACCTTAGTTATACTTGGGAAGAGAAAATGAAAAGACATCACTTATTCTTTCCTTTTCAAATGCTAATCATCAGGAAAAGGTATTGAACTTGACCCTGTTTGCCTCAGTTTCTTCATTTGTAAAATGAACTGAAAAAGGAAATGACAGACCACTCCAGTATCCTTGTCTCGCAGAGATCAGGACAATTATTCAAGGTGACTTCATCTGAATCTTGGTTTCCTAATTGTAAAAGGAGACTGATGGACGAGACAATCTCTTAATATTTTTCTAGTTCTAAATCTTGCATGATCATGAGGCTACCTCTAGTTCTTCCAACTTCACTTTATCTTTAAATTTTGACAAAGGTTCTTAATCTGGGCTCCATTAACTTATTATAAAAAGTATTCTTGTAACTGCATTTCAATATAATTGGTTTCCTTTGCAATCCTAATGTAGTTTATTTTATTCAAGTAAAATATTATTGCAAGAAGGTGTCCATATACTTCAATGGACTGCCAAAGGGATCTATGACATAAAAAGGTTAAAATTCCTTATTTTTTAGATTCAATTTGCAGCTACAGTGGTAGATAAAACAAAACCACTCTTCAAAGCAGCAGATGAAATCAAAGTCAGGCATTACTAGGGAATTAAAGTAGATGATCTATCCAACAGTCAAAGGATGCTGAGGCAGGAGAGGAAGGTGAGAAGGGAAGTATATATTTAGAAATGATAGTGTAAAACAAAAGGTATTAAAAAAATTAAAAGGAGAAAAAAAAAACTAAAGCAAAGACTCAACATACTTCATTCATCCTGACTAAAATTAGAGATTTCCTAAAATAAGCTAAGAGACATCTAGGCAGTGTAGTTGATAGGTGGATAGAGAGCTGCGTCTAGAATTCGGAAGTTGTTGTTGAGTTGTGTCTAACTATTCATGCCTTCATTTTGGGTTTTCTTAGCAAAGATAATGGAGTGGTTTGCTGTTTCCTTCTCCAGCTCATTTTACAGATGAGGAAACTGAGGCAAACAGGGGTAAGTGACTTGCCCAGGAATGTACACCTGATTCCAGGCTTGGTGCTCTATTCACTGCACCACCCAGCTGGAGTCAGGAAGATCTGAGTTTATATCCGGCCTCAGACACTTACTAGCTGTATGACCCTAAGCAAGTCACTTCACCATTTTCCTCAGTTTCCTCATCTGTAAAATGAGCTGGAGAAGGAAATAGCAAACTACTCCAGTATCTTTACAAAGAAAACAAACAAAAAAAGAGTCACAGTCGGATATGACTGAAAACTTAAAAAACAAAAAATCAGGGCAGTTAGTTTATACAATAAATAGCACCCAGCCTGGTTTCAGGAAGATCTGAGTTCAAATCCTGCCTCAGACACTTAGTAGCTTTGTAACACTGGGCAGTCACTTAACCTCAGTTTCCTCATCTATAAAATGAGCTGGAAAAGGAAACCGCAAACCATTCTAGTATCTTTGCCAAGAAAACTCCAAATTGGGTCAAGAAGGGTCAGAGATATCTCAATAAAGTAATCTAACTGTCCAATTACTTAGAACCTTCACAAATCATGGAAGTTTTAAACAGCAGAGCTAGGATTCAAACCAGGTCACCAGATGTCAAATCCAAATGCTATTTCCACTAAACTACAAAGGAAGAATGGAACATCTTTTATGAACTTTGCAAAGAAACCATTTGAGTACTAGATTGAATTACTCTGTCTTCTGGGTTATAGGGCATAGCTGAAATGTTTTGAGTTCTTTTCCCCATCTATTCTTTTGGGTCAAGATATACCAGTTATTAGAAGGAATAAGAAGATCCCATAATTCCCACCAGTAACCATGAAGCATTCTAATTACTTAAGAGGCAGTCTAAAATTAAAGAATAGGCCAATTAGCTCTCTTTACAGATGTGGGGGTATGTGGGGGGGTGTGAATCTCAAATTGACAAGAGAGCGCTCTGATTGTAAAGATGTCCCTGTCATCAGAGAGCAAAAGAAGAGCAGTATAACAAAGCATGAAAGCGAGGGGCAGGGGCAACTATCACAGGCTCTAAGTTAAATATAACAAACCTCAGTTACAGAATAGCTTAAAAAGTTACAGTATGACTGATCTGCACTAAGCAGCACTCTCTCCTTTTTTCGGGGGGTGTGGGTGGGGCTAATGCATTTTCCATTAACTCCAACCCCATTCTTGATTATTCTGAGTATTATTTTTTTCTTTGTGAAAGACAACCTAGCAAATGTATGGGGTAAGAAGGGAAAAGAAAGAGGTGCCAGAAAAAGAGCAAACGGTGGTTTCAGCAGTATAAATGGGAATGAGGAAGGAGGCCCAGGTACAGCACACTCTGAACCCAGGGTCTAAGAGGATCAGTGATATGAGCTGGAGTTTACAGTCCAATGAAGTTCAGAATGAGAGCTCTAAAGCCAAGGGCAAGACTGGTGGGAGCAGGCTTGAGAAGGAGCAGAGTCCCTGAGAAGTCTCTGGGGTTGGCAGGGAACAACATTGGATCTTTTACACCCTCTGGCACCCATTCCCATCCCCCACCAAATACATAAATACATGAGTACAGAAGCCAGTGCAACAACACTTTTAAACAAAAACTATCATACAACCTCTTATTTCCTTAAAGTTGTGTTGCAATATCAGTCTTGTGACACAGCTTTCAAGTACAAAAAGGAGCTCTCGTAATAACTTTATTTCCCTATTTGAATTAAAGTACAATACTAACCTTACCAGTCAGTCTTTGGTGGAACTGGTATTATCTAGTATATGTTCTGAACTGTACAACCAAATCTGAAGGAATTCCATTTGAAATGCATACCCCTTTATTCCACAAGGCTAACTGCTTAAACTTCTAGCACTCTGCTTTTTTCCCCCCAGTACAGACAGCAGGCCAATTTCAATTATCCTAAATGAGTAGTCTTAACATTAGTCAGATGGGAATTGTATGGCCACTGGCATATCACTGAACTAGAACAATGTGTCAACAGAGCCCAGGTATCCATACACACATATATTCAAGAGACTTACATAGCAATCTCCTACATCCATGAAACACCAGTCAGCGACATTTTTCAACATCAACCATTTTTGGTGGTTCTACTAGCAAACTTAGGATGTAGTTACAAGTTACTGGCACAAGCACAGAGAGAATTTGATTCTGAAAACTCTCCAAACCTTTCTCCACCCCCAAATAAAGCACCCACAAAGTTATACTCAAGGAGAGGACGAGGCCCAAGAACTGGGGAACACTAACCGAAAAAAACACAAGTTATTGTTCTGTCAAGGAACACCTGCAGAAGAATGAGTATACTTGGTTTTAGTTGGTTCTGTGTAAAGAAAAAAACCACCAGATTACTGTGGCAGAAAACCAAACCAAACCAATATATTATTATTTAGGAAACTGTGCCTGTAATTTCTGCCTTTACTAGTATTCCACTGAAATACAAGTTTATTCTTGTCCAGCTAGTTCGATTTTTGTCATTTTTTTAAAAATGATAAAAAAAACTTCCTAAATCTATTAACTGTAAAAATAACCAAAAAAGCACTCTTAAAAAAGAAGACTAGAGAAAAACTGAAGACAAACATGCACACTGAAGGCATTACTTACTGCAAGTTTCCAGGACAACTCTGTTGACTTTTCTGTATTCATAGAAGAGACCTCTGTTCTCTATTTTAACCACATAAGTTACAATTCAAAGCAATTGCTTGTGGTTAATATATGTTTTCCATACATAATTATGGTATTAAAGTATTGACTTCTAATTCAAAGAAACAACATCTTGAAGAAACAAATGCAAGTGTCACGTCTTAGAATCTCTACAAATTGCCTAATGTTACCAAAAATCCCTGACTCATTAAACATTTTCAGTAAAGAATGAGAGAACAAAAAGCTATGCAAGAGGCATGCCCCACCCCCAACTAATAAAACAGGAGTTCAGAGTAAAGAAAATAGGGAGAAAGAGTGAGAAATAGGGTGAAAAAAAACCCCAAACCTAGATTTCCCACAAGCCTTAATATTCTTCCAGATAAGATAGTAAGGACAAGTTTTCAATGATCTAGCAGAATATATGGGCTTTGGTCTCAATTAGTGGCAAAGTATAAAGGACGGGAAGAATAACAACCAGTGTGTTAAAATGAATGGGAGTGTGAAGGTATGAGGTGATGGCTGAAAGGAAGAGAATAGGGGGGGAAAAAAGCTTACTCTGTCAGAAGTCGATGAAGCTTCTGATACCCCCGATCTAAAGCCAGGCTTGCTGGAGTCTCTCCTTCATTGTTGTGTATGCTGAGAGCTCCTCTTCCACCTGGCTTCTGTAACAGAAACCAAGTTAACCTCAGCAGTCCCAGTCTCACAGCAAAATGCATTAATGTTTCCCGTGGGCCACCATCTACAAAGAAATGAAAGAGAATGAACAGTTAGGTTAAAATACATATTACCTCCCAAATTCATGAACAAAAACCCAGGTATTTGGTTTAAGCTCCTCACACACAATTTTACCACGGTTAACATGAAATGGGCTCCTACTCAACACTTTGCAAAGTTACATACTGAAGTCACAAAGAGGAGGAAAAAATTCTCCTGAAATATTCAACTGTCTATCAGGAAGGCTATCATTTCAGTTCGCTAACCTAACTCCCCCAATTGTTTAATCATTTGGTGCAACCAGTCTCCACATCTTTAGGGGTGACTCCCACCTGCTGCCACCTGCCCCCCAACCCCACTAAAAAGCTCAATTACTAAATAGTGTGGCTGCAGCCCAACAAAATGAGAAGCCAAGGGGGGGAAAGGATTTAAGGCTTCGAGAGGTATATTCTTGGGGGTGTAATTACACTTAAAAAGAACACCCAGTCAGGAGCTGGCAAGTTATATATTAAAAACAGGTTCTACTTGTTAAAGTACAAACAGGTATTTTCTTCCCACATTAAGCGTGAATCAAATTGCTGGCATTGCCAGCTTTTGTGTTTAATGAGAGAAAGAAATGCTTCTCCAGGCATAACAAGAGAGGCTAACTTTAAGGTACAACAAACTTAGAATTGAACAAAGGAAGGAAAAACTTGCTCATTTTATCATTATGGGCTTCCCAAGTGCTTCTCCCTTTATGGAATATCATTTTTTAACCTGTTTTGTAGGTTCAACCAACAGATAAGATTCTTTCTGGCAATGATAAATGAGTTATTTTCTTATGTTTAAGATATCTTTACTTGGTCTCTGACAGAAACATTCAAAATTATGGGCTACTAAAAGGACAATAATGCCTGACCTAGATCAAAAATTTTTAAGCATTTTGTGTGTGTGTGTGTGTGTGTATGTGATGAATCTCCATTGGTAATCAAGTGAAGCCTATAGGTACCTTCTCAGAATCATGTTTTTAAATGCACAAAATAAAATGCACAGGTAGATTACAATGAAAATCAATTATATTGGAATACAGTTATCAAAATCAGGCTTGCTTAAGCAGAACTTGGACTGCCCCACCTAGTCTCCATAAAACCCCTGAATAGCCCTGATCTCAGTGATGGTCTGACTCTGGAGTTCCTGGAGCTACTCTGAAGCATGAACCAAGCAGTTTCAGTGTGCACATTGTATAACCATATGGCAAGTCCTATGAGCAGCTTCTTGGCAAGACCATCAAGGAGCTGCTTTTCTTGTCATGGCCTGAAAAACATTATGCCCGAGGTTCACTGGCTACATCCTTGGTTATGCCCCTTCCCTGCCCTTTCCCATTCCCACATTAGTGGTACTAGTTCCCCAGTGAGAGGATGGGTAGGCTGCTTCTCTTCTTGTCCCTATCTCCCATTTCTTTGACTTTCTCCAGTAATACCGCATTCATTCTCTTTTGGAATTACCCATAAATTACCCTTGAACAAAAAGGCCTAAAACTTTCAACATTGTCTGGCTTATCGAATTCTTCTGCAAAGTTCTAGCAATAGTCTCTACCACAAAACTGAGTATCTATGTATTCAGTTCTGAGATGATTTATCTAAGATAAGCTAAAATCGAAAGAAGAAACACAGAATTTAAGATTTATAGTGGAATAATTTGTTTAAATAAAATGTTCCACAAGATACTTTGGAATTTGAAACACTTTGTAACTTGAAGGAGAAAAAAACCCTAATTAAAAAGGAAATAAATTCTTTCTACCTCTGATGATAATGACTTGGTTTTTATTAATACTATAAACACCAAAATCCATATAGATTTAAAAAATGCTTTAAATTGAATTGAAGGTAATTTCTCTAAAGAATAATTTTGAGATACAATAAAAGTCACCACTGAAATTTCTGTCTTGTCTCTTCCTGAAACATTTTTCCTCCTTCCCTTCCTTTTCCTTCCTTCTAGCAGATACTTACAAATCCAATCCCACTACTGAAAGACATTTTTCTGTTTCCAATTTGGACCAGTCTGCCCTTCCTCAGGCATCCTGGTTCTCTCCCCTTTCCAATCCTCTACTCCCACTGGATTAATGTATGAACGCTGGACTTTAAATATGGACACCTGAATTGCGTTAGCCCTCCCAACAGTTCAGAAATCCCAAGTTTAGGCAATCCACAAGCCTCAATCTCCCTAGCAGCAGTGATGACAGGTATGTGTCACCATGCCGACTCAGAAACAATTTTCTAAAAGGAATCTCTATGGAATTGGCAGCTAGGTGGAATACTAGATATAGCACTGGGTCTAAAGTCAGGAAGACCTAAATTAAAATCTGGTCTCAGTGTTTAGCTATATAACCCTGAATAGTTTACTGAAACTCTGATTGTCTCAGTTTCCTCAACTGTAGAATGGGGATAACAGAATCTATCTCTCATACTTGTTGATTAAATCAAATGAAATAATAATTGTAAAGCATGCTGCACAGTACCTGTTAGACAAGAGGCATAAAATAAATGCTTAGCCTAAATAGACAGTTTTCAAAAGAAATCAAAGCAATCAAGTCATATGAAAAATGTTCTTAATAACTGATAATTAAAGGTGGTCAAATTTTTAAAAAAAATTGAGGGGGCAGCTAGATGGCTAAGTGAATAGAGTACCAGCCCTGGAGTCTGGACCACCTGAGTTCAAATCCGGCCTTAGACACTTAACACTTACTAGCCATGTGACCTTGGACAAGTCACTTAATCTCAATTGTCCTGCCTTGCCCCCTTCCAATCCCCCCCCCAAAAAAACTGAGTACTACCTCACATCTTTCAGATTGGCTAATATGACAGAAAAGGAAAATGACAAATGCTGTAGGAGATGTGGAAAAACAGGGATACTAATGCACTGTTGGTGGAGCTGTGGACTAATTCAACCATTCTGGAGAATAATTCAGAACTGTGCCCCAACAGCTATAAAACTGCGCATACCCTTTGGCCAAGCAATATGACTACCAGATCTGTAACTGAAAGAAATCAAAGGAAAAGGACCTCTATGTACAAAAATGTTTATTGCAGCTTCTTCTGTGGTGGCAGAGAATTAGAAACTGAGGGGATGCCCATTAACTGGGCAATGGCTGAATAAGTTGTGATATATGAATATGATAGAACACTCTAGGGTTATAAGAAATGAAGGGGATGGTATCAGAAAAACCGGGGAAGACTTCTATAAATTGGTGCAAAGTAAACAGAACATTGTACACAGAAACAACAATATATGATAACAGTAATCAACTATGAAAGACTTAGCTACTCTGATCAACAGAATGACTCACAACAATTCCAAAGGATTCACGACAACAAAGGCTATCGAGAGAGAGAGAGAGAGAGAGAGAGAGAGAGAGAGAGAGAGAGAGAAAGAGAGGGGGGGGGATGAACTCTGAATACAGCTTAAAGTATGTTTTTTTCACTTTATTTTGTTTTTTCCCCTTGCAATATAACTATTGTGCAAATACATTTTATATCACTTCATATGTATAATGAGTATCATACTTCTTGCCTTCTCAATGGGTGGTGGTAGGAGTGAGGGAATTTGGAAATGAAGATAATTTTTTTTTCTAAATGCCTAACCTAATCTAAAATGAAATGGGATTTAAAGGGAATGACCACTTTCATTGTGTTCCTTTAGGTTCTTACTCATGTTGTCTACTACCACTGTAAAATCTTCGTCAGAAGTTTTTTTTTTTTTTAACTAATAATCAGGGTTTTAGTCAATAAGAATAAATGAAAAATTACCAAACAGCACCTGTCTGTATTCACCCCCTGTCTTTCATTTGGAAGTAATGGCAGAGGATGGTTCCAGTTATTGTGTTTGTTGAGACTAGATACATGCTGCCCCCAAATCTAACAACACAGAAAAAGAAGAAACACACATGTTCTTTAAGGAGTTCAAAATTATGATATTCTTATCACTGAAGACTGCTTCATTCATGCTCTGATGACCCTTTGGGAAATCACTGTCAACCAATTTCAACAAAGTATTAAGATGAAATAATATATATGCATAATGTGATAATAACATCAACATCATATTAATAACAATTCACATACATATATAGTTAACAAATGAAAAAACTGTGACCAGGGGTACACATGTGAAATGATACAAAGCCATAATATGCAATGCTAAAGAACATGACTGATCTTTGAAATTAGACAAACATATGGCTCTCTAATTGTCTGACACCTACTAGGTCTTATCTCACCCAAAGCATGCTTCACACACACACATACACACACACACACACACACACACACACTCTCTCTCTCTCTCTCTCGATCTCTGGCAACTTACTTAACCTCTCTCTGCCTGAGTCCCCTCATCTCTTAAATGGGGGAATAACAGCAGCTCTCCAGAGTGGTCAATAATTAAGAACCTTACTATATGCCAGGCCCTGTGCTAAGTGCTGGAGGATAAAATACGCTAATATTTTAAAGCATTTTGCAAAACTTAAATATAATAATAGTATATGCATACAAACATATGCATGTGTATATGTATACTACACATATACTATATCTCTATATAAAAATAAATGCTTACTATCTCCTTGAGAGCAGAAGCCCAGTCATATAACTTGGGTGTTTCCTTTACACAGCTTTACCATACTACTGGGCACCTAGCAGGTATTCAATAAATTCATGGGCACAAAACTTCTAATACCCATGAACCTTAAAAAAAAAAAAAAGGCAGGCTGTAGGAAGTAACAGTTTTAACACTGAAAAACTCAAAGTTGACAAAAGTAAATACTGCATAGGCTGGGACTATTGTCCTCAGTAAATATCCAGTATTTTTAGTTTACTATGAAGATATTACCTAAATGCATGGTCCCTAAAATTGAGTGGAATGTGTTGGTAACTAAAAGGTAAATTAAGTACCATACAATGTAGTCGAACATTTGTCTTACTCAATAACTTATACTCTAGAAATAAGAAGCTACACTACTTGTTAACTTTAAGGTTACTAAAGGGCTTTCCTTTACAACAAACTTGTAAAGTTGGTAGTTCAAGTACTACCACCTGTATTTTATAAATGAGGAAACTGAGGCTCTGAGATGTTAAATAATTTTTCTAATGCTCACACAGTATATAAGTGTCTGAGGCAGAATTTTAACCTGGCATCCAGATGCCAAGCCCAGAGAACTTTCTTTGATGCCACAGTGAAATTCCATCACTTGTTACTCCTTAAATCCACATTCAGTCGGATACTACCATGTATGTATTTCAGTGCTTCCATGTTTTTGTTCTCTTGTTTAAAATTATTATGGTATGCCTCCAACATCGTTTTATGGCCAGGATCTGAACTTTCCATCTGCAGCTCTATCTGATTTGAGCTCCAGGGAACAAGATGGTCCTCCCAGGATAAGCTCATTCCCAGACATCAAACTCTGCCTTGGATACTCAAGTTAACACCTTCCCATATGCAGTTTTGTTTTGTTTGAAATCCACAGAATACGATGTTCCCACACTGGGTATCCTTGGCATTGCCCTCCACCCTGCAAGCTTCCTTTTTATTTCCCTTATTAGACTGCAAGCTCCATGAGAGCAGGGACTGCTTTTCTTTTTCTTACCTGTATCCCTAGCACTTACCATAGTGCCTGGTACATAGGAGTTGCTTAATAAATGTTTATTGAATTTTAAGTTTCTTATTGACATGTTTGGTATGAATATCTACTCCACACTTTCAGTATTCTATACAAAGTTACAAAGTAGTGATAGGAATACAACAGGTGCTTAATAAATGTTTTATAAATTAATGCTGTCTTAAAGCATATGCAACAAAGGCAATGTTGCATAGTGGACACAAGGCTGGACTTAGACTCATGACGATTTTGTTCAAATCCTTCTTTAGAAACTAGGTAAGTGACCATATACAAGCTGGTCACAAGCAGAATTTTATTTTCCTTATCTTTAAAATGGAGATGACAATACCTAACAATTACCTCACAGGACTATCATGACGATCAATTAAGAGAAGGTACATAAAATAGTTATTATACAAAAGTGGAAATCATAACTTTCTTTGTATTACAGTCCTTGACCAGACATCTCTATCTCTGTCTCTCTCTTTCACACACACATACAGAGTTATAGGACTCAGAGTTGGATGAGACTGCAGAAGTTATAAAAGTACTTGGAAAATATTGTGATTAATAACTATCATGATAACTGTTTAGTTCAGTTGGCATAGCTAACACGCTAAAGCAACCAATGCGATTTAAACAAACAGGATTCAGCAGAGGTGCCATCATAAAGTTAGAATGACTAGGAAATGCAAAAACGTTTTATAGCTAAGTCAGGCAAAGGTCAATATTAATTAATGAGGGATTGCTAAGGAAAAGAAATCAGGTAAGGATATATTTCTAATTAGGTAAGGCTAAAAATGAGCACTTATATCATCAACTTATACCTCTATGTGATATAGAAATTCTCATTTCAAATGTGAGAGAGATATACCAACATATAACTTGAGAAGTAGCACATCAGGCAAGCATGACTCAAGAGCTCTAGCCTAACAGAGCAAAAGGGCCTTCTATAGCTCAAATATAAGAATGATTTTTTCAGTTAGCCTTGGAGTTGAGATTACTTTATTTCGGGCCAAGGAGAAATATATCATTATTTGTTAACAGTGGATGAGCCAGCTGGCAGGGTTTACTTTTTTTTTTTAATGATTTAACCTTTTGTGTTATTATTCTTACCACCCCCACCTTTGCCTTTTTAGCTATGATATATGAAGATAAAAGCTGATCATCAGAGCAGCTAAGGCTAATAGACTTTCCACAGAAAACTGCCAAACTCACTTAAAATTCACCCCTCCCTTTCTACCACCCCCCAATATAAACATACCACCTCCTCACAAGGATTAAGGTTTGGGATGCCATTAACCAGAAACAAATAACCAGCAATGACTCAAAAGATAAATTCTGAAAGCCAAGAGATAGAGAATGCACATGCTGTTCTTTGTACTTCACTTGGTTTGTTTGATCCTGGATCCTCTCTTGTCTTTTCCTTTTCTCTTTGTGGTCAGCATTACCCCATGAAGATCAGGTCATCTTTTGGGATTAAACAGTACCACGGCCAAATGAGAATGAAATATTCCCCACATGATGATTCTGGTACTGAGCAGCCTCTGATCTCCCTATATAGCAAATCTTCAATGAAAGCATTCTACAGGATCATATCAAGCTGACCACCGCTGTGAATGGCCCTTCTGCATGAAAAGTGCTGGCCTAACTAAGCTCGTCACTATTGTCACAAAGGAGAACTAATGAAGGTGCATTATGAACAGCTCAGTGAGACATGGGAATGCCAGTCAGTGTTGGTTTCCTTGCTCCACCATTTATTTCTGGATTGAATCTTTATCATTAATATATTTCTTTCTAGAAATGTAGAGCAAGCTACTATATAACACCCCTTTTTACACAGCTAGAGATTAAGGAATATTTAGAAGGCTTTTAATAGTATTCTTTTAAGAAACAGCTTTTAAAAACATTCAGTAACAAGAGGAAAAAATCCAAGTCATTTATCTACCCCTGCTTCCTCAACATGGGAAGCCCAAAGCTGTTCTTTTCTTTGCATACCAGGCCAGGATATCCAACACTCACACAGCTCTTGTCTCTCTAAAGAATTGCTGGGATCAGTGATGTTTGTAAAGCAAGAGACTTTCAATCTGAAACAACCACTCTGCTGTACTTCCCTGATATTTCAGGGAAGATGGGACTGCCAACTCTCACATTAGGCAAAACAGAAATTCAAGCCTCCTCACCATGAAAGCAAATTCATGGCAGATTAAGATAAGAAAATGCTAGAACACAATGCACAACCTTTTTATTACCAATACCATGTTTCATAGTTTTAAAAGCACTTTCACATATATTTTATATTTAATCTTTACACCAATCCCGAAACGTTTTCAGTTTTATTTCTTCTATTTTACAGATAAAGAAATTGAAGTTCTGAAAAGTTCAGTGGTCATGTGCTAGAATCCTAGGATCATCCATTTAAAACTAGAAGAAGCCTCAGAAATCATGTAGTCCAACCCCCTCATTAACAAATGAGGAAAGTGAGGCCAAGAGGTGTAAAGGTATTAGAAATGTGAAGATCTTCCCTGCCCCTTAATAGGCCAAATGTAATCACATGGAGCCTGTGGTGGGAGGAGTTTGCTCAATGGGTAGAGCAGGAAGGGATGAAGCAGGAAATGAGTCAGAGCAGTTAGAATGAAGGAAGAGAGAGGATGCAGGTAAGTAGATAGCTAGGATTGTGAGTGTTTATTCGTGGGAAGGTCCAAGAAGGAGGAAGGCTTTAGGATGGTGTCACTTCCTGCAATGATAACGTGTATTAACTTCTTTCTTGCTATGATGGATTCAGTTTTCTGGTGTTGGGATTTGGCTTTTTGGTGTCTGAATAAATGTTTTGCTTCTGTCTTCCATATGGAGAGCCTGTTATATTCTGCAATTCAGAATTATGTTAGCATATTCATAGTCACTATTGGTGCTATGAATATTGCCTTGGAGATACAAGAGGGTAACTGACTTAGAGTCATGAAAAGCTGAATTCAAATTTTGCCTCTGTTATTAGCTGTGTGACCCTGGACAAGTCACAACCTCTCTTAATCTCAGTTTCCTCTTGTGCAGTATATAGACCACTAAGCTTGGAGTTAGGAAGACTCAAGTTCAAATCCAGTTTCAGACACTTACAAGTTGTATTTCCCTGGGCAAGTCAAGTAACTTGTTTTCCTCAGTTTCCCCAACTGTAAAATGAAGATAAGAATAGCACCTATCTTCCAGGGTTGTTGTGAGGATCAAGTGAGATAATATGTGTCAAGCACTTAGCAAACTGTCTGGCACATAGTAGGCACTACATAAATGTTAACTATTGTTATTAAAATGGAGATTATAATATCACTTCTTCAGAGGGCTACTGTAAGTATTAAATGTATAGCACTTTATAAATCTTAACGTACTATATAAATTTTAGCTATCAATATCATTTTTATACAAAATAATGGAAATTTCTTTGTGGTACAATGGGAAACAAGATTATGGATTACAATAACTATTTCTTTTCAAGATGATGGAAGAATGGGGGAAATTTTACATATCCTAAGGATAGAGATAAATTTCAGATGAATGATATGTGATAATTGGTTACCTGATGCTAACACATAATTTAGTACAAAGTTCCTTCCCTGAAATGCATATAGCACTGTCATATACTAAATATCTGCATTTTTGTAGTCACAACTGACATCAGTTAAGTACAAATGAATGTTAAGAGCTATGTATGGTTTCTATACAAGACACATTAAGTTGGCCTCTACAAGTCTGGAGTACATGAACTCATGCAAGAATTCAATTTCATCACCTAGTCCTACACACACGAATGCACATACTAAAACTGGCTCAAGGTTTTTAGGAACCTAGATAACCTGAAATCCATCAGCCACCAATGTTGGGTGATGAAGTGTTAAAGATTTTGAAAACAGGACCATTCTACTTATTTCTCTTTTAGAACTAGCTGAAAAGATGGATGGTATCTGATTTATTTGATTTCTTCAGTTCCTACAAATGAGCTTTACATATAGTAGGTGAATAATAAATGCCTTCTTAAATAAAATGATTCTGACAAAGGGAAGTTAAAGAGGAATTTCATTTCTTACCCTTACCAAAAGTATATATTTTAAGCCAAATTCTATATGAAATCACCTGTTCCATCAAAATTAACAACCAGATATAAAGGTACCCGAATAGCTTCAGCAGTTCCTTAGAAAAATTAAAGTATTTTCTTAATCAGAAACAGCTGCCTTACTAGGGTAACAAAAAAAATCAGGTATGTAAGTTCTAGTCTAGAAGCAAAAGTCACTGGTAGGATACTAGCCGTTCCAAAAAAGCATTTAAAATCCAAAATTCCATGTCAAACAGCCTTGTACTGGACTAGCTGCCAGCCTTTTCAAAGCTTAACATCTTATATTCCAAGAATAAAAAGGTCATCCTTAGAGGCAGGTAGCAAATACTCTTAAAAGGATTGGGTACTGAAATATAGGGAAAGAGGATCCTTTGGCTTATAGATAAAAGAAAAGTTCAACAAAGAAAGTTCTGACATCTCAGGCAAAACTAAATGTGTAAAGAAAAGCAAGAATAAGACAAACAACACTTTGAAAGTTAATACTCAAGAGGTCCTAGAATCAGATTGATACACTCTACATCTGAGAAAAAAGATAAAAATTTGAAAGAATGAAATAAAGGGAGCAAGAAAGAGGAAAAAGTAAGGACAAGGAAGAGAGTCATCTCAAATTAAATAAATTCCATTGGTGTAAAGAGGGAGGAAAGAACGAAAGAGTAAGGACAAAAAGTGGAATAAACAAACTTTAAATTCATTTTATCTGTACCTTGGAGAACTTATCCAGTCCAAACATGAACTAGCTGTGCTCCTAATTTCCCCAATAAGGAATGAATCAAACTTGTGGGTTGGCTCCAATTTCACTGCTGAGTTGTTACCAATTCTTTTTAAAATGACAAAATTTCAAAAATTAAATAGGGGTAGCCTCAAGGAACTACATTATATCTATTTCACTACCCCTTTGAGGGTCACAAGATTTTTCACTTGGCTTTCAATCTGTCTCAATGAAGTCTTTCTAAAACAAAAACCCTGTAACTTCATAAGGGAGACAATTCCTAAGTCTTCTGAGACACTCCATTCCAAAGGACAATTCTAAATCACTAGGTTTTCTCTCCTTGCATATAACACAAACACCTGGGTCAAAAACCTTAACAAATCTAATAACTAAAACAGTAGAATAAGAAAACTTAACAGCTCGAACAAAGGCTGATCTAGAACCATCTCCTTCTAAAGAGGAGGAAAACACCACATTCAGTGACTAAGATAACAAAGCTAGGAAGCAGTAGAGTACAAGGTCCAAAGAATTTAAGGCTCAATCAGACCCTGAAGATCCTCTCTAGAGGCAGTGAGGAGGTACACCAAATAGTGCTGGGCCTGGAATGGATATAAAAACAGATTTTATGCACATCAGCATTGAGAAAAAGAAGAATCACAGAATCTCAGAGCTTTGAGACTTATAACACCATCTAGTCTAACCCATAACTGAACAAGGATTCCCTCTACAATTCTAATAAGTAGCCATACAGCCTTTGCTTGAAGACATCCTATAAGGAAATATCCAATGTATCACTGTAAAGGTAGAGATAGATCTTGATTATGTCATCCACCATGCTGGCTGTCCATCCTAGTTTCATGTCATTTAACACATCTAACTAGCATAGATCTATATACCCTTATACAAATCCTTACTAAAAACACAAAACTACTACTTAAGCCCAAGTAAAAATCCACTAGCCATTCTACTACTCAACAATAACCCCATAATTATTCAGAATGGAGTCAATCAGCTTGTCACAAATACACCCAACTTATATACCTTCTATACCACCATCTAGCTCACATTTCTCCATCTTATTCACAAGAGCACATGTGCATTCATTAATCAAATAGTTTGCTAACATCTATTATCTGTGTCTGCACAATTTCCCTAAACAGTCAATTTAGTAACCCTGTCAAAAGATGAAATGAGGTTACTAGGTTAGCATAATTGCTAAGACATCAGTAAGGGCCAACATGGCCACATCAAGGTCAATGCTTCCCTTTTAAGATACTTGTTAAGTCATCATTTTATTAATGCATTATAGAATTAACCCAGGAATCGATATCAAACTTCTAAATTTGCAAAGTCAATTCCCCTTTTGGGGAGAGAGGAGGAATTGAGACATCTGACTTCTTCCCAGTTCTGTGACACCTCTCTCTTTATAAATACGCTTTTCAGGATTACTGACAGTGTCTCAACAATCTCTATTTTTTTCAGTAATCTGGGATGTACTTCCTTCTGATCTGATGGCTTCAACTCACTTAAGACATTCAGAACTCTTTTACTATTTTCTCTTTTAACTTGTGTTTCAAGTTCATATTAATTATTATTATTTCTTTGTCACTACAAAAATCATTTTACTTGTCAGAGAAAAAAGCAAAGAACTGAGTAGTTCTGCTTTTTGCTATATATTTTTATCCTCTCATTCATACCTAACTCTTCTTTGATCTTGCTTCTATCTCTAAAATAGATTTTTAAAGAATGTATATTTTGGGGCGGCCAGGTAGCACAGCGAGTAAGAGCACCGACCACAGTGTCGGGATGACCTGGGGGATCGAATCCAGGCTCAGATACTTAGCACCACACCCAGAAATAACTGGCCGTGTAACCTTGAGCAAGTTACTTAACCCCAATTGCTTAAAAAAAAAAAATGTATGTTTTGTGGTCCTTGCCATTCATGAACAGCCTTAATATATTCTCAGCATTAGGGTTTTTGATACTATTCTTGCAAGACTATTCAACTTTTTTTTCTTGGTATCTTCCCAGTATGTGCCTTTGTTTCCACTCTCTATTACAGTATGTCCTCTGAAATCAAACTTAGGCAATGAGTTCCCTGTGCATCCACATCCATCTCTTTAGATAGTTCTTTTTCTCTTTCAACATTGTTGTTTCAATTTGTAATTTTCAGAACTTCATTCTTTTTTAAAAAATTTTTTAATGCTTTATTAACTTCTGATTTACATCATTCGTTTCCGCCAGATTTTGAGTTACAAATTTTCTCCCCGTTTTCCCCCACCCATCCCCCCAAACAGCAGTCCCACAGGATATCCCTACCTCCAATCTGCTCTCTCCCATATTTTCTCCCATACCCATTTCAACTTTTCCAGTGGATCTCTATGCCTCAGTGCCTGTATATCTTTTTTTTCTTAATAACATGTAAGATGGTATTAATAATAGTATATACACACACACATATATATATATATATATATTTGAATATTTGATTTTTAAAACTTTCAATTCCAGATTCATTCCCTTCCCCCCCTGCCACCCACCCCCACTGGGGAGACAAGCAGTTCAGTATAGGTTGTACATGTGCGGCTAATGCAAAACAATAACATAGTAGATGTATTGTAAAAGACTGACTATATTTCCCTCCCTCCTATCCCACCTCCCACTTGTTCTATTCTCTACTTTGATCCTGTCCCTTTTCACAAGTGGGTGCTTCCAACTTCCCTGCCCCCCAGCCTGCCCTCCCTTCCATCATCCCCCCTCACATCCCCTTCCCCCCCTATTCTCCTGGAGGGTGAGATCCCCTATTTAGTGTGTATTTCCCTCCCTCCTCAAGCCAGATTCAATAGGAATAAGGTTGACCCATTCCCTTTTGCCTTTCTATTCTTCCCCTCCATTGTAACCATTTTCCCTTGCCTCTTCTGTATGAGATAGTTTGCCCCACTCTGTCTCTCCCCATCTCCTCTCATTATATTCCTCTCACCTCTTAATTTCACCTTTTAAGTATCATCCCTTCCTGTTAAATTGGTCCCGTGCCCTCTATCTATGTATACCTGTAAACGTATATACACACATTCACATATGTATTCATATGCCCGCATACCCTCATATAAAGACATATATATATATATATATTTCTAATCCCTTCAACTACTGAGAAAAGTTTCATAAGTTACAATTATTGTTTTTCCATGTAGGAATGTTAATAGTTCAACTTTGGCCAGGTGGCTCAGCGAGCAAGAGCACCGGCCCCAGTGCTGGGACGACCCAGATCAAATCCGGGCCCAGACACTCAGCACCACACCCAGAAACAACAACTGGCCATGCAACCCTGAGCAAGCCACTCAACCCCAATTGCTTTTAAAAAAAATTGTTCAACTTTGATAAGTTCCTTATGATTTCTTTTCCCTGTTTACCTTCTCATGCTTCTCTTGCTTCTTGTATCTGAATGTCAAATTTTCTATTCAACTCTGGTTTTTTCAGCAAGAATGCTTGAAAGTCCTGTATTCCACTGAATGACCATATTTTCCCCTGAAACATGATACTCAGTTTTGCTGGGTAGGTGACTCTTGGTTTTAATCCCAGCTCCCTTGACCTCCGGAATATCACATTCCAGGCCCTTCGATCCCTCAGTGTAGAAGCTGCCAGATCTTGGGTTATCCTGATTGTGTTTCCACAATATTCAAATTGTTTCTTCCTGGCTGCTTGTAATATTCTCTCCTTAATCTGGGAATTCTGGAACCTGGCTATAATATTCCTAGGTGTTTTCTTTTTGGGATCTTTTTCAGGAGGTGATGGGTGGATTCTTTCAACCTCTATTTTGCCCTCTCGTTCTAAAACATCAGGGCAGTTTTCTTTGAGACCTTCCTGGAGGATGCTTTCCAGGCTCTTACTTTGGTCATGGCTCTCAGGCAGTCCAATAATTTTTAAATTCTCTCTCCTGGATCTATTTTCCAGGTCAGTGGTTTTTCCCATGAGATATTTCACATTGCCTTCTATTCTTTCATTTGTTTGGATCTGTTTAACAGCATCTTGATTTCTCATAAAGTCATTCGCTTCCATTTGCTCCAATCTAATTCTGAAGCAATGATTCTCCTCAGTGAGCTTTTGAGATTCTTTTTCCATCTGGCAAATTCGACTTTTTAAGGCATTCTTCTCCTCATTGCCTTTTTTGAGCCTCCTTTGCCATTTGAGTCAGTCTGTTTTTTAAGGTATTATTTTCTTCAGTCAGGCTGTTGACTCTCATTTCATAATTTTCTTGCATTGTTCTCATTTCTCTTCCCAATTTTTCCTCCACTTCTCTTATCTGCTTCTTAAGGTCCTCTATGGCCTGTAACCAGCTTGTATTTTCCTTTGAAGCTTTTGGTGCAGGAGTTCTGACTTCACTGATTTCCTTCTGTTCCATGCCTTGCTCCTTCTTATCCCCAAAATAGGAGTGTAATGTTGGAATCTTCTGTCTGCTTTGTTTCCTTTGCCTGCTCATTTTGCCACTCAATTATTTGACTTTTGGGCTTTTTGCCACAGTAGGACTCTGCCACCAGACAGGGGAGTTTTCGTCCCAAACGCTGGGGTTTTCTCAGCTGCCGGAGGTATTAGATGGGTGCCCTCTCTGAGGTCTCCACACGTTCTGGCAAGCTGGACACACACCCCAAGACCTCCACCCTGGACTGCAATCCAGATCCAAGCAGGTTAAAGCAAGAGCGATGACCCCTCAGACTGGTGCTTGGTCCCCCTACACTCTGCAGGCCAGGAGCTGAAGCCGCCACGCTGGCAGGCTGTGCTGGCGTCTCAGCGGTTTCTCGCCCCGGGGGTAAAAGCCACGCACTCCCACTTACTGTGTCCCAAAGTCCAGACTGCACTGGCCTCTCACCTTGTCCTTCACATCTACGTGTTGATAAATCTGCAAACGGCCACAGCTGCTGCTGATCTGGAGTCCCTCTGGCAGGCAGCTGGTCAGACCCGCCCTGGGGCTAAAGCCTCGGCGTGGTGCTGGGCTCGGCTCCCAGAGCGTTGAGCTGGCCGATTCCTGCTGTTCTCAGCGGGAGGTTAGCTTCTCTGTGTCATTTTCTGGGTTCTGCACCAGAACTTCATTCTTACGAAACTCCCACTCTTACTAGTTGGACTTCCCCAGTACAGTTCTTAGGCCAAAGGGTTCTACCTATCCTTTCTTTGAACTCTGTAAATGCAAGGTGCTTGTCAGATCATGCCCAGTTTTCTTCTCCTTCTGTATAACAAAATAGAAGGTATGATTATATACTTTACTGTGAAAGAATTTTAGAGCTCATCTCATCTAGTTCAACCCCTTTTTTCAAGCCATGCGAAACAAGCCCAGTGGGGTGAAATGACCTACTTAGGATAATAGAACCACAGCAAGTTAGCAACAAAGTCAAGACTAGCCTAAGGCACTTGCCTCCCAGTCCAGGGCTGTATCCACTATACTAGGCTGTAGCTTTACTAAGAAATTCCTCTATAATCACAGCAACATGCAGAAACCCTGAATATGTACAAATATGTACATTCACTACTAAGGCAAGTTTTATTCCAATAGAGATATTTACAAACTAAAGAATGATTAAAAATTTTAACCAGTAAGGTATATGTTGATCCTTCATGTAAAAAGTTACTAATGACCTTCTTTTAAATGTCAATGTCAAACCTAACAGTCTTCTTTTAATCTTCATCCTACCTGAACTTTTTGTAGAGTCTGAAACTCATGACTACCCCTTCCTTCTGGAAACACTCCCATTCTTTTCATTTTATGACACTATCTTCTTTCCTACCCATCTGCTAGGTCCTTTTGTCTTCCTCAATAGTTCTATTTTAGCTTCCCACTATTAAGAAGGGGTATACAGTGCTTGGCTCTTTATTTTTGTCAGTTTACATTATGTCTCTTGAAGTAGCTCCTCTATGTAGATGATTCTAAAATCCCCCACCTTCTGCCCTGACCTTCTTGTTGAGCTTCAAATTCAGTATCTAAAGGTCACTTGTTATTCAAAAATCTCTTACCTCTATATTACTACCAGACCTCTCAAGCTCAGCATGTCTGTACCTGTCTACCCACCCATCCATCCATCCATCCATCCATCCATCCATCCATCCATCCATCCA